>NW_019154147.1:2197891-2514908 GCF_002288905.1 Enhydra lutris kenyoni
GGAAAGAACCTAGATGTCCATCAACAGACGAATGGAAAAAGAAGATGGAATACTATGCAGACATCAAAAGAAATGAAATCTTGCCATTTGTGATGACTTGGATGGAACTAGAGGGTATCATATTAGTGAAATAAGTCAATGGGAGAAAGACAACTATCATATGATCTCCCTGATATGAGCAAGTGGAGATGCAACATGGGGGGTTAAGGGGGTAGGAGAAGAATAAATGAAACAAGATGGGATTGTCACCATAAGTGACTCTTAATCTCACAAAGCAAACTGAGGGTTGCTTGGGGTGGGGGTTGGGAGAAGGGGGTGGGGTTATGGACATTGGGAAGGGTATGTGCTATGGTGAATGCTGTGAAGTGTGTAAAACTGGCGATTCACATACCTGTACCCCTGGGGATAAAAATATATTATATGTTTATAAAAAATTAAAAATTAAAAATTAAAAAACAAAACAAAACAAAAAAAAAACAACAAAAAAACCCACATCAGATTTAAAGTATTTTATATTCACACTCAATTATTTATTATATAACTTGTAGCACTTTTTAAGGTATTACTAACAGTTCATTTAAGTTTCCAGAGAAATTTAAACCTATGGTAATGCAGTGTTTGAGACCTGTCAGAATTCCTTTAACCTGTCAGAAGTTTTGATATGCTATAACAATATTGATACATTTTAAAAGAAAATATAGCACCATATTCCCAGAATCAGCGTCTTTCATATAAAAAAGTGGGAAAGAGTCATCATATCAAGATTGTATTTTATTCTGTGGGTTTTCATTGCAGTAAAAATTTGTTTCACTGCTGTGATTTTCATCACATATTTTTCTGAGGTTATTTTATCCATTTTGGATTTGTATGGCTTTCTTCTTATATTTAATAAAATGATTCTAGAATGGTATGGGTGATTATCCTTGAAATGATCATCCAAATGATACCAGTGATTGGCCATTACTTTATAAAGAACTCGAACATCCACTCACTCTATAATTTGATCCTTACAACAACAGCCCTGTGAAATTGGCATTTTACAACTATTCATTTTTTTTATTCCTACTGATGAGAAAAATAAGGCTCAGAGATGCTGAGCAACTTTCCTAAAATCATATAGTTAAGGGTGACAGAACTGGAATTTGAAATGGTTCTTCTCAGTTCAGATCCCATATTTTCTATTATAATTGCTTCTTAGTTCCCAATTATCAATCTTTCTTTTCTCAACAAAAGTACATTTGAATGGAGTTTTAATCATTATGGAGTGAGTCAACACTCTACATATTAAAATAATAACTGCTTTAGAAGTAAACGGCTATGGTAAACTATGTACACATTTTCACATTTGTGTATTCCAAAATATCATCAAAATTTCTTTAGAAATAAATTAAAAGAAAAAACTTGATCTGTTTTAGAGCAATTTTAGGCTCTTAGCAAAATTGAGCAGAAATTACAGAATTCTGAGATGTCCCTTGCCCCACCACATGTGCAACTTCTTCCTCTCCCAGCATCCTCTTCCTGAGTGGTGCATTTGTTACAATTAATGAACTTTCACTGACATGTCATTATCACTACAAGTTTATAGCTAACCTTAGAATTCACTCTTAGTGTTGTACATTCTACAGCTTTTCAGAAGTATATGATGACATGTATCTGCCATTATACTTTCATTCAGAGTTATTTCACTATGCTAAAAATTGGCTATGCTCTGCTTATTTATCCCACCCCTAACACTTAGCAACAGGTTTTCTTTTGATTCTCTTTATAGTTTTCTTTTCCAGAATGTCATTGAGTTAGAATCATACAGTACATAGCCTTTTCAACTTGGCTTCGTTCAGTAGTATCCTCAGTAGTATCCTCACTTAAACAACCCCCCCGCCAACCCCACAATGTCTTTGCATGGCTTGATAGTTCATTTCCTTTTAGCGCTATATAATATTCCATTCTCTGGATATACCACAGTTTATTCATTTACCTACTGAAGAACATTTTAGTTGTTTTCAAGTTGTGAAAATTATGAATAAAGCTGCTAAAAACATCATGTACAGGTTCTTGGGTGGGTATGTTTTCAACTCCTATGCATAAATAAATACCAAGAAGCATGATTGCTGGATTATATGTTAAGAGTATGTTTAGTTTTATAATGGATATAATTTCCTCAAGGAATATATTTATGCATAAAGATGCATGCAAACACATTTGAGGGGCAGTGATTTGGGGAAGTAAACCTATACATAAATATTATAAGATGGGCTATTCAAGTTATAGCACATTACTCAGCTTAATGTTAAATTACATAATTCATAGGTGGTAACTATCACTCAGTGAGATATGTGTGATGATGATCATGATACTTCTATAACTTTTTAGATAAGAGGTTTTGCCTGTGAACCTGGATAGATGTTTGCATCATGTGATTTTTCTAGACTGTAGATTATTTGTAGCCTACTCAAGGTGCTCTTAGTGACCTGGGGATGGATTAATTCAGTGTTCTTGAACAAAAATTTCCTTTGTAAATAAAACTCAGGTGTAGTTACTACCCGGAGGAGTTTTGTGTCATTTAAAACAAGCTAAGACAGGGAAATCATGAGAAATCAACAGGAATTTGTTTCTGTAAGAGCTAGCAGGATGACCTGAATAACATACTTGTACCTGCTAGGAAACTACCAGTTTATTGAACACACCCATATTGAGCCAATTCACAAAAATGAAATCACTTGCTATAATTTTAAGTTATAATTGATTTGTTAACTTTCTCCCTTTACAAATGGTAACCAGTCTGTGGGGAGATACTTTTCTCATAAACTTTCATGTCAAGATTTAATATCCATTTATGATTCTTCCCAGAACCAATGTATATTTGTGTGAATACATGCACACCAAGTATATACTGTTATCTCCAACTTCAATCCACGTCCAGGTTATTGCTTGCCTTTCCTTAGTCCATATTTGTATGCCCCTCTTCCATGATGAAAACCCTGGCTCCAGAGGTGCCTGGGTGTCTCAGTTGGTTAAGCATTTGACTTTTGATTTCAGCTCAGGTCAAGATCTCAGGCTCATGCAATGGAGCCCCATGTTGGGCTCTGCACTCACCTTGGAGTCTGCTTCTGTTCCTCTCTCTCTACTCCTCCCCCTAAACTCACACACACACTCTCTCTCTCTCTCTTTGATATAAAGAAATAAATCTTAAAAAGAAAAGAAAAGAAAACCCTAGCTCCAAACAAAAACATACTCAAAGACCTTCAAAACTGCTAGACTCAACACTATCATGAAAACACAACCAACAAGAAAAAAAAATTCAAGATTTATTTGTAATTTTTTAGTGTATTGACTTATTTTTACTTCTTGAGTATTATAATAGTAACATCCATAGGAATAATGTACATCAAAACTCATTTGATACTGAATTTGTTTATGGTTAGGATATGCTTCTACTTAAATCTATTTACCTGAAACGTGTGAAGCAGGACTTAAACATTCTGTATGCTGATCTTTGCTTTTCACTGGTCCAGGAGAATGGAATGGTCACTTTGTTTCCTTTCTCTGTGAATTGCTCTGCTGTTGATACTGTGAATACTGTGTTGAGAAGATTTCTGTAAATAGTCTAGATTTAGTAGCAATTTTACTACACCATGAATACTGATGTTTGCCATGATGTGAAACCAGGGTCTGGAGGCTTGTTTTATTACTTGTTTACATGCTGAAGAGTCACTTCTTCTTTCCTTGCAAATTCTTATTTTCCATTAAAAGAGAAAGAGAAAGAGAGAGAGAAAAGAAAAAAATAAAATGAGAGACAGCTTTTAATGTTTTCTTATCAACTCTAAAGGATGTTTGAGAATTGAATTATATAGTGTTTGTAAGTCAATTGAAAATTATAAATCATCTTAAAATATGTTATTACTGAGTTTGGAGCAGAAAAGACATGGATGTATAGAATGTTTCTATCTTATTTTAAGATAAAATCATTGGTGCCTTATTTTTGGCACCTCTGCATGGTGGGAATTAAAGTCTACCTCAGAGACTAAAGTCTGTAATTTTAGAGTATCTAAGAATAGCAGAATAAAAATTGACCGGAGGCTAGCTCCAACTGGCCCCTCCAATGAGCCTATGGGCTACTGGTGGGTCATGATCACAAAGCCTTCCAAAGCTCTGCCATGTTTCCTTTAAAGATTACCTCTGCTGGAATCCTAAGAACATCTGATCACAGCAGGAGGAAAACTTTAACTCTCTGCCTTTTACATTTCATCAGCCTGACTCATGACCTTCCCAGTCAAATAGGGAACGGTGATGAAGTCTATATTTCTGATTATATATTTCAACTTTCTTAGCATATGATACAAAATAAGCACCTGTCTCTGCAGTTTTCTTATTCAGAACCAGAGAACACTCACTGCCATGCCGTAATCCCTGGACACGACTCCGTGGAATCAGGCTGCATTATGGCCTGTGTTTTTGGAGCAGTGAAGAACCAAGCAGCTCCCAGTGCCTGTCTTCCCTCCAGCCCTAATGCTGGTAATAAATTTGATTGAGCAGCAACAGCCCAGGGGAATCAAATACTGTTTCTCTTCTGCCATGAGGACTGATTTTTTAAATCACTCTGGAAAACCCCGCCATTCGTAGTCCCCTTACCCTCCATATTATGGCAAATAAAATGCCAAAGCTGAGTCATCCTGCCCGACAGAATATTGGATTCATGAACCTTAGACTCATCAGGAAATACAGGAACCACAGCAGTAGCTTACCAGTAAATATTTTATTTTATTTTTCTTTTTTCATCTATTTGTTGATGAGGCCAAATGCAAAATACATTACAAAATAAAAAAAACAAAACACAAAGTCACCTTCTTTGAATATTTGTCTGCCTCTTTCCTGGTATCAGATCGTTTATTCATTTATATTTGTATTTATTATTCATCAAAGCATTTGATATTTAAAGCTTCATGTCCAGAGATGGAATGCAAATAGCTACTTCTGAAAAAAGAACACCAGAACTTTAAACTATTAAAATCTAAGTTAATGCGCATGGGTATATTTTACAATAGCATATAATTCATTTATGTAGCATTTTAATAACCATTATTAAACAGATGTTTTCAAAGTAGCCGATTGCTGGAAATAAACTTTATATTTTGAAAAAATTTACATTTTGAAAAGTTTTATAAAAACTTTGAAGTATTATGATAAGCTAAAGGTCTTAAAATAACATCAATGCATATTTTAGAACCAAATCATCTTTTTCAAGTTGATAGATATATATATACATGTATACATATAGATATATTTTTTCTTCAGATTAGTAAATTAAATAAATTTTTAGTCATTGCTTTTTTACTGAATGCTTACTAAAATATGCTGATAGGCAAGGTCAGGCCTCACTCTTTATGTTCTAAAGACAGCCTCAAACAAGAAAATAAAATAATAGACTGGATACTTACATGTTTCCTTAAAAACATGCACTTTCAGTACAAATTTGGGAGAGGTGGATTTACTATGTAGTCCTCCTTTGCTATAAATCTCTATTATTGGAGGGAGTCTACTGATGCTGTAAAATGCACTGCAATTGAAATAATGAAATGGATAAAAATGAAATTGAGAAAAATAATAATGATGAGGCTAGACCAGGGAGGTGATCAGAGAATAATCATATAATGATTTTATGAAATCTCAACTGTATAGAAAAATTAAGAATATAAACGTCTGTTGTAAAGGTCTAATTATTAGAGCCTTTTAAAAATAGCAATATAGTTGAATCAGTTGTATCTATAGAAGGATTGTCAAGTGTGTCCACTTTTGACAAAAGTCAAATCAAGTTAATGTTAACATTCATTAAAAAGAAATTTTATTCTATGTTTCAAAATACTTTATGGCTCAATCTTGTTTATATGTTTTAGGCCCATCATTGTGTTTTCTGACATTTCTTTGTCCTGAAAAGATCAATTTCAGCTTCTAAGTATATTGCATTTTTCACAACTAATATAATATATATGCATGCACCTTACACGTTAGGTTCATTTTCGCATTTTAATCTGTAAGAACAAAATGCCAACTGTAAAGACAACTAGCTATTATTTAGTAACTATCATTAATTTTACTTTGTTAGGAGATTTAGCCACATCCTGGCTATTTACACTATAACTATTAGTTACACAGAACAACCAAATTTCACTCCATCTCAGTTACAGGTCTTTGATGACATGTTTAAATGCACTCTGCACATACTCATTCATTTAAAAAAATGAAATTGGTTTGTTTTCCCCTTTTTTTCCCCCAAAATAACAAGTAATCCATCCACATCAAATGGACATTAGTTACAGTCCACTGAAAAATGACTTTGAAAAAAAACATATCGGGCAGCTGAATCAAATAAACACCTTTGATTACTAATTTTTATTGAGTTCCTTGCCCTCTGTGCTAAAACGATCTGGTGTCGTTCCTACAACAGGACTGCATGGGTCACTGCAGCTGCTAGTGGATTTTTAAACAATTGAGCTACAACCTTCGGAAGCGGGGATTCAGCATGGAAATGCGGACACAACCGTAACTGACAGGGTGTGAGTGGCATTGCTCCACTCTGCATGCCATTAGTAGGTCTCCCTAGAACGGGCCCCGCTCCTGTTTAGCACACTGGGACCCAAGAGAAGTCTTTGATACTTCGACAAGAAATGGCAGTGTCTTGCGTGTTTTTGTTTGTGTGATGTAAAAAGGGGTGGGTTGCGGTATTCATTACCGGGTCAGTTTCTTGGGGGATGGCTAATCAGGGGCCGGAATATAAATCCACGATGCCGGGTTTTCCAGATATTTGTACGGCAGGCGGCTACACAGCAGCAACTTCTGTAATCCCTTGTCCTGCAGTTAGAGCTACCAGAAAGGCTTAATAATATCCCAGAGGCAAAGATGAAACGGTATTTCCACAGCTACTGTTTGCTGTAGAGAGCTTTTGAAGTCAAGCTTAAGATGTCTTTATTTCCCTACCAGAAAGAAATTTTTTTGCCCTCTTTTACTCTGGTGTTGTCATGATGATGGCTTTCTGCTTGAAAAATATTCCAAGCAGCTGCAGCTCTCCCATAAAGCATTAGGGAATGAGAACAGCTTTTCATCAGGGGCTGTTGGAATCTGGGACTACAGTTTGTCACAGCCGAAACTCACAGCTATGTTGGTAGTGATCTCGATTTAAGACTTGCAGTTGCCTTCTGATGAGGCTTAGGGCAGCCACAGCTTTCATTGTCAGCTTATTGGGGAATGCCCTCACTTTTAACTTTTGTGGTTAATTAAGTTCTAAATTGGGTGTAGTGTAGAGCTCCTGATTCGATTTTGCTCTGTACCATCTAGAAAACAAAAAGTGGTAGCCCCAGAATATACCAAAAGCTAAATTAATTGCAGTAGCGAGTAACAGGGTGAAATTCAGATCCAGTTTACTTAATACAGGGGAAGGGATACTACATGTTGATCTAGAAAGCCTTCATTTCGCACAAACCCTGATCACAGGATCACAGCGAAAAGTCGAAAGGAAATGTAGAGACTAAAACAGCCTTTTAATGATTTAATTTGGCAGTGCAATTGTAAACATAGTAGCATCTAGTGACTTTGGAGGAGAAAGTAGCAACGAATCTTAATTCTAGGAAGAAAAAGAAGCAAATCAAACCAAACCAACAAAAAAAACCCCCAAATAAATAAAAATAACATATCAAAAGCAACAAAGTCAAGAGGGTTTGAAAGTTCTCCGGAAAACTAAACACTCCAAATATCTCTCTATATAAGAAAAATAAGATTTGTTAAAAAAGAAGTTGTATTATACTGACACTCTTTTACTGTAAAAACTTCTTGACAGTACTACTTAAAAAGTGAAAGTATTTTATGAAAAGAATACTATACTCTTGACCAGATATATTTGTGGATTTTTCAAAAGCATAGTTAACAAACTTTAAATTTATTGCATTTATATTTTGAACTGCAGACAAAAGTAATTTCAGGAAAAAATACCCAATTCCAAACACATATATATGTTTTTGTTTAAACAAACAAAAAATAACAGATATCTGAGGAATTTTTGTCTCATTTTGTTTTTGAGCACATAAACCTCTATTATCACTAGGTGCTATAAAATAATGAAAATGATTTCATGAGCAAACAAATGCTATCAGAAGAATCTTTCTCCTCTAGTAAGTTAAACATTAAGAAGAATTGGGTAATAATAATTATGGTATCTTAATATGTACTTAATAAGTATATAAACTTTAGGAAGGTTTTTGCTTAATCTGGTAATCTCATCAACAAATGAAAAAGATTATGGCTATTTTTGAATTTCGAAATATATTTTTCTAATGCACTCTTAACTGCCAGAAAGGATTTGAGAGAGCTGAGATACCTACCCTATTACTACTAAATATGTATATAATTTGTTTCACAGTTGTAGTATAAATAGTTCAATATCAAAGTTGGGAAACATGACTAATGGGGCTAGTCCTAGGATGAGTGCTATTTAATAATTCCATCAATCATTTCAAAACATGCTCATTTGCTTAGTTAATAACATCAGACTGAAAGGTAAGGGTTATTTAGCACCTTGAAGGACAGAATTAAAATTCAGTGTGACCTTGAGAATTAACAAGTTTCAGAAGTTACCAGAATCAAATGATAAGATCTTATATAAAATACATATTAATGTAGCTCTGTAGGCCTAAAATACCTAAATGGCAGGTTTGAAACAGATGGATTTATTAATTTTTCTAGGAAAGAATATTATCTATCTCAGTGGAAAAAAAAAATTAAATGAAACACAAACGACTCTCCTCTTGAAAGACAGGCTTACATAGTTGTTAAAAGCGTGACCACAGCAATCTTCTGGCCAGGGTTCAAAATCTGCCTCCCCCCTCGCTGATCTGTGTCGTCGTCACCAGGCTACTACATAGCTTTCTCATTTAAGTGGTGGAAATTATGTTACTATCTTCACAGGACTTTCATGAGGATTTAACAAAGGGCTTAAGACAATACCCGGAAAATAGTAAAAGTTATATAACTATAAACACAAATATTTGTAATTTATTTGTTCAAAGGTCACCAAACAAAGAAGCGAACAGAACAATTTGGGTCTATTTTATCCACTGGGGAAGACATTCTAAGCAGGATGAGTTTAGATCTCGTTTCTGAAGATGATGAGATTCATGATTAGCATATAAAGGAGAATGTTTCAGACATTTCTGACTGACTGTTAAAGCACAATTATGTCCCTCCAGATCCTTGAAAAATAGTTAAATCTATAGAGTACTTTCCATATTGTCTCTTGGTAAGTGGAGAACAGCCATGACCTAAGAAATCGAAGGAGTTTCATTCAAGATGGAGAGTCATAAAATTAAAATTTGATAAAATCCTGTGAACCAGTGGCCTAATCTGCTGGGTTAAAAACAGCAACAACAACAACAATTGGACTTCGTGTTTTTCATATAATAGGTGCTAAGAAAAAGGGAGTATTGCTTTACTTAACTGCAAACACAAATCAATGATACTGATTTCTGAAAATGCCATTTTATTTACATGAAACAAAGTGTAATTTCCTTGACCTAAATAATTAGGAGATATAATTTCAGGCCCTCGTGGAATGAATGAATGCTATTCTTTCCAGTCAGTGATTTTCACTAGGGATGAGAAGTGAGGGTATCAGAATTATCTGTGTGGTATTTTTGCAAATTAAACCCACTTACACATAAGTGCATTTGCACAAATCCTAATATGCTACTCTGGAGGAAGATGATTCTACCTGTGTGAGAATTACCAATAGGTAGTCACTGCCACAAAGGAGAAAATAAATCAGCTAGCGCTGTCTATGAGAAAGTTCATGATCCTCTATTGTTATAATGTTAGACTCTGTGTCTTTCTCATACTGCGTACAGCTAGGCTTCGATGATGTATTGGTCAGGAATAAATTACCCATCACAGATATTTTGCTTTATTCATGCCTCAGTTTTTTCATCTTTACTATGGGAATATTTTAAATTAGTATAAACTAATAGGAAAGGTTAATTCAAATATGCTTAATACTTGACAAAATATAAGAATGCTATGTGTGTGGAAAACAATAGGAAGTCATCACCATGTGCTAAAATAGCCAGACCCAAGTGCACAATAATTTAGACTACGTAAAATACTGCCCCAGTTTGAATTCCAGTTAATTAGGTCAAGATAATTTGGCAGACTTTCTAATATCTTCCTCTGAGCACTAAGTAGCGTGGTGATGGGCATCTCTGTAGTGCCTAGAGATAGATACTGAACAGAGCTGACTCAAGTAGTTTACTAAAATTGGTCATGCCCTACATGCCTGCAGATCTGCTCACATTCCTCATTCATTCCCCAACGCCAGTTGTCATACGAATGTCCTCTCAGCAAAGTTCTGTGCCTGGGTGCTTAGTTTTCTAGGCATTGTGCAAATACGATTTGAACCACAATAAATCCATCATTAAAGTTGTCACCATAAGCCTCTGAATCTGAACATAACAAGATCCAGAGATATTTCAAGGAGCTGATCTTATTCATGTTTATGTGGGGCATTATCTTCTACCACTAGAAAGCATCTCTTGTTTTCTTTAATAAACCTCTGTTTTTTCAGCTGAACATGTAGGAAAATGTGTCATTTTTCATAAATGTTTCTTCTGTGTGCTTTTATTTATTTTCAGAAATACTAAGAATACAGTGTACTTCAGGATTTAATATATAGCCTGCTGCTAGACTATTTATGTAAAAATAATAACTAACACATTAAGAGGAATGATATTAAAACTATGCCCCCTGCAAGTACCTGAGAGAAACATCAGACTCTGCAGATGTTTCTTAAAGTGAAAATGGAAAGACTTGATCAAATTTAAGGAGGCATTTCTTTAAATTTGGCCAAGAATTTCTTCCAATAGATATGGGAAAGGGATTTTGTCATGCGATTATAGATTTAACTTGTCGATTTTGGTTGACCACTTCAATGCCTAAAAAAATCAAATAACAACCTGGTTGCATTCCACTGACTTCATTAGCAACACATTATTTTTCTACTCACCCTCACTTCTGCCTCAATACTTACTTAGCAATCTTTGCATTCTGGTATTTAAAGAAGAGAGTAATGGATTTAATTTAAAAAAAAAAACTGAGTTTAAATTTGTGATCCCCACAATCAAAAAAATCAGTCTCTATTATACTTGTCAAAATTGAGAGAAAAAAAAATTTGCACCAAAGAACTCCTACTTTTGATAATTCAGTTTTATGTAAATCGCTGGGGGTGATTTCTGTCTTTCAAATCTGCCCCTTCCTACATGTATGGCTATTCTTTATCTAATTGCATTCTCAGGATTATTCATTCATGAAATCAACAAATAGTTGTGAGAACCTATGGGCACCAGGTTTTAGATAAGATGCTGGAGGTAACATCATATAACAAAGAATTCTTACTTTGAAGTTGACCACAAGTTCACTAGAAACACAAACAGAAAATGACAGTGCAACGTTCCAGCTTTCATGTTTCATGGCAGTCCAAAAAACGGACACCTCAACACCTCAACCAATCTTGGATTTCAAGAATTAATGGTTTTCCAACAGAAAGACCAAGCCTGTAATTAGGTGGTAGCCACAGACACCAGAAACAAAAGAAAATAAAACAACACACAAACAGAAACTTTGACAGAATTTGATGATATTTGGTTAGGCAGTGGGAGGGGAATAGACAAGAAATTTATTAAATTTGCTCAGACTTCTCTTAAGTCTTGGTACATGCTTTATTTTAATTGTATGTAGACTAACATCTAAGCTGTGACCTGAAGAACATGAAGAGTTCAGAAATAGGGAGCAGTAGAAAGATAAAGGGGAGTCTGAACATCAGGGGCGATGTGGAATAGTCCTCACCAATGCTCAACGAGAAGTCAGGACAAATTCTTGTCCTGATCTAGGAATTGATAATAATCTCTTTAATAGAACAGGGGTTCGTTTAATGTAGAAATCTTCCCTTAGCTATGTTTGTTAATACCGATATCTAGACAGGACTTATCAAGTGTTAAGTTCATAAAGTCATCTGGAAATATTTTTGACAATACTCATGGCTTTTCAGAAGGTCAGGGATGGGCCCAAGATTCTACATCCCTGCCAAGCTCACAGGTGATTTTGATGTTGCTGATCTGGGAACTACATTTAGGGTTTCAAGGAACTCTCATAATATGAAAAAGCTTATAAACTTTTGTGGAAGACAGACTTATATATAACTAATTTAAATAAAATAAGACTTTAATAAAAATGTATACATCTACTATGAAAACACAGATGAAGGCAGGAAGCTACTTATTCTGCAAGCAAGTTTATGGAAGATTTCCTAGAAGTGACATTTGAGAATAATCTTGATTTCTGATTGGATTTCAATGAATGGGCCAAGAAAATTTTTCAAAATTAGAGAGACACAAAAGTTAACAGCTTTTCTGTGCATCATTAGTTTTGGGTTGCTTAGGGAGCATGCAAAGAAGTATCAACAATTTAAAAAGTGGAGAGAAGATTTTCAATGCCCTACTAATGCATCCAAATTCCAACCTTTCCTAAGTTCACAAATGTAAATTGCACAGAGAATTGATGCAGATAAAGTACAGTTGGCAAATGTTGAGTTAGTGCAAACTGTGAAGCTAAATCTTTATCTCTGGGTTTTTAATCAATTCTATACATAATCTTTCCTTCACCAAAGTAGAATTATTAAACTTTTTTCCAGAAATTCTCATTTTGTACATGGTTAATTTTTTATGTCAATTTAATTTAATTTTAGTTTAATTTTTATGTTAATTCTGTGAAACCATGGTACCCAAATATTTAGTCCAAGCCCAGTGTGAATGTTGCTGTGAAAAGTATTTTCTAGATGAGGTCAGCATTTAAATTACTAGACTTTGAGTAAATAGTACTCTCCATAATGGGTCTTACCCATCAGTTGAGGTATTAAAAGAAAACAAACAAACAATTGTGGAAGAGAGAATGTTCTCTCCGGATTGTTTTCAAACTTGAACTGCAACATCAATTCTTCCCTGGGTCTCCAGGTGGCCAGATCACATAAGCCAGTTCCTTAAAATCTCTTTCTAAACACACACACACACACACACACACACACACACACACCCCTCATTCCTATAGGTTCTGTTTCTCTGGACAACTCTGGCTAATATTACTAATTCTAGAAAATGTTATATACATGGGACTGTCAACATTTCAAAAAACTACAACCTTTCAGCCTAGTTTTTGAGTGCTTCTGGGGTAGTGGTTTCATGTAGCTTAGTCCCTGAGAGGTATTCAGGAAAAGTGGAACTACCCTTAACTTCAATTTTTGTAAAAATTTTTTGAGATTTTATTTATTTATTTCAAAGAAAGAGAGCAAGCGCCAGCATGAGTAGGGAGGGAGACAGCAGGGCAGAGGGAAAAGCAGACACCCAGCTGAGCAGGAAGCCCGATGTGGGGCTCTATCCCAGGACCCTAGGATCATGATCTAAGCCAAAGCAGACGCTTAACCGACTGAGCCATCCAGGCGCCCTTATCCTTAACACTTTTTTTTTTTTAAGATTTTATTTATTTGTCAGAGAGAGAGAAGGCATGACTAGGGGAAGCAGCTGGCAGAGCAGGCAGAGGGCAAAAGCAGACTCCCTGCTGAGCAAAGAGCCTGATATAGGGCTTGGTCCCATGACCCTGGGATCATGACCTGAGGTGAAGGCAGACGCTGAACCACCCAGGCATCCCTAACCTTAACTTTAGATGTCATATTTAATGAATTAAATTTACTACATATCAAAAAATATTTTAGGGATGCCTGGGTGGCTCAGTTGGTTAAGCAGCTGCCTTAGGCTCAGGTCATGATCCCAGCGTCCTGGGATCGAGTCCCACGTCGGGCTCCTTGCTTGGCAGGGAGCCTGCTTCTCCCTCTGCCTCTGCCTGCCACTCTGCCTGTGCTCTCTCTAGCTCCTCTCTCTCTGACAAATAAATAAATAAAATCTTTAAAAAATATATTTTATATATCTGAATAAATGATTAGGATATATTGCCTTAGTTTGGTTTATTTCAAAACGTATTTGGTGAGCACCAGCTCTATGTCAGATTTTGTGCTAGGAGCTAGGGATAAGGAAATGAGTAAGATAAAAATCTTTACATTAAAGGGAAGGACATGTTCAATACTATGTGGTAAGTGCAAAGACAGGTGAATCTGGAGTATGCATGAGGCCATGTTAGATACCCTGCAGGGATGAATAAATAAATATTACTCTACAAAGAGTGTGGTATAGTACATAGGCTCTTTGTGGTATAGAGTGCACTATGGTTATTTTTGGAAAATAAGTCATTAACCATTAAGGAAAACTACATAAATTAAATGTCCCTAAATATTTGGTCATGGGGAGGGGGAAAAAAAAGGAAAAAACCTTGAACGAATGGAAAATCTCTCTTCTACAGAACCTATCCTCAGCTTGGCTTGTTTTTGATGGTGTTAGTAAGTGGTGGAATTGATAGTTTGTAGTGGAAGAAGCAGTGAGAGGAAGCAGCAGAGTTGTTCGTACCTGTTCTGTGACCCATTTCCCTGAAGATCTGACGAACCTGGCCTCGTCAGGACATTCCATGTTACATGCAGGTCAGTCAGTCTTGCTGCTAGTAACTCAAAAATGCCCCTTTCCCTTCACTTCACTGGAGCCCTCAAACTGAGACAGCAGAGATTTGCGGCCACTCACCTTTTAGCCTACTCTCTGCAATTGCCCAAAGTGTTTCTTGGCTCACCCAGTGTAAACTGGGAATCTGGTTTAGGAGTATTTTGAATGGCCCCAGACAATGATAATATTACAGTGCTAGAGGGGCGCCTGGGTGGTTCAGTGGGTTAAGCCTCTGCCTTTGGCTCAGATCATGATCTCAGGGTCCTGGGATCCAGCCCCGTGTTGGGCTCTCTGCTCCATGGGGAGCCTGCTTCCGCCTTTCTCTCTCTGCCTGCTTGTGATCGCTCTCTCTGTCAAATAAATGAATAAAATCTTTTTTAAAAAGTGCTGTAGTGCTATGACTTTGGATTAATGGACACTTTTATGTCTTTCTCTAGGGACAGAAGGAAGTAAATGTACTCCGTGACATCATGCAAATTCAACCTCTCTGCTAACAGGGTGGAATGTCCATGTTTTTCTTTAATGGAAAACCCACTAGCCATAATTGTTAGGAAATGATTTAACAATCTGCCTGACATGCACTGAACTTCTGGGAAATGTAAACATGATGACAATGTTTATGATGAGTGTTGGATGATGAAGACAGTTGCCGCTAAAAGAGGAAATTATTTCTCTGTGGTATTGCTTTTAGTGGACTTCTGTGTTTCAAGTCATTTTCCGCATTTCTCAGATAAGGCAAATGAAATGAAGAGGAGCCAAATGAAAATGTGCCAATTTTCTGGGTCAACTAAAATGTTAGATAGTTGTCAAAAAATAAAGCAAGGAGTGTATTTGCTGATGTGTACTTGTAGGAAGATTACTTTTTTATGGGGCCTTTTGTTTGTTGGCACTGACTCTTATGATGTATACGGCATTCATGGACAAAGGCATATGGATGTTTTTTAGAAGTATACAAGACACACAAATCCTTCAGCAAAGTGAGGAAGAGGAAGGGAAGGTGTGTGGGAGAGAGGGAAAGAGAGAAGACGATACACACACCCACATACACACACACACATAGAATGACGTGTTTTTATTATTCTTGTCCATTATAATGTCTCGAGCTTAAAGCAGAGGACAGAGACTATTAAAGCTCTTTATTCTAGCCAAGCACTTTAGTATTTGTGGAAAAAGAAGGAAAAATGAGGGGAGGTTCACCATCCAGGGAAATGTCTGATTTTCAAATTTGGAGTATATTTTGTTGGGGTTTCCAGAAAAGTCCTGTCTGTATGCCACTGAGCGTGTTCATTAGATTGTTGGCAGCTACATCACTTATTTTAGCAGATGATACAACAACTTCACTAAGTGTAGTGTTTCTTGCATCTGTATGAATGTGACTTTGACTTTTATCAGAAAAAAAAATATCTTACAGTGCAGCTTTCAATAAATTCATCCTCCTTGTTGCCACTTAAAAATTCTCACTAATTGAGATGTTACATATCATTTTGAGTGGTGTTAACTTAATTATTTCTTATCTGTTGAGGATTTAAACATGCTGGTGTAGCTGGCATTAATTATTAAATAAAGGAGAAAATGATCTGTAGAGCAGCGATGTACTGTAGATGAAGCCATTTTTTTTTTTAAATCTTGCCCTTAACTTAATCTCTCTCTCTCTCTCTCTCTCTTTTTTTTTCCCCAGACTTCAAAAAGGTTCATGGTACCTGCAAATTAATTTTAGATAAAATAGGAAAATTTTAAGTGCAGGAGCTACAAACTTAATATTCTGTTTTATTAATGAAGGGTTTGCTTATCAGTGCCTTTAATTTTTTGAAATGCTTCCATCCCAAGCGTGGCAGGAAATATTGAAATGTCAGACCCCCTTGGGAGCCACCAAATATTCATGATTACCTCAGAGAATCTTATCTATGTACAAACAGAAAAAAAAGTTCACCTAGATATAGATCAAGGAAAAGTTAATTTTTTTCTACGTGAAATGCCTTACACATGAGGATGTATTATTTTTTGATGTAATTGAAATTTGGGCTCCTTAAACTGGCAGCAAAAAGTCCAGCCATTCATCAAAACACAACGTGATTACAAGTGAATGATAATAGTTAAATACTATTGAAATAAGTTTTCTTTTTTAATTTTAAAGACCAAAATTAAATGCTTAAACAATGCAAGAAGAAAAAGTGCACCCAGCACACAAAGGATTTTGATCTGCCTTGTTCTCTAATCAACCTGAAATTTCTTCTCACTTTTGGCCTCTCCCTTTCCTTTACATTAAATTTGGCTGTCACACTTACCTTAAATCCTTCTACCTAAAATGTTTCATTGGCTTCTAATATTCTCTCAGCAAAAAAGATACATATTTTGCAGTCGGACAGTTCTTCTATCTTTGGCTAAATGCTTGTAAAACCATGTTCGTCTTCAGTTTAGATCTTTCCTTTCTTCCCTTCATAAATCGTATGCTTCCTAAAATCCAGATTTATTTTTCTGGGTAAATTCTGACGCCTGATATATTAGGGGCAAACTGATAGCTTGTGCCTTAAATATGAAGTTATCAGGCAGAAAAACACTGAGACAGAGATAAGAGAAATTGAGAAAGGTCTTAAATAGCAAAGCAAATCTGGGTAAGATTAAAACATAATTTCTATCAAAATTATTTCATGTTTTTCAAGATGCTCAAATGTCAAAATGACTAAAACAAATTTATTTATAACTCCCAAACAGTTTTCAGGATTGATCTCAAGGAAGGAATAATCATTAAAATATTCTTTTGTAAGTGATAATTTTTATTTTATCAGTCACGTAAATTGAGATTCTTCCTTTCTGAATCTTATTTAGACAAAAGACACCCTATAAAAATGAACTGGAATGATTATACTTAAAAGTTACCATTTTATAACTTTAAAATACAGTAGGTATGACTACATTTTAACTGTCTTGTTACTTAAGAATTTACTACACTTTAACATGTATTATGAAGTAAGTATATCAAAATAGTTTAGGAGGTACATGTGAAATGCAAATAGCTGAGTTTCTCTGCCCTGAAAAGAGCCTAAAATGTCCCTTCTGTAAGCTGGAGCTGGTATACCCAGAACATACAGCAAAGTATATCAAAGAGCTGATTTGGATAATTTTAGCAGAAGCTGAACATCATATAAGTCCACAAGTAATGTGTTTATAATGTGCAGACGATGATGAGAAGAGCAGAGGGTGGGGGCTGGGAGTGGTGGGGGATGGCCTGAAGTCAAATAGCTGGTTTTCAAGTCTGTGGGCCTTCTTTTGGTTCTAGTAATCAGTTCTTCGGAGCCAAACAATTGCAGTGCCTTTAGAATATTTTTTAATGAATTTAAAGGAAATCACTCATAGAGAGATTTTTTTTTTTTTATTCTTTGATCTCGTTTAGGTTATTATGGTTTCCTTTAATCTTCAACACATTTTTTTTCAATTGCATATTATTCAGAGAAGTAAAATAATTCAGCATTTCAGTAATTGTAAAGAAACGTGGAAACATCTCTTTGTGGGGCTTTTCATGTACTACGAATAGGATAGTCAATCAGTAACTTTCCAAGGGACAATTTGGTAATTAACCACAAAAGACTTAAAATTCAAATTCATTAACTGAAATTCACATCAAGTAATTGATGCTGAGAAAATAATTAAATAATATGCACACAGAAATACATATACAGCTTTTTTAGTTTTGTTCAGTTATAGTCCAGGAAGCAAATTTGAAACACCAAACACCAACTATAGAACTTCTCTTTATGGCAATGGAATCCCAGTATGTTTGGATATTTTGTGTTAATTGAAATGGTGTTAAAGAACTATATAATGAAATTAAAGAATAAATGAAATGCTCTTGACTTAGAAAAGAGAGTCGCTTTGATCCTATTTCATTTGCTCTAATCTCATTTTGTTTAAAAAGTATATTCCATGTGTTCTTAGAGGAAATAATCTTAAAATGTATATTCTAAAATGTCCAAATGTGAAAAGATTCAATTATTTGCTAGTGCAAAGTTTAAAAACAATAGATAACACAATGGATTCCTTTTTTACAATCCAAAAAAATATGTACAGTGAAACTTTTTCTTTTAAAGATTTTATTTGTTCATTTGGCAGAGAGAAAGAGAAAAAAGCAAGCTCCCTGCTGAGCAGAGAGCCCAATATGGGGCTCCATCCTGAGATCATGACCTGAGCTAAAGGCAGATGCTTAACCTACTGAGCCCCCCAGGCAACCTGATAGTGAACTTTTTAAAAAGCTTCACTTTTGCTCTCTCACTTATAATCTTGATCTCCTTGGGAAGACCATCTTATTCCTCTGCTCCCTCCCTCCTCTCTTCCACTCTTCTTCCCCTACTCCTGACCTTTTCTTCTCACCTGCTCTCTCCTCCTCCTCCCACCTACTCCACTCTCCTTCCCTTTTTCCTTTTCCTCTCTCTGCCTGCACTTCCAAGGAGGTCCCTCCTATAGCTAGCTTTATTCTTTTCCTGATCTCTGTCAACTACTGTTTACGCCCTGGAGATTGGGAGACCTGAATATATTTTACCAAAAACGTGTGCTCTATTTTGCTTTTTGTCTTTCTTATAATAACCATAATGGGATTTTAAGAATAAAATACCCTCTCATTTAGAATCAAATAGATAACATCTCAGAGCTAAAGCCAGGAAGACTTGAGAGCACGGGAGGACCATGGAAACTGCTGTAGCCATGACCGTAACCTTAACACATACTTACAAAGACTTGTGCTATAATTCTTCTTTATGCTGCCTAAGCTGAATCATTTCCGAGTTAATTATATATTGTATAGTATAGTAATAAAGACACTGCCCTCATATTTTAAAATGTGGACATTTATAGGAGAAAACAGGTTAAAGGCAGTATTTAAATGGCAAAAATATCCTGTATATTATTAGAAAAAGTGTGTCTTAAAAGTAATGTGAACAATGAAAATTTAGATATTTGTTTTAACATCACAAATTCTTTGCTTAACAAATTTTTCACATTTACAAGTCTAATAAAACTCTGGTATAGCCTGCTCAGGACTGCATTTTCTTCTTTCTGCCTAGTGCCTCCCCACCCCATTCTTACTCAAATTCCTTGAATGTCAATGGGACAGAAGGTGACCACTGGGCCAGTCCTGAATGAGTCTCTAAGGAAGATTGAAAATCCTTCCTGAGAGAAGTTATATCATCTCCTAAAGGCCTAAAAGTAAGGTATTTAAGCAAGGCACTGCAAACCAATGACACTCCTGTTTATTTGAAAAGGGTAACTAACATTCAAAGCATATAGCCCAGATTGCTGAGAACCTATAAGCACTTGCAAGTGGTGAGATTACATGTCATTGACTTTCCAACTGGGCATAAGACAGGAGACAAAGCATAAGTCACGTTATGCCAGAAAGAGTTATTATTTCATGCATTTACAAGGGGTTTCTCAGAAAATGGACAAAGTCCAGGAAAAAAGTATAATAATGGGAAAATGTTTTGAAGCAGCATGCGTACTGATCCTTGGGCAAGGGCCACCCATGAGGGCTATTGGACCTTGGCAGGCCATGATACCTGAGTTCGTTTTCTAACTACTTTATGCAAATGAGTATTTGGACCAGATCATCTCTGATCCCCATTATACCTCATTGTCTATGCTCTCATGTACTTTGGTGAAGGCAGCCTCCTTCTCCTTCTCCAAATACGTGCATGCTACACACACATACACACACAATTTACCTCTGCAATTACTGAAAATTATTGGAAATGTTGGGGGGAAATGCTCCATGTGTAACCCATTCGTTGAACAACCCACACTTGAAGTGATTTTATTTTTCCTTTAATTCTCCAGTCACTTCTAAGTATAACAATTCTGTCTAGAATGAAAATTTACTTATACATCCTGTTGATTGTTTATTTTCTCCTCTTCCTCGGGACTTGCTGGATGTTGGCCAGACAGATTTGGACCCGCCCTCTCACTTCTCCTCCCTTTCCTTTCCAGCGTGACTTCTTCTTCCCTGGGCTGGAGTGAGGACTCAGGAGCTGTAAAGGGAAACTTGTCTTGCTCCTGTAGTTTTTTCTGGGTCATCACTGTTTTTCCATTCAATACTGGTATCCCAACACCTTCCATTCAGCAAGTATCCCAGTACTGATTCTCAGGTAGGTTCATGTGCGAGTCATCCTGGGAGCCCTCAGAGTCCCTTTGTGCTTATGCCACTTAAGAGGGAGATCTCTTGTGACTTAAACTTTTTCAGTGCACTTCAACTCCTGCTTTTGGTGGAGTAGACATTTGCTGTTGGACTACTCTGGCATGGTGGCTTGTCCTGTTGGGTGGCAGAGCAGCAAGGTAGTTCAAGTCAAGCTAATTCCTGTAGGGCTTACTAAGTCTTCAGAAGCTCAGATGTCCTTTTTTACCCTTTTTTCCCACGTTGTTATTTTTCTCTGTAGTCATTTGTTTTCCTCACACTTTCCTTGCTCACATAAGCACAGTAGGCAGACAGGCAGGTTTACTGTGTAGGCAGATATCCAAGCAGGAAATAAGGTGTTGGTCTCAGTTATTATAGGCTCCCTTAATCTAAAATAAATCACATGGAATTCCACATTTGACTTTATGCGAAGGAAGTTAAGCATAGTAAAAAAAATCAGGGAAAGAGCCACAGCACTCTCTCAGGCTGACACATCCTCATTCAGATCCAACTCCACACTGCCATCTTGTTTCACCAACTAGTGTTGATGTGCGTGTGTGCATGCATGTGTGCATGTATGAGTATGTATGTTTGCAATACTTAATAAATTCTGGAGATGCCTAGTAGCAATTATTTTTTTTAATTTTTTTTTTTTGCTTTCATTAAGGTACTCTCAGGCTACTTTTACCTGAGTTCTATCAATAGCCTCTTTAGGGCAACAGAGTAAAGCCCACTTACCATCCTGCTGCTGCTTCACATGGAGATGCAGGTTATTCTTTCTATGAGATAATTTTATCCAGTTCCCTGGGAGAAGTTCACCCCTGATGATTACTGCCGTGGTTGAGGAATGATTAGATTGATTAGAAGATTGATTAGAAGAGGTGAACAACAAAACAACAGGAAAGGCAGGGTGCTGCTCGGCCTCTCAACACTGAAACCCGCCAAGAAAATGCCTCCAGGATGCTTGGTTCGTATTGCCTCTTTCTTCTCTGGATGCTGAGGAGCTTTCTTCACATGTTGGAAAATATGGCCACCAAAACCTTATATTTAGCATATGTAAATTTTCAAAAGTCATAAGGAAGTATATAGCTTTCAGAATTGTATAAGACCTTCATTTTAGACCAATCAATTATGGACAGTGAGGTAGTATCATATAAGAATATGAAAATTCACACAATATATAGAATATATTTGAAATAACTCAAATGTCCACCAACTGATAAATGGATAAA
The DNA here is from genome assembly GCF_002288905.1 of Enhydra lutris kenyoni. NCBI lineage: Eukaryota > Metazoa > Chordata > Mammalia > Carnivora > Mustelidae > Enhydra > Enhydra lutris. The sequence goes on from NW_019154147.1 coordinate 2,219,908, forward strand.
TAAAATGTCTTCAATGTATATAATGGACTAGTACCTGTCAATAAAAAGGAAAAAAGAACTGATGTATGTTACAACATGGATGAGCTTTGAAAATCATATTGTTCTAAGCAAAAGAAGTCAGGAAGGATTACATATTGTATAATCTAATTTATATGAAATGTCCAGATAAATCTATAAAGATAGAAAGTAGATTGATGGTTACCTAGGGCTTTTGTGGGAAGACAAACATGTTCTAAAGTTAGAGTATAGTGATGATTACACAATCCTATGAACCTACTAATAAAAAAAATTGAATTCTCTCTAAACAGGTGAATTATATGATATGCGAATTATATGTCAATAAAGCTGTTAGAAGGGACACCTGGGTGGCTCAGTTGGTTAAGTGGCTGCCTTCAGCTCAGGTCACGTTCTCAAGGTCCCAGGATCAAGTCCCACATTGGGCTTCTTGTTCAGCAGGAAGCCTGCTTCTTCCTCTGCCTGCCGCTTCCCCTGGCTGTGCACTCTCAATCTCTCTCTCTGACAAATAAATAAATAAAATATTAAAAAATAAATAAGTAAAGCTGTTAAAAAATGAAAAGCAAAAAAAAATATGGAATTCCCAGGAAATAAGTGGGAAAATTATTTTTGAAGATTTATTTATTTATTTTAAAGAGAGAGAGAACACAAACAAGGGGGGCAGAGGGAAAGGAAGAGAGAATCTCAGGCAGACTCTGCACTGTGTGGCAAACCCATTGCAGTGCACAATCTCATACCCTGAGATCAAGATCTCAGCTGAAACCAATATCAGAATATGGAATTAAACCAAAGTTTACATCTAGTATGCAGCTTCCTAGAACAGTAGAGTGTGTGTATTTGTGTATTCAGGGAATCATCAAGAGTATACTTTTGGGTGTGGCAATAAAATAAACTTATCACCATATATTTGTTTGAAATATGCATTGGGACTAGTGCTTCACCAAGGCCATAACCCTGACGATCATCAATCCACATGGTAAATGAGCTATCCTCAGAGAAGACTGGGCATTCTTCAATGTGCAAAGTGAGACAGGAGCACGTATGTCTATGTTTATGTCACCTATGTTTTTTACTTTCAGCATTTTGTGAAATACTGCAATTTATGCATGCTTATAATTATGAATTATATTGTCGCGTTTCATCAAACTTAATGTTCATAAAATAGGTAAATGCATTAGAAAATTTCCTTAAGAAGAAACCACAGAAAGTAATAATGCATGTATCAGCAAACAACGTAACTACAGGGTTGACACACCTCCCCCTCCAGCATGAGCTCTTTGTCAACCAGGCTTTGAAACAAAACAATCAGAATTAGGTAGATCTGGCAAAAATATGACCAAAATTTTTGCAGCTATCAGAAGGATACTTAAAAGTTTGAATTGCATTCACTGTTTTTTGTGGTCAAAGTTCTCTTAAGTTTGAGTAAATCTTTGGTGATTAGATAGTGATACTATGAAGGTATAGCAACTAGGAAGGCTTTTTAGAACCAAACATCTAGAAGACAAAGAACAAAACTGTATATTATGAAAAAAATTGTATGGGATTCAAATGAGCATTTTACACAATTTCACTAAAACTTAATAAAGAAAAAACTTCCTTATTTATAGTGAAATATAAGAAGGACCAGAGAAGGAGGCAGTGGAAACTGGGGGTGGGGGTTGGGGGAGAGGAGGTTTAACAGAACTGACCACCAAATAATTTCAAATAAAACCTTTGCTTTCTTGCTGCAATTTAAAATGGTGGAAAATAGGGGCACCTGGATGGCTTAGTTGGTTAAGCATCTGCCTTCAGCTCAGGTCATGATCTCAGGGTCCTGGGATTGAACCCTGCATCGGGAGGTAATAGGAACTAACCATTGAATAATTGGATTGAGAAGGGATAACCAACAATGTAACTTTTTTTATTTGGATCCACATAGTCTAGTAATACTTCCCTCCCCCATGACAACCATTAAAACAAGCTTTTAAACAAATGGGATTTAGAACTAGTAGAGTATTCCAAGTATATTATTTATAAGAAATTAAATAGGCTTATATTGGCAATATGTGCTTATTTTTATTTTTCCAATAATTGCGTGGTATTTAAAAAAAAAATAGTTTCCCAGTCATGGATATACTTACTACCAGTGGTATTTGTAAAAGAATTATTTAATTTTAAAGTTTCTAATTAGTCATTTTAAAAAGTGAATTAAAAGTAAATTACCAATAAGCAAATCAAAATTCTGTGCAAGGGGATTAAAAAACAGGGGATGACTTGAGTATTGCAATTTTTATTTTCCTTTTTAATGTGACATTTGTGTTTAAAGGAAAATTACCAAGAATTCTAAGTGGCTCAGACTTCCTAGACTTATAACTATCAAAAAAGATCAAGAAATTATCTAAGGTAGCTGTCACTTCATTTGAATAAACTGAGACTCCTTAAATAACAGATTTGCTAAAATAAGGTATATTTCAGACTACAGCAGTCTAGGAAAAGCACTGGATTTCTCTTTACCTCCAATCTTGACATAACGTATTTTTAAAAGTGGATTGTTCATTCACTGAATGTTTAACTTTACAAGTTATATTCATCAAATGTAAATTAATTTCCAGTGAATATCAAATTAGAGCCATGTCATTAGTAATCAATAATATTTATGTGCAGAGATTTACAAAAGTTGGTTATAGTCCTTAAGAACACAGAGAATCTAACAAGGGTAACAGGACAAACACAAACTGAAAAGCTTTAATGAAGAATATATCATGGCAAAATATACAAAGTTAATGCCAAGCTATCCAGCTCTAAAGAACTAAGTACATAAATGCTTAAAGAAAGCTGAGGAAAATTGAAGTCAAATGGAAACAGTCAGTAAAGGATTTATAAGTGATGTCAATATTTTACTCATTTATTGAACAGGGTTGCAGACTTGTGGCTGAGAAATGAGTGATCCTCTGTCCATCCCAGTTGGCCAGTTGATACTGACTCTCTTGGCATCTGATTTAGATTTTTCTTACATTTCTCACTTTTTAAAGAGAGCATTATTAAGTAAATGCTGCTCTAAGACAAGATGTGATGGTTTTGATAGACTTCTGCTTTGTATTTCCAGATTCAGCATTAACTTCCTCTAGTAGTGAATAAGACACATATATGGGCATAATTTTCATTCTAATGTGTGAATAAACATAACTAGTGATAACCTACCACTTTTTCTTTCAATCTTTCCAGATGTGGAGTAGCTATCCTCTCTCCTTCCAGACAGTAACATGTTGGGGACACTTGTTGAGAAACTGAGAGTTGCTGATAAACTCACGCCCTGTTCCGGGTGCTAGGTGCTGTGTGCTGGGAGGGTAAAGGCAGTATTGAATACAGCTCCCTTTGCTGGCCACTAGGCTTACCACAGGGCTCTGTTGTGTTCACTGTCTGAGAAATGCCTCAAGGGCACCAGGCCACCAGCCTGCATGGTCTGTGGAGAACATAGGCAAGTATAGTTTAAATATATCTGACATATGTACACAGAAAATAGAAGTCACTCAGCCCAGAGAGTGTTCTAGAGGCTTTTGCTGGAGTGTTTTTATGATCTCACATACAATTATAGTTAACTAATTATTTTGTTTTGAAAATCCATTTTTACATTTTCTAATAAAATTATTTAGTAGCAGTGAACTAGTTTGTGAGGAATTTTTTTCTTAAGTTTCTACTGTTTTCACTTTGTTTTTAAGTTTTTATAATTCTTTCATATTTTAACTTCTCATTTGTTTTTTGTTTTTCTCAGATTTTTTTGTCTTTTCATTTTTCTTCCTTTTAGATATTTTTTAAAAATAATTTTCTTATTCCTTTTTGCTTTTTCTCTCTCTTCCTCTTTTCTTTTTTTGTGAATAAATTCTACACAAACAAGGTCCACAAATCTATCCTTATCAGAGCTGAACGATTGAGGGAAGCATAGATCCAGGCTTGAACCAGCTCAGCATAGCAGGTGTGTCTGGATTCATGGGAGGTGTCACCAATGAGTATAGAGATTTTTCTGACAATAAGAATATCGCTTACAAGGTACTGGAAAAGATCACTCCTTCTAAGCCATTCATTCTTAGTGAACGCCAGAGCTACATGAAAATCACGTTCTGGATTTCCGTATCCCAGGAAAGTAACATGTATATATGTGACTTTCATAAACTCCTGTTGACGTTTACTGTCTACCACCGGTCTATGATGCTATCAATGATCAGATAAGACCTAACCTGCTGGGGGATTATTAGCCTTAACTTCAAATACAAGTAGCAGTTTTAAGACTACTTGAAAACAAGGGGTCATAAACAGCCACATAAAGTTGTGCTTGTATATCACTCTGAAAACATAACATTTTTGGAGGAAATAACTTATTCATAATTAATTTCTCTCATTTTTAATTCTAAGCTTTCTTGTGCATTTAAAAAGTGAAGTTAGAGCTGTGTTGGTTCCATTGACAGAACTTTTCATCAGTTAAATGATGCAAGTTTGACAATCAACATCATAAAATACTTCAAATAGAAAATCAGTTAATCACAATAATAGTATATTGTTGTTTCATGCAATTTATGGAATCATAGTTGAGCTTTCAGAAATTTTCTTTGAAATATTTGATAGTATTGTGAATGCATAAATTCAGACAAAATTCAACATTTAGAATACAATTTTTTTTTTGGTATGGTGAAATTACAAAGTTTTACATTAAGAAACCTATAAAGCAGCAATGTTGTTATGTAGTTATAGAAGACATATAATTCATAATTGTATTCAAATAAACTACACTTATTCTTACAACTGAAATAGAATCCATAGTTGCCAAAAATAATTTTAATATGTATACTCAGATTAAGGACAATTTTCTGATGATACTGAGCTGATATTAGTTTGTCATGGTAGTATGGAATTCATCCTTTTTGCACAGCATTAATCTGATTATAGATATTTCAGTCTATAAAGAATTACTTCATCAATCAACTTAAGTTTCTTATATTTGTATTAAACTGCTTTATGATATTTTGGTTGCATAAAAAATTAGAAATGTTTAATGAAAGTACACAATGAATGCAATATCCTACATCTTCAGCTTCTGAAGTATTTAACAAATCATAATTATTGAAAATAAAGCATGTAGACAGGAAGATGCTAAATTTTATTCATACAAAACATAGGAAAAACTAAAGAAATGTTAAGAACTCAGTATGCAAAGTTTATTTTAGCATTGTATTCTTGTGCTTTGAAATATTTATACTTATAGGAATAGTAATTTGATAGGGCTCTGTTCACATAGAATGAACATATTATATTTGGGTATAAAGTGAAAATGAAAAGGTCTAAGATTTTACAGTATTTAAAATTGGTGAAATAGAGGAAATAATCATAAGTAGATACAACTTTTTTGACAAGTTTTATTTTATAAAAATAATCACATAAAGACATGACAAGATAGCAATGAGTGGATCTTTAAAATAGATTGATATATGTACACATTTTAGTCAAAATATAGAATTGGGAGTATCTTTCATTTAGCATGATTTGTTTTCATACCAGTAAATGGAAAGAATTAACTATTTCAAATGCATTAAATATAGGATGCAACTTTAAGAAAATATTAGAACATTTTATGGAAAAAATAACATATCATATATTTTGAACACAGAAGAATATTTTTTCATCAGAAGAATACCAGTGACACAATATTAGAGACAAATGTAGTTGAAAAAAATCGATTAATTACCTATCTATCTATTACCTATCTATATTGAGAATAATTTTTCAGCTCATGTTATATACAGTATTCAAATAATCAAGATAAATACACTTTTCATTTTATTTAGAGTTTCTGCTTATATTCAGTGAATTTATAATGCTTTATGTTCTTTTAATTGATTTAGAAAAAATTTTTTAAAAACATTTTTTCTAAAAGAACTACTTTATAGGTTTGTTTATAAGTTATTTAAATCAATAAATCAATAACCAAACAGTTTAATCAATGAATGAGCATTTTAAAATTGTTTATGTTTTATTAATTTTGGTATAATCTGTCATCTCAAAACTATCCCAGTGTCATAGATAAGAAGTCTCTAAACAAACTCTAAAACCAATCTTAAAATAACTACCTTAAAACTTAATGTCTTACAACAACTTACTATTATTCCTCACTGTTTTGTAGTTGACTAAGTTCAGTTGGATTCTTGCAAAAGGTCTCTCACGTAGTTAATTATATGAAGACTCAGGTTGAATGTCTAAGCTGTCTCATTCATGTGGTTATTAGCTACCGGCTGTTTTCAGAGCTCAGTGAGACTACTAAGTGGAATACTTAATGTCACTTTTCCATGTGGTTTGGGCCTCTTACAACATGGCAGCTAGGTGTTAAACGAGAGGACTCAAATGTGTGTTCACCAAGAGCCCCTAGTAGAAGACGTTAGGGTTTTTATGAACAAGCACCATTTGTGCCATATATTATTGACTAAAATCAAGTCAAAGGTAAGCCCAGATTCAAGAGGAAAGAACTATATAGGGCATGAAAGCCATGGTTCATGGGCTAAAAAAAAAAAAAAAATGGTGAGAAGAGCTAATGAGAGTCTTCTAGGTGGAAAAAGTTTTTCAATAGAAATTCAGAATTAGCAGCGCCTGGGTGACTCAGTGGGTTAAAGCCTCTGTCTTCGGCTCAGTAATGATTCAGGGTCCTGGGATCAAGTCCCACATCGGGCTCTCTGCTCAGCGGGGAACCTACTTCCTCCTCTCTCTCTGCCTGCCTCTCTGCCTACTTGTGATCTCTGTCTGTCAAATAAATAAAATCTTAAAAAAGAAAAAAAGAAATTCAAAATTAGTGGTGAAGGGAGATTTCACAATAGATTCATTTTGTTTATTTGGTGGTGGGGAGCGGGGTTTGGTGGGTTTTGCTTTGCTTTGCTTAGTTAAATTAAGATCTGAAGTAGAATTGTTGAGTTAGTAAGTGAACCCAAATGATGGAAAACTATGAGACATATAACTAAGTATTTTGAGCATATGAAAAGCACCTTAATTACTCTGCAAATATAAGAAGCAGGAAGGTACTATTCTTAAAATTAAATAACCCAATCTGTTGTACTCTTTGTTACATAAAATTAGCTAAAATCATAATCCATGAATATTTTTATATACCTGAGTTTTTCGAAAACAACAACTTCATGGATGAAGATAAAAGATAGATGAGATGAAAGAGCTTTATATACATGTCAAAATTAGTATATGTACTGAATATATGTTGTAGCAAAATATTCTGTTCTGAGCAGGCCTACTTTTAGAGTATTCGTAAAAGGTATATTTGGCACTAGGAAGAAGTCCGAAGGAAGACTGGTAGAGAATTGAGATTATCTGTAGTCATCCAAACGATGCTGTTGAACAGGCAGTTGTAGGTAAAATCAAGACTAGTGATATAAACTTAAATCATTAGCATATACTAGAATTTTAAGTCAATGTACTGAGCAAGAGTTGATATCAATAGATAATAAAAGAAAGACTGAGCCATCATTTACAATATTTAGCATTTGAGGTCAAGTAATGAAGTTTTAAAAGAAGAAAATAGCAAAGGCATAGAACTGAATCAGGAACCAGTTTAAGAAAAGAGGATTTGTTGACTATTTTTAATCAGGCTGATATTTTAAATAATGGTATAAAAATGAACCTTGGATTTATCATTAGCTGTCATCATTGAAAATGACAGCAGCTGATTTAGTTATGCGCTGGAAGCCAAATTTTTTTTTTTTTTTAAGGTCATGTTTTTAAAAAAGAATGAGACTAGAGCAATGAGAGACTCAGTGATTGTAAGACAACTCTTTAGAGAGTTTTTTGGTTTTTGTTTAAGAAGGGAAAGTTATATGAGATACTGCTGAAGGAAAAATAAAGATGTTTTTAAAAAATGTGTACTGTTGGGGCTGCCTGGGTGGCTCAGTGGGTTAAGCCTCTGCCTTCAGCTCAGGTCATGATCTCAGGGTCCTGGGATAGAGTCCCACATCAGGCTCTCTGCTAGGCAGGGAGCCTGCTTCCTCCTCTCTCTCTCTCTCTCTACTTGTGATCTCTCTCTGTCAAATAAATAAAATCTTAAAAAAAAAATGTGTACTGTTAAATACATTCATGTGCTAATGGAAAAGCTTCAGTGGAAAAGAAAGAGTTTAATACAGAAGAAAAAGGGACACTTGCTGGCATGTGGTCCTTGGATAAAGGAGCATGAGGAAATCTACAGCTGATATTCTCAGTTTTCTAGGTGGAATAGGAGGCCCTGTCTTCAGATGAAAGTCAAAATGGATGAGGGGCATTGGAAAATTAAAAAGAAAGGAGAAAGGAATAGTTGTGTCAGAGTTATCGAAGAAAATTGAAGAGTTAATAGACTAGGGTAAAACAGAAGTATGAGAGATATGCTATGTCTTTAACAGGAAAATGAGCATTTGGGGAAAATTCAATAACTTTCATAGGCTGAAACTGTCCTATGACATTGTATAATAATAATGTATTACTGATCCAAAACCCTAATGATACGTTGTCTTATGATACAATGTAATAGTAATAAAATAAAAATAACAGTGAGCAAAAGTTTAGTGCCAGTTTTATATTAGGCCCCATTCTAAGTGTTTTAAGTAACACTCAAGTAAGTCCCCCAAAACAGAAGCTATTACAATCACCATTTGACAATTGGGGAAAAACAAAACAAAACAAAACAAAACCTGAAGCACTGAAAGATTACATAACTTTTAAATAAAATTTTTAAATAGCTTTTAAATAACAGATCAGAATTTGACTTAGAAATACCAGATTCAAAGCTGTTGTTCTTTTTCACTATGTTGAGCTTATATCTAATTAGAAAAAAAAATAATGTATTTACATTTTAACACATTTAAGTGTGATTTTTTTTAATTTAATTTTATTTCTTTTCAGTGTTCCAGAATTCATTGTTTATGCACCACACCCAGTGCTCCATGCAATATGTGCCCTCCTTAATACCCACCGCCAGGCTCACCCAACCCCCCACCCCCATCCCTTCCAAAACCCTCAATTTGTTTCTCAGAGTCCAGTCTCTCATGGTTGGTCTGCCCCTCCGGTTTCCCCCAACTCACTTCTCCTCTCCATCTCCCAATGTCTTCTGTGTTATTCCTTATGCTCTACAAGTAAACGTGATTTGTACTAAATTTTCTTAAATTGGAAGCCATGATTCAAACCGAATCATTTGCATATTTCTATCAACATCAAAGTTTCAGTAATGAAAGTTGTCTATTCTCTTAGCATAGGTATTTAAATTTTTCCAATTCTATTTATGCTAATAAATGTTGAGTTCAATCAAAACTATTATGTAATTAGTTCTATTACTTTAGGAAAATAATATTTCACTTTAGTGAAAAAATATAAAATAACACAAATATTTAATCTTACAGAATATAAAGAATATAGAAAGCAAAGATTTTAAATAAATATAGCAATGACAAGTTAAGTAATAAAAAAATACAAGTAAATAGGGTTCTATTTTATATTGCAGTTTTGCATGGGACTCTAGGTAGCTATATGTAAATGACATTTTATTTTCCTTAGGTTATCTTCTTTACAAAAATCTTACTTCTAAAGTTGAATAGTCAGGTACACCTCTAAATCATTATAGAATTACCTCTTCAGGTGAGGCACAAACAAACATTATTCTTCTCAGTCCCCTACATTGCAAATGCAAACCATTTACAGCATGAGAATTTGGGGATTGCCTGCTTCATAAAAGATATGAAGATGTGTACAGACAATATTTAAGAATTGTGCTGTGACTTTAATAGTTAGCATTAATTTGTGGCATAGGATAAATAAATATTGAAATATCTGTAGAAGTTAGGAAGTATGTACCTTGGAAAACACAATAGACATTTTATTCAATTTATATAGAATTCTATAGTGACAATTCATGAAACTCTAAAACCTCCTATGACAGCCAAGAAAACCATCCTTAGAACAAACTGTTCCAAAGAAAATTCGTCTGTTCTATGCTAAAAATGGTGAGATTCTAATGAGAATGTATCTACTGATCAACAACCTATTTCTACTATTATCTAAGTGACATATGGCATAGCATTCGTGATAATTTTAACATTTGTATTGCCATCGTGAAGCCAGCTTATCTTCAATTCTCATTAAAGGCAAGAGAAAATTCCCAGATCTGCCCACAAAAGGTAAATATTGAAATAAGAAATCTTTATACCATTGCTACTGTTTGTGCTCCCCGTCTAGTGTCTATTTTTCATGCACAGCAGGTGAAGTAAGAATTAGGGCATCAGCATCAGTGGCATCAAATTTTGTTTATTCCAGAAGAGCTAAGTATAATAAAATGTATGGAAGCTAATGTCTGGATAACACATTCAGAATTTTTCTCATACATGGACCATTGCTATCTATAGAGGAAGCATGATTGAATTACATTATTTCACACAAGCACTGTAGAAGTGTATCTTTATACCGAACATTTCTGGAAATTCAATAAGCAAAGGAATCAAGTGACTTTGATATCTGCTATTTAAAGTTTTACCGATGTGCAAAAGAGGAAACTAAAGATTATTTAAAAGCAATAACTGAAATATACTGTACGTTGGAAGACATGATAGCACTTGAATCCAGCCGTCCTTTGAAGAGATGAGTTATTTTGCAGATGGCTCCCATCCAGCAAGATTTTTCTGTTTACAGTGCTGCAGGTGGTAGAATAGGACACAGGAACCAGGGTGGAAAGGTTAGAACTATATAGTTCTCTCAACAGTAAGTTCAGTAAAATTAGATTAAGTTCCTAGCCTTCATTCCTTATCAGTCCTGCCATCTAGGGTGACATGGAAAGTATCATTTTGATGAGAATTAAGCTTAGCATGATGTCAGTTTTTCATAATTTGTCACACTACTCCAAAGAAAATAGCTACAATGGAAACTCATGTTAGAATAGTGGGTAAGACAGAAATGCACTATCACGAACCTATACAAAGATCATGAACAACCATCTCTAACCATTAGAGATGGTTAGAGACCAGTAGAGACCATTTATTTTATAAGTGGAATAACTCTCATAATTAGCTTGATGATTAGGAATAAATTAAATTTAGAGGTGCGTCAGTCAAGATAGACCAGCTAACAATCAACCACAAATCTCAGTGGCTTACAAACAATCAAAGTTTATTGGTTAAGCTATATGTAAAATGCAGGTTCACAAGAGAGTTCTTCTTACCAAAGTCTCCTAAGATCCAAACAGAGGCTTTACCATCTTAAGGTGTTACCCTTTCAATGTATGCATCTAAAATGTCCACAGAGGGAAAGAAAGACTATGAGGGCTTTACAATAGCAATTAAATATTTCAGCCCAGAATTGACACACTCCTCTTCCGGCAATCTTTTAACAACAAACAAGAAACATCCCCATTCCTAACTTTGCAGGGGAGAGTAAGTGCAATTCTATGTTCCTGGAGGGAAGACAGAACCTGAAATAATAGTGATTAGTAGCAGTGTTACCACAGAGGGAAATCTCAGCAACGAGTGCCCAAGTCATGACCTGATAATAATACAACAGCTATTTTATTGTCTTTTCTTAAACTTTTTATAAATACCTTCCTGAAGATAGCACCATGCTAGGGCATACAGGGTAAGTTTATCATTAAAAGAGGGAAAGAAGAATCATGACATTTCAGAGGAAAACTGTGACCAGTGAGATTCAAAGTAAGTTCTAGAACACTAGGATATAAACACTGGTTGAAAGTAGAGAGAAAGGGACAGATAGTTTCACTGGCAGAATCAGACATCTTAAGACATTCACATAACAAAATTGTTAAGTGAACTTTCCTAAATTTTACATATTGAATTTTTACATATTGAAATTTACATATTTTCATATTGAAAATTTGGGTTTTTCTCCCCAGTATCTTTAAAGATTTCAAAAAAAAAAAAAAAAGATGGCAAAGTTAATAGGATAGTTTCATACTTGCTTTGGGACTGAAAGTCTTAAAGTATCTATTACCAAAATCTTTGCTCTGACCTGTGGAATCTATTCCCTTGCTTGATTAAGTTAGTTTAAAAAAATTTTTTTAAGGATGTCCAGAAATGTGGATAAGCTTAAAAGAAAAACGTGTACAAAACTATCAAGGAAGCCGTTAAATATACTGTCACTGACCTACTCTAGCAAAGTTGGCTTTTATTAAATGGCAGCTGTGCCTGATTAAAAAATTATGACTCCCCTCAGGAATCATGAGGGTCATTAAAAACCAAGTCATAAAATCCTCTGCTCCCTAAAGGCACACTGACAGAGAACACTTCCCATTTCCTTACTGTAATTTAACTTTAACTACCATAATGCCCAATGTGTTCTTAAAAGATTTTTTTAAAATTGTCATTTTATCCTTTACACACCTACCTCAAATTGTTAAATAATTACATTAAATTAGTATTTGAAAAATACAGATGACCTGAATTATAAATATGGTCTGAAAGTTGGTCACCTTAAGTGTTCTTCTTTCTCAGATATCAATGTATTTCAATTAATTTATTTTAATGAGTATATCCATATATCTTTATCTTTATAACTGTAGAAGAAATTGGATGAGAAAACAAAAGACTATGTGTGAGAAGATCTATAGAAGTTCATAGGCTTACCAAATATTACAGATTGAAAGGTTTGCAGTTATCTTCCTAATTCTAAATTTATACATAGTGCTTTGCAAACTTTAATACATATAAATTCTCTTTGGGGGAAGATATTTCACTTTTTTTTTCTTATTATTTTAATCCTATCATAATTCTCTTCCAAAGGTTGCTATTTTTCAACTCTGTTTGCAGTTAAAACTGACAACCAGCTACAATTATCCAGATAATTTACAGAAAGCCAACAATATAATTAGTGTAATGGACCAGAAAATTCCTCATAGTCATCTTTCCAATGTCAGTTCAGAGTCTCTACAGGATAGCCATTATTATTGTTAAAGTTCAGAGTTACAAGTTTTGGCCTTAATCTACATTGTTGGTGTGCAAGGAGCAAAATAACTTTCTGGTGCTAATCCCACTTACGAAAGCTCTGCCTTTAGGACTAATTATGTCCCAAAGGCCCAACTTTCAAACTCCTTGAGGGTTCCAGTTTCAATATATGAATTTTGGAGGAACACAAGCATTCAATCTGTAGCAGGTGAGATTCTTAGGAACACGAGAGATGCTGCTAAGATGGACCAGCGATGACTTTAGGTTAGGGTGCTATAACAAAATACCATACACTGGCCGTGGCTTAAACAACACAACTATTTTCTCACAGTTCTGGAGGGTGGGAAGTCCAAGATAAGCTGATTTGGTTTCTGGTGAGAACTCTTCCTGGCTTGCAGAGAACTGCCTCTTGTTGTGTCTTCACATGGCCTTTTCTTCCCGGCATGTGTTCAGAGAGAGAGCGAGAGAGCTAGTCAGTTTTTCTCTTCATATAAGAATATTAATCTTACTGAATTAGGGGCCCACTTTTACAATTTCATATAACCTAATTATGTCCTAAGGACTCTATCTTTAAATACAATCACACTGGAGGTTAAGGCTTCAACATATGAGCCTTGGGAAGACACAACCATTCAGTCCATAACACATGGCAACCAGCTATGTTTTTTAAGGATACTTTGCCTTCCAGAAAATATCAAACATTTAGGGAAACTTCCCTAACATCTTATTGCATGTTAAGACTCTCTTACCCATTTGTGTATTTATTTTCTTGAATCTATATTTTCAACCTGTCTATAATCCTTTGGCACTATAAATTTCATGAGCTTATTATTTTCTATGCCCTGTAGTATGCCTTTATATTTATTCCATAGTTAAGATGTAAGGGAGGACTCTACTGTTCATATTACTTGACTGTTTGGTAATTGAGTTTATTTTCCTTGTATATTTTTTAAGAATCAGAAAATATCAATCATATTTTTCCTTGCTGTCATCTTTCTTTTTTTTTTTTAAGATTTTATTTATTTATTTGACAGACAGAGATCACAAGTAGGCAGAGAGGTAGGCAGAGAGAGAGAGAAGAGGAAGCAGGCTCCCTGCGGAGCAGACAGCCCGATGTGGGGCTCGATATCAGGACCCTGGGATCATGACCTGGACCGAAGGCAGAGGCTTTAACCCACTGAGCCACCCAGGCGCCCCCTTGCTGTCATCTTTCGATTTGAGTTCCTATTATTGAAATTATCATGCAGAGTCTATCACCATGCCTGTCTCACTATCCATTTCTAGAACATTTCTAGCCTCATGTTAACATACATTTCTTATATTACAGACATCTGGCTTGCACAGAACATTTCAGATATAGTGAAACTCTGCTTACTTAAGAGAATAACCAAATGTTTGTGGATTGTTTTTTCGGTGTAATTATTATGGTTTAGTAGAAGGAGTGTTCTGGAAGTTCATAGAAGTTTCTTCTATCTGATTCTTACTTTAATCGGCCATGTTTACTTAAGTAAGTTTTTAAAATCTTTGACCTTTAGCTTATCAAAAAAAAATTTAATTAAATACAATCAATATGCCTTTCACTGCATAGAAGTAACAATACATACTATTGATTATATTATAAAAACATAGGAATATGTATATATTATATTTTCGAGTATAAATCAGTGCATTAATTCCAGCAGCTCATTTGGCAAATAATAATAATAATGAACATTTTGGAGTGTTTACTCCTTTTTTTTTTTTTTTGGAGTGTTTACTCTTTGCCAGATATTGATATAGGCTCTTCTCATGTATTGACTGATCTAATTATTTAAAAATCATTCTGAGATGGTATGTGCTTATCCCATCTTACAGATGAGAAAGTGGAGACATAGGATGATTAAATAACTCTTCTCAGGTTATAGAGTTATTAAGTATCAAACTCAATTTCAATTCAACGGGTTTGATTTTAAAGCCCATGTGATTATTAACATTTAATTAAAACTGCATTGAGTAGGAGTGCCTGGGTATCTCAGTCAGTTAGTTGTGTCTTGATTTGGGTTCAGGTCATGAACTCATGGACCAGGGATCAAGCCCCAAATCAGGCTCCATGTTCAGCGGAGAGTCTGCTTGAGGATTTCTCTCCTTTTCCCTCTGCCCCTCCCCCAGTTCATGCACATTCTATTTCTAATATATAAATAAATCTTTTTTAAAAACCTACATCGAATATAATTAATAAAAGCAAAGAATGTGTTTATTGTTTGAACTACCAGTCATCAAAGTGAATAGAAAAGTGAGTGAAGACTAATTTGGGATATCATATAAAAGAGCAAGCTATTGAAAACAATGGACCACAAAAGGAAATGGTTAAAAAAAAAAGACTGTACATCCTTGGAATCAAATGTCATGGAAATATTGAATGTCAGTCCATGATATAACAGTTAAGGATATAGAGACATGTTTGTGATTGCTTTTAAAAGAAAACAGCAGGTTACTGCACAGTAGGTACAGTGTAAAATTAATTTCATATGGGTCTATACCAAAGTGTTAACTGTGATAATCTTAGAAAGCTAGAATTTTAAGTGGATTTTTTCTATGTTGCTATAGTTTTGAAATCTTTATGAAAGACACTATTGGGTTTTTTTGTTTTTGTTCTTTTTTAAAGATTTTATTTCTTTATTTGAGAGAGACAGAGAGAAAGAGAGAATGAGAAAGAGCGTGAAAGGGGAGAAAGTCAGAAGCAGAAGCAGACTCCCCGCAGAGCTGGGAGCCTGATGCAGGACTTGATCCTGGGACTCCAGGACCATGACCTGAGCCGAAGGCAGTGGCTTAACCAACTGAGCCACCCAGATGCCCCAAGACACTAGTGTTTTACATCGAAATGAAATATTAATTGAAAATTTTCAATAAAGGCAGCTCACATCTTCCAATTTTTGTCATGTTCATTTGTCCATGGTTATGCCCTTCTCAATGAATTTTTAACAGATTTAACAAATTATAGGCAAGAGATACATTATAGCTGTGTAAAAACAAACAAAAACCAAAAAATAAAGCACTCTGACTGTTCAATGAATATTAGGACCACCAAGTGATAGAGAGCTGATTTTGCAGTCTGGTTTATCTTTTCTTTAACGATGCTGACCCTACCAGATGGGGATTTTTCAATGTAGTTATGGGATACATAATGTGAAAACTTCTTTTGGAATAGAAGCAATGTGGAAAGATACTTAGGATGAATAAAGCTAAATATTGCTGGTTTCATTTTATACTTCTGGAATAACTTTGTATTCCTGATTGATACACTATTAATTTTAGTAATAATGTGAATCAAAAATAGTCATTTGTCTATCTGTACAAATCCAGCAGTAAATTGTAAAAGTGATTCTTACGGGATTAAGAAATGTTGCTATAGCAACTTCTTATTATACTACAAGCTGTTAATACAGTGAGAATATACCAGATATGGGTTAGAAATAGTCTCTATGATTTAAAAAAAATAGTTTTTTGCTCTTTAGGATTAATGTATTTCAGATATTTTATAATATTAAAATGCTAAAGATAAGAAAACTATGTAACATTTTGTTGTAGTTTTTTAGCATAACTATATATACTGCTCATTTAAACTTTAATTTTGTCCAGTAAATGCAAAAAAAAGATTGCAAAAATTTTTATTAAATAAGGGAATAAGAAAATTGGGAAAGGTTATATATAAAACAATTTAAATTATAATAAAAGATTTCATTTTTCTAGTCATGGTTACAATAACAAGCTATAAGGGAGACAAAATAAATACTGAATCAACTTCAAGTTTCCCCCTTGCATCCTCTAATATGACTGGGGACTTCTTAATTATCAGTCTCTACTATCTTCTGTGTACTGTCTTGGTCTTTGTCTAATTCTATCTTTTGGTACCATTTACCTTTGGCATGAAGGTCATGGATATATTGGAGTTCAAGAGGACACAGGGATTTGAGAAGGAGTGAAGAGCTAACTGATTCTCATAAAGTAAGAAGTGGAGTAGTATTAAGGTAGAAAATTATCTCTGGTGTTTGACAACAATCAATGGGAATGTAATAAGTATAATTTAATTGAAATGTTACAGGAAAAGTCACAATGAAAATTAATACAAGATGAGCAAGTAGAGAAAAAAAAGCACATATAATCTTTTGTGAGGTTTGGCTGTTAGAGTGAACAGAAAAATGAAAATATAACTTGAGGATGATAGGAATTATGAGGGATATAGAAGGACATGCTGATTAAATGTTAAGAAAAATCACATAGAGTGGAAGAGATTGATGAACTAGGAAAAGAAAGGATTGCATGGAAGATAGCATGTCTTGAAAAGATTATAAGTGGAAAGATTGCTAACACATTTGCAAGGAGTGGCCTTTGAAAATAAGAAGTAACTTTTATTCGTGATCAATAATTTTATTTTTAATCTGAAAAAGTCATAGAAAGCTTCTAGGCTTGATTTAGCTAATATGCCCTGCTCTTTAGTTCTAAGGAAACTTGCCTGTTGTTGAGTAACTTTACCTTTATTCTGGGTAAGATAGTTTCGAGTAATTCTCTCTCATCTTTTGAACTTTTTTGTTGTTTGTTTGTTTGTTCCTTTTCATAAGCTATAGCTTATAGAATCAATGGATGGCAACATGAATTTTTTTTATTAATCCAACCATATCATATCCAGAATTATATTGTTCCTTTTATATAAAGGGATATAATTCTTGTAAGAAAGTACATCTTTTTCAATTGTGTAAAAAAATAATCTGCAACATTCTGGTCTATGATGTGCTTGCAATCTAGTTCTATATTGAATTCTTTAAGAGTCATAACCAGGAATTTGTTTGATGCTGTGAGGGACAGAAAAATCTCTGTCAGAACCAAAACACTTATTTTCTGTGGTAATTTTGGCAAGCCCAAATCTAAATAGCATATGGTGCTTCCTTACAGAAGTGCCGAGTAAAAGTCACAGAGCTGAATGCAATATCTGGCCTGGAAAATACATTGGAGGGATTCAGCAGCAGACTACATGGAGAAGAACAAAGGATCAGTCAGCACAAAACCAGGGCCATGGAACTCACCCAATCAGAGCAAAGGGGAAAAAAATGTGAACATATCCCAAGGAACTTCTGGGACAAAATCAAGCAGACTAATTTTCACATTATAAGGGCCCAAGATAAAAAGAGAGAGAAAGGAGCAAAAAACTTATTTGAAGAAATAATAGGGGAAAACACCTAACCTGGGAAAGGAGACAAACATCCTGGCCCAGGAAGTCTGGAGAGTTTCAAATAAGATGAAACCAAAAAGACCCCACACCAAGACACATTATTACTAAAAAGTCAAAAGTTAAAGACATGGTGAGAATATTAAAAGCAGTGAGAGAAAAACAACTTGTTACATACAATGAAACTCCAGAAGAGACTAACAGACATACTTAATGTGTACACAGAAAAAAAAAAAAAAAAAAAAAAAAAAATCCAGCCAGGAATACTCTACACATCAAAGCTATCATTTAGAATTAAAAGAGAGATAAAGGGTTTTAGCAACAAGCAAAAGCGAAAGGACTTCATCACTAAATTGGTCTTACAAGAAAAGTTAAAGGGACTTCCTTAAGTTGAAAAGAAAGGATGATAATTAGTGATAAGAAAACATATGAAAGTGTAAATCTCACTGGGAAGGTAAATGTACAATAAATGTTGTAGATTAATCATTTACAAAGTTAGTATGGAAGTTAAAAGACAAAAGTAGTAAAATAGCTATGATTATAATAATTAGTTAAGAGATGCACAAGATAAAAAGATGTAAAATACGACATTAAAACAAAATGTTGGGGCGCCTGGGTGGCTCAGTGGGTTAAAGCCTCTGCCTTCAGCTCAGGTCATCATCCCAGGGTCCTGGGATAGAGCCTCCCAGGGGGGGAGGCCCCAGTCGGGCTCTCTGCTCAGCAGGGACCCTGCTTCTTCCTCTCTCTCTGCCTGCCTCTCTGCCTCCTTTTGATCTCTGTCTGTCAAATAAATAAATAAAATCTTTAAAAAAAAAGTCACACAATTATTTAAAAAAAACCAAAAACATAAAATGTTGCAAGGGAGAGTAAAAATGTTGACCTTTAGAATGAAATCAAATTTAAGTTGCTATCAATTTAAAAATGGACTGTTATAGATATAAGCTGTTATATGTAGGCTTCATGATAGTCATCCATCTCAAAAGCCCAGTAGTAGTTTTTACAGAAATAGAATGAGCAATCCTAAAATTTTTATGGAACTATAATAGGCCCCAAATAACCAAAGCAATCTTGAGAAAGAAGAGCAAAGATGAAGGCATTATGCTTCCTGATTTCAAACTATAATACAAAGCTATAGTAATTAAAACAGTATGGTATTGGCATAAATTCAGACCCATAGACCAATAGAATAGAATGACATATCAAGAATGATATGAGAATATCGTATCATTTATGAGAATAAACCACTATTTTACACCACACACACACACATACACACATTAATTCATTTGATGGATTATTTAATTAATTAATCATTAAACATTTGAATGCAGGGCCTAAAACCATGAAACTCTTGGAAGAAAATATAGACAGGAAGCTCTTTGACGTAGGTTTGATGATAATTTTTTAAATCTGACACAAAAAGCAAAAAAAAAAAACCAAAAGCAAAAAAAAAAAAAAAAGCAAAAATAAGTGTGACTACATCAAACTGGAAAACTTCTGCACAGCAAATGAAACCATCAGCAAAATGAAAAGGTAGCCTACCGAATAGGAGATAATATTTGAAAATCATGTATCTGACAAGGGGCTAACATGCAAAATAACTGAAGAACTCATTCAACTTAATAGCAAAACTCAAATAATTGATTGAAAAATGAGCAGAGGATCTGTATAGATATTTTTCCAAAAACTTACAGATGAAAAGATGAAAAGATAGTCTACATCATCAATCTTCAGGGGCATGAAAATCAAAACCTCAGTTTTTTGTTTGTTTTTTTGTTTTTTATCATCTTGCACCTTTTAGAATGGCTAATATAAAAAGACAGGAAATAACAAGTGTTGGCAAGAATGTGGAGAAAAGTGAATCCTGGTGCATTGTTGGTGAGAATGTAATTCGCTGCAACCATTATGGAAACCAGTATGGAAGTTCTTCAAAAAAATTAAAAATATAACAACCATATGATCCAACAATTCACTTCTGGGTATTTATCCAAAGCAAATGAAAACACTAACTCAAAAGATACCTACACTATCATGTTTGTATCCACATTTTTAATAATAGCCAACATAGAGAAAAAATCTAAGTGTCCGTCAATGGACAAATGGACAAAAAATTAAATATTTATATGTAATGTTCACATACACATTCACATACACATACATACAATGGAACTATTAGCCACAAAGAAAGAACACTTCTTTGTGACAACGTGGATGGACCTCAAGGCCGTTGTGTTAAGTGAAATAGGTGACACAGTAAAAGACAAATACTGTGTGATCTTTCTTATTTGTGGAATCTAAAAAAAAAAGAAAAAAAAAGAGATTTAAATAAAAATATCTTTTAAAAATGGCAGGTATAGGCCCCATAATGACCATCAGAGTTTCCATATCATCATTATTTCTAATTATATCCAGTTGTTCCTCATTGACTTTGCCAAAGAGCCTATGGGCCAGATATAAGCCAGCAAAATCTGATGCTGCATAATTTATCAGATATTCCTTTTTCTGTACTTTGGAAATTCATAAACTATGTAGTCTATCATACCTCCATTTATTTTTTTAATTAACATATAATATATTATTTGTCCTAGGGTACAGGTCTGTGAATCATCTGGCTTACACACTTTACAGCACTCACCACAGCACATACATTCCCCAATGTACATAACCCAGCCACCCTATCCCTATCCCCCTGCCCCACTCCCCAGCGACCCTCAGTTTGTTTCCTGAGATTAAGGAAATCTTATCTACCTCCTAGATAAATTCTTATCTACCTCCATTTATACACAAGCATACACACTCTAACAAATAATATCTCTTTTGGTAACACATATTTTCATCTTGGATTTTTGTGTATTTTGTAATCTTCCCCTAGACTACTGAGAATTTCTAAGCACAAAAACAGTTTCATCCCCTCCTCTCTTCATAAATTTCTTGGTATTTCATGAAATAGCCTTATTCTTCACACACTTAATAAATCAAAATCTGCAAAACAAACACTCGCATCTTGCAAAATGCTAGTAAGCTACATTTTAACAAAAGCAATAGAGAAGACAAGTGCAAACATACCTAGGTTTGCAGACTTATTGATAGGAAAATGCAAGTGGTTCCTTCTGATGACTTCTTTTTTTTAAATTATCCTACTTGGATTACAAGACAAAAATGGATCTGCTATTGAGAGTGTCCCTAAATAATCCTCTAGGAACATTAGCTCAGAAATGTTTAAGTTGAAACTTAGCCACTTTATCCCCAAATTTCAAAGAGACAACTATTGTTGCAGAAAATCAATCTTTGAAATAAGAGATTTTAACTCCAAATGGGAAAAATTGTAAAAAATGAATTTCAGTTGATAATATGCATATCAAAATATGTTTGGATGGAAGTGTAATAATGTCTGTAACCTTAATGTGCACTAAAACTAAAAAGGAGTGATGGCTATTAGAGTACTCAATAGACAACTAAAAAAGCATGATGTTATTTATAGAATTTAAGTGGTAGGAATATGACTTTGACAGTAAAATTCTTTAAACTGTTCTATGTGTTGTAATATTTCGTAGTAAAATGTCTTTAAAAAGGCAAATCTACATTCTAGAAGAAATGAGATTTATTTAGACAAAGACATATTATTGAGTATATTTACTGAGTAATATCACTAAGCTTTCCTATGCCTTGATACACATTTCTTACCTTTGCTCTAGCTGCTACCACTGACTTAACTACAGCTTTATAACCTGATGAATCAAATGATTCTCTCAATCCATTTCTTCTACAACTTAGAGAAAAACAATATAGAAGAAGGAGAAAAGGGGCTTTGGATTTTCTTGACCAATAGACTCTTAAATACATTGATTAACTGATGAACACATGCAGTCAATTTGATTTGACGTCCGTTACTCAGAAGAAAAGACAGCTGTCCATTTGTCTCCATCCTGAGAGAAAGATTGAGATTTGACCACTGTTGGAAAGAATTTGTTTAATAAATAATGGTGCCTATAAAATGGCACAAATATAAGCCTCTGACTTAGAAACTTCGCATGCTAATTCAGAGGCTCAATTAGGTAAATTTGGTAAACTGTATGTTTGTGTCTTGCCCCAACCTCTCATCTGCAAAAAAGCCCCCATATACTCAGGCAAAATCAAAATGAGCATGTCTCATTATATTATACAGATTAGTTGTATTTTTTGCAGAAAAAAATTAGAGAATACAGAAAAGTAAAAATAAAACAAAATATAATTCTACTAGAAGAAAGCATCATTTTCTTTCACTTTTTCAAGTGCCTTTGTTCATATTCTATTTAGGTATGCATTCATAAAATAACCATTTATTAAATTATTGACTTTTACACTTTTTAGTTCAATAGTTACAGAGGAGATGCAAATATGGTATAGATTTGGAGATAGAGATTAGGCATACTGCAAGCAATCTGTTTAGCCTTAATTAAATAATAATTTTCATACTGCTGGTCTATTCTGAAGAACAAATGTGGAATGCTTATTTAAAATTTGTGATATAATTACCAATTTTTGCAATACATTTAAGTTGCTGGGCTTTGCCTTCTTTCACATGATGTATAAATCAATAATTTGACTTTCATTTATCTTATTTTTTAATAATCTTTAAATACACTTATGAAAGCAGTCAATGTCCTTTCTCTGGCTATTTCAGTAAACAGTCATACACATACGTCTTTGGCTACTTTTCCAATCATTTGTTTACTACAAAATTCTTGAAGATAAATTGTTAGACTAAAAACAATGTGCATTTATAAAAATCTACTCCAAAAATGGTTGCACAAATTTAACTTACACTAAAACTAAATATTACTTTCAGTTATCTTGGTTCCTAGCCAATTCTGATTTTTATCTGAATTGAAAGACAGTGTTATTCAATAATTTTGCAATAGAATATTTTATTTTTATTTTATGTTTTTATCCACGTTAGAATTCAGACGCAAAACACTGAGTTAATACATGTTTTTCATGTACGACATTCTATCTTCCTTGATCCCTGAAAATTCCTCCATTCTTTTTTTTTTTAAATTAAAAATTAGGTACTCATCCTCTCTTTCCTCATTCTCCCACCCATTTGCTTTTCTAGCCAGACAACTCTTTTAATGTGTTTATTTTGTATTCTTTGTTGTTATTATTATTGTCTTTCAATATATATTTTTTCTTTGCCATTTAACATTATGCATTTAGGACTTATAAATATTTGTTTTTATCACCTATTCCTCTAGCTGCTGTGCTCCACTGTGAAATTCCATCACATTTTACCCACAAAGTTTCCTCATGTTGGGACATAGTCATATGTAAAACCTGGCACTTCAAATAATGTTGTAATGAGCATCCTTTCATCCAGGCCTTGCTTGAAGCCTTGTGAGAATTCCTCTGAGACATTTTCCCAGGAGAAAACGCAGAGTCCTAAGCTGGGTGTAGTGGAGCGTCCACATTCTCTCCAGTGGCCCATGAGGACTCCCAAACTCATACTTCCTGCCCCCATGTATTCTTTGCTGCTCTCATGCATGTAAGGAGGCAGTAGAGTGCAATGCTTCCCCTTACAACAAATCAAGACAATGGCAGAGCTCTAAATGAGTTCATAAAACTAAAATCCTATCAGAGTACCTGGCCCCTGGTAAGTGCTCAAAAAAGTAGCTCTTATTATGAATATCTTGGCCCTTATTACTACAAGTAATTAAAAAGATAACCAGAAAAATATGTAACACAGCTAACAAAAATAAATAAAGCAAAGAACAACCAAAAAAAAAAAAGATAACAAAATCAGATAAATAAAGCAGATAACAAAAAAATAAATAAAGCTAAATCCCTGCCCCATCTTATTCTAAATATAAATGGTTTTGCTAGTGTCAGCGTTTCCCATTGATCAAGTTTTAACATTCTGAATATTTCATATTACCCATATCCCATTTTAAATAGCTCATTAAAGTCTTTTCTGACATTATTATCAGACTCAAATAAACTTTCCATCTGCATTTGAAACACTGACTCTAATGCCACAGTCTCTTATTTAGACGAATCTTGCCTTCATTTCTGGACATTGAGAAAGGCCAAATTAGTATATTTGGAAAAATGCCCAACTAGAAACACATTTAGAAATATATAAATGGTTTTAACATAATATTTAAAATGCCTAAAATCATCTTTTCCTGGGGCATTTAAAATGGTAGCTCTTATATTGTTTTGCTCAAGGCTATGAACATTTCGCATAAATATTTAAGTTAACATTGAAAGTATTACATTGAATAGTATTGTGTGCTATAGATCTAAATTTAGCATTATGAGAAATACTGAGAAAAATGCTAACATATCCGTCTCACTTTTTAAAAATGCCTTTCCCACCTTCTTTTCATATTATTACAAATCTTAGATTTTTAGTTTTGAGTTTTCATTTATATATATATATATATATATATATATATATATACACAGAGAGAGAGAGAGAGAGACAGGAATGGATTCAATCGAGTGGGTCAATGAATTGTGACAACCGAAGTCATATGAATGCATTTGAGAGATGGAGGTTGAAGAAATAATATGTTTTAAGTTAAAATGCTCCTATCAGAAATGAAATAAATGTATTTTGAAGTTATTTGCATTCTTTTGTATTAAATCCTGATCTTCTTCCTGCGGCTCTTTTGTGGATTATTTTCACTGTATGACTGTGGACCAGGTTATCGGACCTGGTTTCCCTCATCACAGAGAGGGCGGGAAGATTTGCTGCTTTAGTCTATTCAACGTGCAAATACATGACTTTTATGAACACAGGCTACTAATGGAGAACTATTGCTCAAAGAATTAAAGGGAGAATTTTTTCCCTATAAATGTAGAATTATATAAGCTTACATTTTCTTAGTTTCTTTTTTCTTCTACTCATTCTACCTGTTTGAGAATTATGCATTCTATTTCTATTTTAGTGGTTTCGCATGAAACGTTAACCAATATTTTTAAACTTATGGTTTCCCAAAAATTGTAGAGCATTTTATTTCAATTTTCTTTCTCTCTGCTCTTTGGGTTTCATCTCATCTGTCATGTTTGAATCATCTGGAGTCAAATTGAATATTGTCATTTTAAAATGTGATTTTTGCAGTCAGTATTTTTTGATGAAAATGAGTTACTGATTTATTTGCCTTTGTGGGTTTTTTTGAGAAAAGTTCTTAGTGAGGTAAATTTCTTGGGTCCTTGTATGACTGAATTTTTTTTTTTCCCCTCTCACTCTTAAATGATCTTTGACTGGCTTGAGAATTCTTGGTTCAGCACTTTGAAGATGCTGGTCCTTTATCTTCCTACAACCACCATTTCTATTAAGTCTGTGGTCAGTGGGTGTTTTTCCTTTGGAAGTGATTTTCTTTATTTCTCTCTGACAGTAGTAGTTTCTGAGTTTGCTCCTTATCATTCATTTTGAAAATTTATTATATATCCAGTTATTTAATTGTGTTAATCTTTTGTGATTATTTTCTCAAATAATTACAGATATTTTCTCTCTTCCTCTCCCACATTTCTATGAAAAAAAAATCAAGATTATTTGACTCTTATCTTCCATATGTCCATTTTTCTCTTATACTTCCCATCTCTTTATCCTTTGTGCCAAATATTTTGAGAATTTCTCCAGCCCAATATTATAAACCTAGAGTTCTTAGTCATACAAAACTTCACTTTATATTTGAAACTAGTTATCTATTAGCGTTCTGAAAATGTTTTTTATGATTCTCAAATTTAGTGATGGGGAGAAACTGCCCTGTGTGCCAAATCAGCTGTCTTAAATTCATTGTCACTGCTTGTTTTTTTTTTCTTTCACTTTATCAAGCTATAACTGGAGTTGACTAGAGAAAATAGAAAAAAAGTGGTTTGATTGTCAAAATACAGTATGTTGCTCACTTTGACTGAAACAGTAACATTCAACAAATGATTCTGTCACCTACAATATACCAGGCCCTGTTCCAAGCATTTAGGATACATTAGTGAACAAAACAGGGAAAAAAAAAATCCTTGTTCTCCTGAAGTCATTCGTGTCTTTTAGTATTTTACTAATACTGTTGCTGTGACATTCAACTATTTTAATAATATGGAGGCTTTTGAATAACACTAATATAAAAAATATTCATTTTTATATATTTATTGATTAGCAGTGTTTACTGCATATCCACATATATACTACTGAGCAACGTTTTGCGGAGACTACAGAGATCAGCAAAGGAAAATAAGAGGTCTCATCAAAAACTCTAAATCCAGGGACGCCTGGGTGGCTCAGTTGGTTAAGCAGCTGCCTTCGGCTCAGGTCATGATCCCAGCGTCCTGGGATAGTCCCACATCGGGCTCCTTGCTCAGCGGGGAGCCTGCTTCTCCCTCTGCCTCTGCTTGCCATTCTGTCTGCCTGTGCTTGCTCTCTCTCCCTCTCTCTCTCTGACAAATAAATAAAATCTTTAAAAAAAAAAAAAACTCTAAATCCAAAATTTGCAGTAAAAAAAACATATATATATGTATATATATATATATATGTATATGGAACACATGCTCAATTAATTATATGTATATTGATTATAAATGTTATTTATAATACATTTATATGCTAAATTTTTGTTATATTACACTATCACATGCCTTATTAAAAACACAGACTATAAACTTTATAAGCATAGTAAAGTTATAATAAATAAAATGGGTTTTTCAAATTATTAGTAGTATAATATACCCTCAAACCTTAAAAGTTTTTCTTCATGTTCTGGACTCTTGGATTTTAATAATGCTAAAAAAATACTTGCAAATTATCATTGGATATTTCAAGAAATGTTCCCTGTTGTGACTCCAACCCCCAGCTCTCAGGATATCTGTTCCCATGTACCCCTCTAATGGTGCCATCAGCCTGTTCTTCCTGGCCTGGAGCCTGCAGCTTGACCTCTACCATCTGGGGTTTGTTATCTGCATGCTCCGGGCCCACTGAAATGTATGCCATGTCTGCTAAACTCTTAGTGTCAGCATTCTGATACTGCAAATTATTAACTACCTAATGTGATAAACTAATCTGTACTGATGGGATAGGGTTACAAGAGCAATTACTGAATAATACGGACATTGAACTTTTAGATACCATGCCTTTGTCTTTAATACAGTGAGAGGAAGAGTGAGAATTGCAGGCAGAAATGGAATTGTGCCATTCTTCCCAGTCAATAGATAAGATATTTTTGGAACAGAACAAAATGACATCGTGTTTTATTTTTCACTTCATTATTATTCTTGAATATCTCTTTTCTTCAACACACTTTCAATGCTACTTAGCATTCATTTAGTACCTAATAAGACAGGTATTAATTAATTTTGCCTAGTTTAAAATTAAATTTTCATAATAACTCAAATATATTAAAATCATTTTTCTGGTGAAAAATTGAAATTCAAGTAAAAGTATTTAAGTCCATATCATAGTGTATTTGTTAAGATTCATTCAAAGAATCAAGAACCATAAGGAGATCGATTTATCTATCTCTCTATTATCTTCTATCTTCAGATTTATTATTTATTAGAGGGATTTGACCTCACCAAGTTGTGTGAGCTGGTTGAGCAGTCTCTGCAAAACTGTTGCCTTGGTGTCTGAAGTTGAAGCTTGAAGTCTCCAAGACAATAGTTGAAAAGGGAAGATGGATGTAAAGTTGGGGAGAGCAAGGGAAAGTGGGAACCTACAAAAATGTTCTGACACCCACTGGAACAGGTTGAAACCAGTACAGTATTCCTACTCTGACTCTGGGTGTACGGGCATCCTGCCTAAGCTGAGACTCCTCATCACTGAGATAAGCACACAGGTGTCAAAGACACTGAGGGGCAAGTTTGAGTGGTAATAGGTCGAGCCACCACCAAGAAGGTGAATCAACAGATTAGTGACAAACATGTGAGATAAAAAATGCTGCTTCCCCTCTCTCTAAATCTCTCAAAAAATCCCTTTCCTGGTCTACCTTAATTAGAAACTTAGTGTAAAGGAAATTCTGGACAATGAAGTTCAGCCTAACCAAATTTATATGTGACTAAGTCACCTCACTTAGCATTTATCATTGAACCACATTTTTCTAGTTCTATTGTCTTCCAAATATGTTCAGAAATACTTTAAGCTGCATTCATAAAATCAGGCCACATTACATATCTGAGACTAAGTAATAACCTTCAATAACCTGAAAGGAAAGCCAGCAGATGAAAGCAACCATCAGAATAGTTAATTTGATTTAGTAATCATATCAGTTTCCTGTTTTGCTAAGTTGATCATCAGAATGGGTGATTTAATCATGAATATAGGCAAGCTTAAAAGAAATTTTGAAAATGGCAGTATCCTCAGATAAATAATCAGTGGGTGGTTTAAAAATCAGGTCTCTAAAATGTAATTATTTTTTTATAATTCAAGGAAGCACTTAAGACATAGCACATCAAAAATTTTATCATCACAGTATTCTCAGAGGTAAATTGCCTGTCACCTCTGATTGCAATGCTTGATTTGGTCATTCTTTATTATGTTATTTAAAAATTTTTATTTGTCATCAGCACCCAGACACCCAGTAAAATTAGCCTTTTCCAGAGAGAACTCAAGATAAGGGTTTGCAAATAGATTATTTACTTCCTTAATAGAACTAGGTCTGCAATCCTCTCAGCCCCTTTAACATAGCTACCTAATTTAGTGAGATCTTCTTTATCTCGGGTATTAAAATTAACTGCAGACTTTTAAAAAAAAGAATTGAGGAAGAACTTTGGATTCTTATGTTTACTTTCAGAAGAAAATGAAAGCAATATAAAAAGCATTAGGAAAATAGCATATTTGAATTAAAATTTAGTAATAGAAATCTATAAAACTGTGATGCTGGTTTCTCAAATTAACATGATGGAAAAGAGAACACATAACACAGTGTTTAAATACACAGCTTCTTCTCAACTTTTCTGTTTTCAAATACTTGAAATACATTAAGCAAAAAAGAAAACAAATTCATCAATAAACCTCTTAATTAATTATCGGTGGTAAATAGGGAGAGAGAGAGATTTAAAGTAAAAATTAGTCTTCCACCCCCAATCATGTCTCTTAAAAGTAAAACCATTAGTATTTTTCTGTGTCTTCATGATACATTTTTCCTATCTTTGTCTTTGCATTGCATGCACAAAAGAGTGCATACACACACTATTTTTTTTTTTTTAATGGAAGTGAAATTAGACCTTACAAAGGTTTTCTACTTACTATACCATGGACCTGTTTTCCTGTCAGTATACGAGTGCATTTTCATCTCATGGTTCTGTGACATACCATGACATGAACATACCATAATTTACTTAACCAGTTTCCTAATTTTGGATACTTAGGTTTTCTTTCTGTTGCCATTTGTCTTCCTACATAATAATTCTGTGGTGAAAAGCCCAGTACATTTGTGAGATAATTGCATAATTACTGAAGAACAGATTCCTGTAAGTGCAATTGCTTGATCACACATTTCACCCATATTTAATCAGAATAGAGTCCCCACCTACCATTTTAAGAAAATATCTCTGTGCCAACATTTTCACCAGCCTGGGAAAGTATCCATCTTTTTAAAAATTTATGCCAGATCCATAATTTTTTTTCTTCTCATTTTGTTTTCTTAGGATTTTGTTTGAGTTCCAGTTAGTTTTTGAAGTTATCTGTGAGGTTGAACATCACACTGTATGTTTAGTGACTAGCTGTATTTCTTCTTTTATGAATTAGCTATTTGCATAATCTGCCTATTAAAAATTAAAAAAAACAAGGCTGTCTATTTTTTCCTCAGTAATCTGTAAGTACTCTACATCCATTAGGGATATTAGTCTTCCTTTGTGTGTGTGTGTGTGTGTGTGTGTGTGTGTGTGTGTATTTTATTTTTTACTTTTGATAGTATGGAATAGAACACACAATACCTAAATATGAAATTTAGTGAATAATTATAAAGCACACATTCATCCCTTTATAGAAAACACACTATCATTGAGATCAAGAAGCAGGACAATCACCCAGAAATTCCTCTGTGTCACCTCTGACTATGTCACTCTTTCACCCTTAGAGGTACATTATCTTGACTTTCTTGTCAATTACTTATTGCTACCTTGTTTTCTTTATAGGTTTATAACCTTTTCATGCTTACCAAAATAATAGTGTTTAGAGTTCCTGCCCCTCTCCCAACCAAACTCTGCTCCCATAGTTACTGCTGGTTTTCTTTCTTTTTACTGTCTGTCTATCTGTAATCTGGATATTCCAAACATGCACTAGCTCTCTTCATATTAAAACCAAACCACCATGGAGAGTTAGGAGAAGGCATTTGGGGGAAATTGGAAGGGGAGGTGAACAATGAGAGACTATAGACTCTGAAAAACAATCTGAAGGGTTTGAAGAGGTGGGGGGGTGGGTGGTTGGGGGAACCAGGTGGTGGGTATTAGAGAGGGCACGGACTGCATGGAGCACTGGGTGTGATGCAAAAACAATGAATACTGTTATGCTGAAAATAAATTAAAAAAAAAAGATTAAAAAATAAATAAATAAATAAATAAAAAGTAAAAATAAATAAATTAAAAAAAATAAAATAAAACCAAACCACCTCCTTTGACTCCGCATTGCCTTCCAACCTCTTTTCACTTCTCCCCTTTGATCATAACTGTCTGTAGTTTCTTGCTTTCCCTTCACTTTATTTTTAAGTGTTCAGTTCAGTGACAATGAGGGTATTCACAATATTGTGCAATCATCACCACTAACAAGCTCCTAAACTGAAAAACTATATTCTTTAAACAATTGCTCCCCAACTTCCTTCCTTGCCAGCCTCTGGCAACTACCATTCTACTTTCTGTCTCTGTGAATTTGACAATTCTAGGTACCTCATGTAATATGATCATGCAACATGTGTTCTTTTAAGTCTGGTTTATTTCACTCAGCCTAATCTCTTCAAGGTCCACCCATGTTGAAGCATGTATTAGAATTTCATTCCTATTTAACACTTGTTGATATCCCATTTTGTATGTACACCATTCTGTTTACTCTTTCATTCTTCAGTTAACACTTGAGTTTCTTTCACATTTTGACCATTGTGAATAATGTTCCTACAAACATGAGTGTGCAAATCTCTGCTTGGATCTTTGCTTTCAATTATTTTGGTAATATACCTAAAAGTGTAATTACTGAGTCATATTGACATTATATGTTTAATTTTCTGAGAAACTACCATCCCATTTTTCACAGCAACTACACCATATTAAACAAAGTTCTGTGGCACCTGCATTCTCTCTGAGTTGTATATTTGTGTACAGTTTTAGAATCTCTAAGATTTTGTGTAATTAAATTTGTATGTTGTCTCTCATTTTTAGGTCATCTATTGTTTTACTTATTATCAGCATTTTTCCTTTTTATCAGCCATTATCATATTTTAATGCATTTGTAGAATATAAATTTTGTAGAAACATTTCTGAAAAGAATTTGCCCTCAAATATGCTATTATTTATGCTAAGAAATGTATCCTCTAAAAATTATATAATGCTACATAATGCAGAATGCTAGGATACTGTCTAAGAGTACATGGTGCTGCAAAATGCAATCGTATAGCATACAAGCCCTACGTGACCAGACTTCATTGTATTATTCTCTGTATCCTGGGTTCCTAGAATAGAGTGTTGCATAAAGAAATAACACAGTAAATATTTGGTAAATTTGGTTTAGTTAATTCTACGTTTAATGCTTCACTATCTATGGTTTAGCTGTGTGTGTATGAAAATCAAACTAGAGCATTTTGGATAAGGTTAGTCACAATATTTTCATTAGCTATTTTCCCTCTGGGATATGAAAGAAAAGATTAATGCTTCCCAAAATGTGGCATGTGTCAAATTATCTCCTATGGTAGATATTTGAAGAAGATCCCTGTGATATTTCACCCTGTTCTCATAAAATTATGTAGAAAAAGAATTCAGGATTCGATTGTTACTAGTCAAGGGAGGTACTTTGGATGGTCATCATAACAGTTAAAGGCTAGTTATATCTAGAAAGATATTATAAAAATATTTTAACAATAAAAAGCCTGATAACTGGATCCTCTCAGGTTTTATAGACCCTAAAATGTATAATTTATAATCCACTAGAGTGATTTTGATGTGGGTCATGAGACTGCATTATACATGAAACAACCACTCTTGAAATAATAAACATTTAAGTGTCTTTAGACTTCATTAAATATAGAACAGGAAAAGACTGATAAAGAATATTGTAAGTAATGATCCTGGAAATAAAGGTAACCTTGATGTAAAGGTAAATCCTCAGGCACCCTTGGAGAATAGACATGTAACTTGTTTCACTCAATAAAGTAAATATAGAAGTTTGATTATAACTTCTGACAAGCTTCGTAGACTGTTGTGCAATTTGTTAAGCCCTTTGTTTTCAGGTTCTGAGGTCATAGAAATATATATCTATACAACTGTAAGAAAAAATATTGGTCTTCCTATTCTAGCAATATAGTACACTTGATATTTTAAAAATCCCGTTTTAGACACCATTCATAAGTTTTGATAGAATGTAACAAAACATACACATATGAGCAAAAATATATCCATAAGAATATTCATAGCAGCATTGTTAATTGCAGCAAACAATTGGAAGCAACATAAGTTTCCAGCAGGAGAATGGAGATCTTGCATGTAATAATCAACCATAGAATACTATACAACAATGAAAATGAATAACATAATGCTATAGGTATTCATTCATCTGAATTGATGAATCACACAAATAAAATATTGAGGAAAATCAAGAAGCAAATTTCAGAAGAACACTTACATACCTTAAAACCAAAATACATTCAACTCTTGCATGCAATTATATTTGTACATATACAAATGTACATGTAAATGTAGATGTATTCATCTACACATGTGTATATGTTTGTGTATACATATGAGGAAGAATCTATAAATATTTGAAGAAAAAATGTCAAATTTTAACTCAGTGAAATTAGCTATTACTTTTGAGTGAAGAGTAAAGGAAATGCTACCAAGGAGAAATAAAGCAATAGTTTAAATTATATTACATTTGTAATATCATATTTCTTATATTATTCATCTGTTATATTATTTTTATATTCCTACAAATGTCTCAAATATTTTATAATACTTTTAAACATAAAACTAAGAAAAATAATAGATATCATTTCTTACAGGTCCAAGGTGGTCTTTCCTCCCTTATCTATTGTGATCAATGTAAGAAAAAAAAATTTGTTGTCCATTCTCATTAAATATAATTGATTATGGTGGAGGAGAATAGTGAGAATGTAAAATTTGACCCTAAGCAGACTGTGGTTGAATTTAGAGCATAATTTAGAAGAGCCTTCACTTTTTGACTCTCATTTAACCCTGTAGCCCCACTTCCTACCATATTTTCCACATACTCAATATTATATTAAATTATCATTTTCTCCCATCACACATTACAATATATACTTTGTAATTTTATGCAAGATATTCCCTTACTTAGAGCCGCCTTGTTCTCCTTGTCTAAATAATCCCACATCTTTCAAAAAGTACAACTTTTGGGGGGGTAGATTTTATTCCTGAGACCTCCAGGAATGGTTAGTGTTTCCTCTAAGCATCAACTGCCTGGTCCATTCTAGAGGTCACATGCTGTCCTGCTTTCATCCATGCTCATTTCTTTCTTTCTAACTAATGTGTGAACACCTAAAGAGTAGGAGGCAGATTCAGAATCTCTCATGCTAGGAATTTGAGTCCATGATTTCAGGGTGTAAGAGGAGATTCATACCAACGATTATTGAGCCATGGTATTCTGAGACTACACACAAATTTTTCCAAATATTTGATAGTTAAGACAGTGCTAACTCTGAAGACATAAGTAATTCTCTGCTTCATCTTAAGTAAGGCAAAA
This sequence comes from Enhydra lutris kenyoni, assembly GCF_002288905.1. NCBI lineage: Eukaryota > Metazoa > Chordata > Mammalia > Carnivora > Mustelidae > Enhydra > Enhydra lutris. The sequence continues at coordinate 2,253,947 of NW_019154147.1, forward strand.
TATGTACTTCTGTAGAAAAATGTCACTGTTGTGCAAAATAACAGAAAATGTTTACTTGGTCAAAAGAAAAAGGTATTTCCTTCTGAACTGAAAGATGATAGATTTTCAGCATAGTTGTGGTCTCAGGGCCAGACCACAGGGGAGCTCAATAAACTCTAATCTTGGTCTTATCTGAGAGCAGATTTCAGATTGGTCTTTGGGGCTGTTTGCTTGTTTTAAAGAGACTTTTTTTAAAATTTTATTTATTTATTTGACAGACAGAAATCACAAGTAGGCAGAGAGGCAGGCAGGCAGGCGGAGAGAGAGAGAGGAAGGGAAGCTAAGCAGAGAGCCTGATGCGGGGCTCGATTCCAGGACCCTGAGACCATGACCTGAGCCGAAGGCAGAGGCTTAACTGACTGAGCCACCCAGGCACTGCTTGGTTTTGTTTTTTTAAACTTTATAACCAATCAGTAAATTAAAAACAACAACAAAAACAAACCTGATCTTATTGGCACAGGAGATGATAAGTATGACTCCATTTAAAAATACCGTTAAGCAGAAACAGAGTTGCCTGGAAGAGTTTTTAACAAAACTGAAGGTAATGTTTATATTTCTAGAACTATTGCTAGAATATCTTGGGGAATTAAAAATCAAGTACCAAGACAGATTTGTGGAAGATGTAAGTATCCTTTTGGGGTTTCCAAAAATTATGTGGAGAAAGGAAACTACTAGAAGAATGAAATATCCACAACCCAGGAAGTGGGGCGGATAATGGCAAAAGTGATCTTATTTTATATGTACAGCTGGTGTGGTTTGAGAAAAACTAGAGCTTACAATTGAATAAATAATTGAATGGAAAAAATAAACACTTCTTTAAAGAAGTTGTATTGAGAAGTTTTGGAATAAACGTTAAGAAGGGCCTTGTAGAAAGACATTAACTTGTTGACAATGCATTGCAGGAGGTTGTCCAGGGAACATAACCACCAGTTGATGCTGAGCTGGACCTCAACAATCAGAGGATCCTTATCACCTCCATTGTCCTTTGAGTGTGAATTCTGCTTGACTTCTCACCACCATAGGCTGCCCCAAGGTCATAGCCTTGAGAGAGTGATGCTATGCTGAGACCGTCTGGATGGTATATGTGGGTAAATGTAGTTAAGGAGTCTATGTAAATGTTTTAGATTTGACAGATAGGTGTGAAGACCTACTTGTCTTATGGTGACCTAAGACAAGCCCCCTGCGTAAGTTCTGTTGCTTAGTAAACCTGTCACCTACCAACCTGGAGTAGCTTGCCCCTTTCTTCTTTCTCTCCTTGCTCTCCACCTAGGGCGGGGCACTTTCGGATTACACTTGGGAAGCTCCCCAGGAGCTCATAAACCAACACTCTGCCACTATCTACCCATGGACATGTCATTCTTTCCAGTGGTTACAGCCCGTGAAAAATGTTACCATTTTGTCAAACCTTTGTCTCCCTACAGCAGTAGAATCATATATCAGTTATCTTTAATTAAAAATATTAAATTAAAAAATCCAAGAACAAATTAAGAGGCTGACAGTAACTAGTAACTGTGTTAGCAATTATGTCATTTCTTACGTGAGCTTGTAACATAGGTGTTTTGTTTACCTCTCCTCTTACTTGTGGGGGATACAAAGCCTAGAGAGAACAAATTATAAGCCCCAAACCACCATGACCTCTTAGAAGAGCAACCTGAGAATTTACCTTATGTCTTCTATTCCAGATCCTATCCTTCCCCACACTCTTTCTACTTTCTTGGTACAAAATAGAGAACTTTATATGCAGAATATTTTCCTCCAACCACTTAATTCATACTTACGTCTGGCCCTGATTTTTTCCCCCTTTTTTAAATGTGTGGTGTCTATATTGTAGTTTTCATTTTACCAATGTCCAAATTTGGCCCAAGCTGACATTTCTTGAAATTCTTCAGCCACTGAGGAAATAATAGCTTTCATGTTTTAAAAGGATTACTTCCCATTCCAAGGCAGGTTGACCTGTCCCTTAGCCCTATGCTGAAGACAGAACAGCAGGTATTTAACTCCTGAAGAACTCCCCAGCTCATGACCTCATTTTCTTACTGCTTTCTGCTTCTTAACCTGAACCCTGACCCTGTTTTTGATTTACTTTTTGAACATGATCTGCTCATATTAACTCTTAACTCTTTGAAATGGAATAGTATATGATGTATTTACTTGTAGCGATGCCTTGGGAGCTTAAACTCAGTTCCACTTTCTTTTCTTATAATGCATTTCCTACTTCGACTTTTAAGAGGAGACACACTAAATTACATGAAAATAAGCTCTATTAAGCTAGATTCTAGTGTGGGACATAATCATTAAGTAAATAGGATAAATTTGCTTATTTTGCCTCTCTTGTAGCACTGTACTAAGCAAACTATATGAAAGAAGCACTTTGAGAAAGAAAATTTTTCAAAGATTAAATATAGATAGGAACATTCTTCTTTTTCCCATAACCTACTGTGGAGAAGAGCTTTGATGAATAGTTCTCCCAATAAAGATGAAGGCTCTAAAGAATGTTCTTGGAAGTTTGGGAGTTTTTCTAAGGCCTTGGAACCCTCTTGCTTGGAATTTCTGAATGACTGGAGAATAAAGAGGTGTCTCACAGGATCTTGTGCTGTGCTTAGGTATTGTCTGGAGAGGGCGGGGGTAGAAGCCCTACCCTGAATCCTGAGGCTTAGGGCAGGAACAAAAAGTTGTTCTTGGAAGTTTGCATTATGCAGTGCAGAAGACATAGAGTCTAATACGGACACACACTGGAAGAACAACAACATAGGAAATTTACCAAATTAAATGACACTCAAAAGATTTCACAGAGTGAACTGCTGGTAGGAGCCAAGATTGAACGTGCCAGCCTTTCTCTGGAACTGGAGCAGAGGGAAGGAAACCTGGGGAGTGAATCACCTAGGGCAAGTGTCATGACTGCAGAAGCCCATGTTTGACATCACTGTGAACACACAGATCATAAAGTATTGAGATATCACCAGGTCAGGCAAAAAACATATTTATTTTCACAGCATTTAGGCAAACTTGTCAGCTCATCACCACGCATCTTCATGCTACATTGGGCTGACCCAGCAAAATAAACTTCAGGGAGAAAGAAGGGCTACCAAATTCTTCTCCCCTCTGAGTGATTCTCTTCAGTCACAGGCTCTGCCCAAACACTGACAGAAGGTTGGAACAGCAATTGACCATAATAATTACATATGAACCTGAATATCTACAAAGAGAGATCCAGTCTCAAACTATAAATCATGAGATGGAAAAAAAAATGGACTTTTTAATATTAGTTCAGTTCATGGGGTGCCTGGGTTACTCAGTGGGTTAAAGCCTCTGCCTTCAGCTCAGGTCATGATCCCGGGGTCCTGGGATGGAACCCTGCATCGGGCTCTCACTCAACAGGGAGCCTGTTTCTCCCCCTTCTCTCTCTGCCTGCCTCTCTGCCTACTTGTGATCTCTGTCTGTCAAATAAATAAATAAAACATCTTTAAAAAATATTACTTCGGTTCATTTTCCATACTGAAAGGGAAACAAGAAATTGTCAAACAATAAGAAATCTCAGATTTATGTAAATAAGGCAAATTTACATTTAGATTTTAATGTAAGCTCATTAGAACATAAACCTAATTGGGAAGGATTTTTGTCTGATTTTCTGACTACTGAATTCTCAGTGTCTAGAATATCATTGGGTCCATATTAAGTATTCATTAAATATTTTTTAAACAAATTCTTGATTTTCCAACTATCTGGTATTGATTAACTAGTATCATGTTTGACAAGGGATGTCAGCACAGATCCTGCAAAATATTAAGAAATCAATAAGACAGTTTTAATAATAAACATCTTTATTTTAATAAATTTGATAACAGGGACAATATGAACAAATTCCTTGAAAACACAAATTTCCAAGTTTGTCACAAAAAGTGAAATACTCCTATATTTGGTAAGGAAATTAAATCTGTAGCTAAAAATCTTTACACAAAGAAAACTTCAGACCCATATAGTATAACTGGTAAGTTCTTTCAAACATTTAAAGAAGAAAAAGAAAAGTTATACCAATCTCAAATGACTTCTTTCAGAAAGTAGAGGAAGAGGAAATAATTCCCAATTAATTGTATGAAATTATCATAACCTTGAAGTTAATGCCTGATTACAACAAAGAAATTTGACAGACCAATATCTCTCATGAGCATGACACAAGGACCAAACATAATATTTGCAAATTGAATCCAGCAATATATAAACAGGAATAATTCATCTTGAGTAAATGGGATTTATTCGAGGATTTAAAACTTAGCTTAACATTCAGAATTAACCAATACAGTTTACACTATCAACAGAATAAAAAGAATAACAATCATCTCCATGGATGCAGAAAATATATTTAATAAAATGTAACACTTACTTGATTAAAAATAAAAACTTGAGAAACTGAGAGTAGTAGAAAGGATTTTTTTTCTTAATCTGTTATAGGGCATCTACTAAAAAACAGTAGCTAATATTATATTTAATGTTTCCTTTCTAAGTCAGGAATAAGCAAGAATGTCCACAATAACTTTTATCCACCATTATACTAGGTTGCATTAGGCAGTGCAACCAACAAAAAAATTGAAAATATGAAATTTTTTTAAATAAAATTTTAATTTCTGCAAATGGTATGATTATGTATTTAGAAAGTCCAGAAGAACCTAGCAACCATTAACAATAATAAGCAAATTTAACCTGGCTATTGGATGTCTTGGCAATACAGAATACATTGTATTTCTATACATTCACAACAAACAATTCAAAAACAAAACTAAGAAATAACATGATTTAAAAAAAATTTTTTTTATTATGTTATGTTGGTCACCATACATACCAAACATTTTAAAGAATATCAAATACTTAGGAACAAACCTAGCATAAATGTGTAAGACTTCTTGATTAAAGCTACAAAATATTACCAATAGAAATTAAAGTGGCTTTGAATAAATGGAAACGTATACCTTGTTTATGTATTTGTAAGGTACCAATTTCCTTGCAATTAACCTACAAATTCAACACAATCCCCCCGCAAAAAATCTAATAGAGTTTTTGTGAATGTGTGTTTGAAAACTAGTTGAATGTAGTGGAAATGAGAGGACTTTCAATAGTTAAGACAAATTTCAAAAAGACAAAGCTATCATTCCTTACTATGTATCCATAGAAAGCAAGACAATGTGGTATGGGAATGTGAATAAAAAATCATTCGACAAAGCAGTATCAATTGTTCACCACCATTTGCTAGTCTCAGAACTCTTATAACAACTCTTCCTAGTTAAGTTATTTTTTGGTATGAGCTACAGCAAATTAGGAAGTTCATTACCGTTTACTTCGACCAGTATCTACAGTATGCTCATATAATCTATGTATATTAAGAGAAAAATAGCAGAATTTGAGCAAATATTAGGGATAGGCTTGTAAAACATGGATAAGTGCAAGTGGTGAATAAGGAAGTGGAGTTGTGCTGAAACTCATTGGAAATTAAGGAAATGGAAGTTAAAACCATTGTGAGCCCCATTCTGTGTCAACTAGATTGTAAGATTGCATGAATTAAGTTATGACAGGGCTCTAGGAAAAGAGGAACCCTCTGTACTGCTGGTCAGAGTGTATTGTACAGAATGGCACCACTCTCCTTCTGAAGATTAGTCTGTAAGATTTAGATCAAACAAAAAGTCCTATGTCCCTATACTCCTGGGTATATACCTAGAGAAATTCTCACATGGAAACATAAATGTCCATCTATAAGGTGGTCCATAGCAGTGAGAAACATGAGACACTCTAGATCCATTACTGGGGAAACAGAAAAGAATGTGGTATAAGGACACCATGGAATTCTATTCAAGTGAGAAACAACTAAATAGAGGCTGATACAGCAATATGCATCAATCATACAAATATAATGCTCGCTAAGAGGAAAAGGTTAGATCTATATCTCAGTAATGTCTAGGCAAATTTCAAATAATGTACATAATTGTCAGAAATAAAAATCCAACACAAAGAGATACACATCAAACTCATTTAAAATGGCTGCCCATTTGTGGGAGGAGAATGTGAGCGAGGATTATGGTTAAAAGAAAGTAACCAAATAAGTATAAAAGGAAAAGCACCTTGAACCTATGATTGCAGCATTTCACAAAATGAGGAGTTTTGTTAATTCAACTCCGTACCTGCCCTTGAGCTTAAAAAGACATCCATCAATCAATCGATAATGGCATATCCATATAACCATACAAGTGTATTGGTTTTCTGTTGCTGTGTAAAAATTTAAGTCAACATAGTGGCTTAAAAAAATGCATATTTATTTTCTCACAGTTTTTGTGAGCCAAGAGTCCAGGCATGGCTTTGTGGGATTCTCTGCTCAGGGTCCCATAAGGCTGTAAAATGTTGGTCAGGCTATATTTTTACCTGGATGCTTGATAGGGAAGAACTGATCCCAAGCAGATCTGGGCATAGGCAAAAGTAATTTTTTTTTTTCTTTTTTTGCAGCCACTTGAGTGAGGTCTTCTTTTTCTTGCTACCTGCTGGCAAGGACCTCTCTCAGCTCTGAGGACTGCACTCAGGTCCTTACCATTTGCCTTCCCCATGGGCCTCTCATAGCATCACAGCTTCTTCAAAGCTGGAAAGGGGACTCCAGTTCTAGTTTTCCAAGACAGACTCTTATACAAAGAAAAGTAATCAGGGGAATGACATCTCTTCACCTTTGCCATAATGTCATGTAATCAAGGTAGTGTCATTCGTCACTTTTCTATATCCTTTTGGTTGGAAACAAGTTCTGCCTACACTCAAGCACAATGGATCACACAAGACGTGAGTTGTCAGGGGTCATCCTAAAGTGACACTGAAAGCCTTTAAATGAATAAGGTGCTTCTAATATACTTTAACTTATGGACAGATTTCCAAATTATATTCAGGGGAAAAGCAGGGTACAGAACTATGCATGTAATATATTATCAGCTATGTTTAAAAATTAAGTGTGTGTGTTTAAATTTATAGATAATTTCTAAAATGATGACCAAGAAACTGGCAACAGCGATTCTTTCTGCAAAGAGCCACTGAGCTGTGAGGGCAGAGAAGGAAATAAAATTTAGTAGTTATTCCTTCAAATAATTTTAATTTTGTACAAATACATATACTAGCTTTTCAAAATGTATGTAATAGCTTTTCAAAAAATAAATAAGATTTCCTATAGCAGACTGGCATTTTAAAAATTGCAAAATGTGTGAGATTGCATAATATACAAACTAAAATAAATCAGAAACATCTCAAGATCAAATATTTTCTTCCTATCTAGAACTGCATATGGCAAGAGAACGAAGATATGTTATAATTACAGTCTTTTGAAAATCAAATTTCTAAATATGAAAAGATTAAGTTGCTATTCATCGCATGAAAGCCAATTTTAGGAATCTAAAGTTTAGTTTTAAATTTAAGTTTAATGAGTATTTAAATTAATTGATAATTGTTAACATGTATGACTAAATAATAAAAAATCCTTTAAACATAAATTTGACAACTCATTTTCCATATACTTTGAATAATACCATATATTTTATAGAGTCAATTATTAAGAATCACTCTACTTTAAAAAGTGTTCTGTTGATCAATATTCAACTTGCATAATCCAAGTATGTAAACTAATGTGGGGATAGACTTTTATTTTTCAGGCATCGTGGGCTTGGTATTACAGCATACATAGTAACACTCTTCTGGAGTCACCCCACTATATTACTACTATACTGACATATCAAAGAAGCTGGGGAGCATGTTTTTCATCTGTGTACTTTAATTATCTATCAGAGTGATTGGCTCTTAACTGGTCCTCAATAAATATTTGTCAAGCATTCAAAAAAATTGTTATAGAAAGTAGTGAGATTGGTTTTCATAAAAAACCTTTAAGTACAATGAAATGATCAGTATTTGTCTGATAAAATATCATCTTTGTCTCTGAATGCCTTTAAGATTCTGAAAGTGACACATAAGCAGGCAAAATTCTGTCCATCATGTGAAATGTACCTATACTTTTCCAATTATCTCAGTACAGTGATACCTAGGTTAGAAAGTCATAGGGAACAAAGCTACTTTGAACAATTTCAGCCTGAGATAATGATAAAGTTTGGCTCTCCTTGGCACTGGACCAGACTTAGAGCAAACTGGGGGAAATGGTAGTAACTTAGATGTATTCTGTATTCTCTAGACACAGTAGTCCTCTCCTCCTATCCATGGAAGATAAGATTCAAGAAGGTCAGTGGATGCCTAAAACTGCAGTTAGTACCAAACCATGCATATATTTTGTGCTTTTTCGTGTGTGTGTGTGTGTGTGTGTGTGTGTGTGTGTGTATTTATGACAAAGTTTAATGTATACATTAGGCACAGTAAAAGATTACCATAATAACTAATAACTAATAGAACAAGTACATCAGTATACCATAATAAAAGTTACGTGAATGTGGTCTCTCTCTCTCACAAAATACCTTGTGCTGTACTCACCGTTCTTCTTGTGAAGATGTGAGATGATAAAATGTCTGCATGATGAGATGAAGTGAATTGAATGACATAGGCATTGCGACACAGCGCTAGGCTACTACTGATCTTCAGATGATACATCAAAAGGAGGATCATCTGGACTGTGTTTGACCTCGAGTAGCTGAAAACACTGATAAGGGGAACTACTGCATTCTCAAGAACACATATCCCTCTGTTAGGCCACTTTTTCAGGTTTCAGATATATAAATCGCCTCTGGAGATACTGAAGCTTCTCAACTAGTAGCATCACAGTAGCTCACAGACATAACATGTACAAGGGTGTGTGTGTATATGTGTGTGTGTGTGTGTGTGTGTGTAAGCATGTGTGCTTAGGTAGGTAAATACTTTCTAAGTGTTACTTATGGTTTTAAGTCCTTCACATATATTAAGTCGTTTGTTCCTTATAACAGTGCTGTAAGGTAGAACCCATTTTTACCCTCATTTGAGGAATCTGAGGCACAGAAGGGTAAGTAACGCCCTTGTCTCCGAGAGACTAAAAAGTGACAGAGTGAAATTCGAACTCAAGCAGTGTGACACCAGAATCCGAGCTCTAAGCGTGCTAAAGCCCTCTGCTTGGGAGAACCACCCTGCAGGGAATTAGACTCTCTGAGTAAATTCAGCCTATTCTCCCAAAGTGAGATGGGAGAGGAGAAATCCAATCACGCAACACAATTCTATTCTGAATGAAGTTTTTGATAACCAAGTGTGTCATTAAAACACCCTTTCAGAGCAGAGGCATAACTGTTTTTGAAAACATCTAAACTGGGGTGCTTTGTCCCCTGAATGTGCCTTGGAATCATCTGCTTTGCTTATCTTATAAGCTTCCTGATTTTTAATATGACTTCTCAGCCCTTCCAGGGAAAGAAAAATCTGCCTAGCACTTATGTGGTGTTTGCATTTCAAAGTACTCCTTATTATCACTCTGCTCTAGATTTACTATCAGGGAAGTGAGGGGAATAAGAAGCATGCACTGGTATATGTGCCTGTGTTATGTTTATGTTTTATGCTCTTCGTGAATCTAACAACTTACAAAGTAGGCAAGAAGTAGTTTTTTTATACAAAAAAATAGACCTATAAAAATTAGAATATATGTTTAAGAGGTACAATATTTAAATTACTCCGTTATACACATACTATTAGTACTGCTTAAGCTCACTTCCTCACATCTCCCCAGCATGGAATATCACATTTTATCATATAAATATCTCATTTTATCATAAAAAGGTAAAGGAGTGTTTCAGATAGAAGTCTCACTTAATGGCAAGTCTGAAGCCATCTTTCATTAATTTATACTTTGGTGTTTTCTTACCTCAACCCGAAGTATAGGTATTGAAGAATACCCACCTTTGCTATGCATAATTGACAGCACTCTTCTCCGTCTATGCATAATTGATTATAATTGCTATGACTAACTTTCCAGGGCTAAGCTCTATTCTCCTAGGAGCATAGAAAAGGGGTATGGATGTTGGCATACTTTTAAGCACACGAAACTATTGTAACATTAGTTCTAGTGGATACCCACAGACTCCAGAAGAAACAGGATACCTTTACAATGCACAGATGCTGTGTTCCCACCTACTGAAGCAGGGAATACTTTAGGAGCAGATTGTAAAATTCAGAAGCTTACATTGGAACTTGCAGTAACAAGAATTGGAACCTCATTACTTTTGAAGCCAACAGTTTTTGAGAGAAGAATCTGGATATCATCAATTTGTAATACCAGAGTTTGCTTGTGCAACTTGTAGTTTCCTTGGGGAGGTGCTCCTTTGTGGGGAGTTTGGACTTCTCTGATAAAAGCAGAACCATAAGACATTTGGAAGGAGTCGGAATAATGATGTTGGTAATGTTTGTAACCTCTTGGGTTTGTGAGAGAGTAAAAGTTTAGAGAGTGGCTTGGGGCTTCTTAGACCAGGAGGAGGAATAAGCATTTCTATGGTGTGTCTGTATATACTCAGGAAGCAAGGGCTTAGAGCCATGCGTAGATTTATGGGCACAACTATTGTGAAAAGCCCCTCCAAAAGTCAATAAAAGTTGTCTGATTTCCTTAACTTTCTTCTTCAAGGGATCAAGACTGCCTCATTTCTAAGAATGGAAATACACATTTGGAGTCAGCACATATTTCATGTTGCTGAGACTGTTCCAAGATTTGCTCGGATCTTGTTTTCTGCCCTTAGCATTTCTAGGCCCAGTGTGGTTGCTTCCCCTGCATTCTTTTCTCCTGGGTGTGCAAATGAGCCACAGGCCTGCTATGTGCCCATCAGGAATACAGAGGTTGTCAAAAGCCCTCCAGACAGAAACCTATTTGACTTTTGCTGAAAGGGAAGAAACCGGTTCCTTAATATAACTCTCACTTTTCTTTTAGAATAAGAAGTAACCGTAAATTAGCTAATAAATCCCTATTGAATACTTAGAAAGTCAGTAGGTATATGAGGGTCAAGATAAGGAGAAGGATGTTTTTAGAATCAACATATCAGAGAAATACACTCCAATGAGGATTGCCCTCCTCAGAGTAATCACCTGAGGAGGCTGTCCTCCATTTTAACCACGCTGCCATAGCTCAAAACTGTGTTGAATCTCTTTTGGAATTGCCTTCAGAGTTAGTTTACGAGCTACATAAGAAAACCATTACTTTATGGTTATACCTCATAAAGTTCCATAAAGGGAATAGGAAAAACAAAGTGAAACAAATGGGGTGTGGTTTTGCCTATCCATAAAATCAACTGAAAAGATAGGCTTTGTATCCTTCCCAGAACACTGATAGCTGATGTTCCTTTGCATATGCAGTAGAAAAAATAATATATAGGTAAGTCTTTTTTAGAAAAGTATCTGAGGTCTGGGTACCTCATTGTACCAGTACAGAGAGTATATTTTTAAAGATTGTAGATGGGTTTGGTATTACATGTATTCACCCGTATTTCAAGATTGGTTGGTTGTCCTTATAGAACCATTAGTGGGATTAAAAATCTTTCTATTAGAAAAGCGATCTATTCTTATGTAAACAACTCTAGTGGTTTAATTACCTTTACTTACATGGATCACTACCTTAGTTTAGGCCATTATCAGTTATCTTCTTTACTGTTCTCTTTAACTAGATCTCTGTCTCTATCCCATTGTCTACTCTGTAGATACAATAACCTTTCTAAATCATACATCTCAATGTGATGCTTCCTGTTAAAACCTTTCGATGACTACCTGTTACCTTCAACATGAAGCTTGTTATTTAACACGATATTAAAATCTTTCACCATCTTCTTCTAGACTTCTAGATTGATTAGTGTAGTCATGCTATCCCATTTCTTCTAAGTGCACTCTGTACTTGCTTCCAGGAAAACACTGTTCTTTACCTAGTTTCTAGAATCTCCTACATGTTTCTCATCCCGTGTTACCTAAAATGTCTATCCAAGATTTTAGTGTACAGAACAGCTATCATTCCCCAATGGTCTACTCTTATTCTCAATAGAAGACATATGGGGCGCCTGAGTGGCTCAGTGGGTTAAGCCTCTGCCTTCGGCTCAGGTCATGATCTCAGGGTCCTGGGATTGAGCCCCACATAAGGCTCTCTGCTCAGCAGGGAGCCTGCTTCCCCCTCTCTGCCTGCCTCTCTGCCTCCTTGTGATCTCTCTCTCTCTCTCTGTCGAATAAATAAATAAAATCTTTAAAAAAAAGTAGAAGACATAGAATGTATCTTTCTAGAAGTAGTTTTTATCAAAGATACCTGGTGTGCATTATTTAACATGTTGATTTCTTGGACATCCCTAAAGACCATGACTCAATAGGTATGTTATGCCTAAGAATCCATATTATTTAAAAAGCATGCTGGGGATTCAAATGTATATATTAATACCATATTTTGAAAATATCCTATTGGTTCTCCTCACTTGCCCTTAACCAGTATAGGAAAGGATTTTGGTCCTCTTCTTAAACATCTACTATGAATAGATGATTAAGCACAGCATTAAAAAAATAGTAGAAACTTGAAAAAGAATTGTTTTAATACTAGTGAAAATATGCAGGCCCTGTTATCCTATCATGATATCATAGCCCTTTAGCCTAGGGCTAAAAGATGGTGCAAATAATTACATTCTTCCTTGTGCATGCATGTTTCTCCTCCCATCAGGAGGTAAAGTTTATGGTCATTTCTTTGAATCCAGGCTGGTTCTGTGACTGTTTTGAACAATAAGACACAAAGGAGTACCTTTCAAAGACTTCTGAGTGTAAGCAAGCTTTACAAGAGTCTGGAAGCTTCAGCTTCCTTCCTTTCTGAATACTTCTTAAAACCCAGATGCCCTGCAATGAGAAGTCCAAGCCACAGGGAGGGGCTGTGCATATGTGCTCTGGCCAAAAGCTCCAAACTTCTAATTGACAGCCAACATCAAGTGCCAGTCAGGTGAGAGAGCCATCTTGAACCATTGCAGCTCTATGTAGCCCTCAGAAGACCAAAGACCTAGCAAACATCAGGAGGGGCAGAAGACCATCCAACTTAGTCCAGTACCATAGAACCATGAGAAATAATAGAATAGTGGTTGTTTTTAAGTCAGTATGCAGTAATAGATAATTGAAATTCACATCCATTCTTTCCTTTTCTATACTAATGCCACTTCACATATAAAACTGGTCCTCTAATTTTGAAAGGCAATATGACCATTAACTGTACTCCTTAATTGGAACTAATATGGAACTTTTAACAGGCCAGTTTTGACCTCTACTTAATCCTTTCTGCAGTATTTTGTCCTTCCTAAAGTCAACATCTCCTAAACAGCACTTTGTGAATGTATTTCAAATAGAAAATTCTGAAATATTCTACAGTGATTAGATATCATGGTTGAAAGAAGACCCTTGCGTAAGGTAGCATTTTAGTGCACTCTTTCATTGACATTTTTTGATTCATTCTCCCTACAATGACACTCCTGCTTCCTGAGCTCATCTCGTAAATTCTTGTCTCAGTGCTTATATCCCAAAGAAATCTCCCAAGTCTTTGTCTCAAGCTCTGCTTTCAGGGGAAGCCAACTTAATATACTCACTTAAAGCTAATGTAAATGGATTATGGAAAGGTTGTTTGTATCTACCCCGAATTCATACATGGAGGCCCTAACCCCCAGTGTGGCTGTATTTGGAGATGTGACCTCTAGGGAAGTAATCAAGGCTAAATGAAGTCATAAGGGTAGAGCCCTAATCCTATAAAACTGGTGTCCTTATAAAAAGGGCAACAGACACTAGAAATCTTTCTGTGTTCACATGCTGGGGAATGTGAAGCCATGTGACAGTGCAGCATTTCCTTTTTGTCTTCCTGAGTCCCTAAAGATTTATCTTGATGGTTTTGACCAGAGTTTTGCTTGTCCTTGAGCCACTGCTAGACAGAAAGTTGTTTCATAGCCTCTTTGCATTCTCTTGAAAGCATACAACCCTCGTAAGACTTTCTAAGAGATTTTGCTTCTGGCAACACTCATGATATAATTTTATGACACAAGAAGAATTTTTGTACTGAATTTTTACTTCATAACCTATAGTGTGTTAATGGTATAGTCCTACTTAACTTTTGTTCTTCCATTAGTTTTACACTCACTGTTTTATTTTATTTTTTCCCTTCCACAAAAATGAAAGTTGTTACATTAGCTCTCTATTCTCATGGAAGGTGTTTTCCTATCCACTGTCACAGTTATTAAGGGAACTCTGAGATCACATTTCATGGTGTGATTTAAGTCAGGTAGAATATCAAGTTTTGGCCTTTACTTCACCCCTTCTGCAGTATTTTGTCCTTCCTTAACTCAACATGCCCAAACAGCCCTTTGTGAATGTCACCAGATCTGAATTCATAGTAGATACCTTCCCTCAATATTTCCAACATCAAGGGTTAAAATTTAGGTAGCCTATAACTTCAAGGCTCTTAGATTAAAGAAGAGCCTTTAGAAAAGTACCTGGGTGGCTCGGTCGGTTAAGCATGTCTTTGGCTTGGGTCATGATCCCAGGGTTCTGGGATTGAGTCCTACCTTGGGCTCCTTGCTCAGTGGGGAGTCTGCTTTTCCCACTTCCTCTCCACCCAGCTTGTGCACTCTCTCTTGCTCACTCTCTCTCTCTCAAAAAATAAACAAACAAATAAATAAAATCTTCTAAAAAAAGAAAAGTACTTTCACAGACACATTTAGGATAAGATGTAAATAGATAATATTTAGGGGGGCCTGGGTGGCTCAGTCATTAAGCGTCTGGCTTCGGCTCAGGTGGTGATCCCAGAGTTCTGGAATTGAGCCCCGCATCAGGCTCAATGCTCAGTGGAAGCCTGCTTCTGCCTCTCTCACTCCTGCTGTGTTCTCTCATTTGCTTATCTCTTTCTGTCAAATAAATAAAATCTTTTTTAAAAATTGAAAAAAAAATAGATAATATGTATTATATGTTTTACCATTGGCATACAGTCAACTTTCGCATTTTAATGTGGAAACTTAAAAAAGTAATGCCACATAATGGAAAATAGATGAATGATGCTATGTAGTATTTATTGCCAGTTTCTAGATGCTGTGTTAAGAATTTTATGTATGTTAAATGTAATCTTCGAAATCATCTTTTAAGGTACATATTTTGTTATTTCTATTTTATAGTGAAGAAACTGAAGCTCAGACAGGCAGAATAATTTTTCTATAAATTTCAGAGACAGAAAATGATAAAATTGGGATGTGAATCTCTGATTATTTTAATAAATCATGTTGTCTTTTTACTTATAACAAAATAATTATGACAAAATTGTGTATAGTTTGATATTTCAGACAAGCCCATGGTAAAAATACTTCAGTCAAGAAATTATTTGATGACCTCCATTCACAGAAGTTATGGATTCTTCTAATAGAATATAAGTTACTGCCAAATGGAAGGAAGTGAGTCTATATCATCTGGTTGTAAAGCAAGTACAGAAAAGAATTGGTCTCAGATTTCTTATTTTAAATTTTACCCTTCTATGATTTCAAAGTAGAATAAGAAGTTAATGTTATGAAATATCCATTCACTGTGATCTCATTGTCATTGTACAATTCTTTACAATGAGACTTCTAGGGGCTCCTGGGTGGCTCAGTGGGTGAAAGCCTCTGCCTTCAGCTCGGGTCATGATCCCAGGGTCCTGGGATCGAGCCCTGCATCAGGCTCTCTGCTCAGCGGGGAGCCTGCTTCCTCGTCTCTCTCTGCCTGCCTCTCTGCCTACTTGTGATCTCTGTCAAATGAATAAATAAAATCTTTAGGGAAAAAAAAAGAGACTTCTAGCTAAAGATTATAGGTAATTCTTACCTCTCACGTTCTCTATTTACAAATGATTTACCATGACCAGAGACACTCCCACTTTCCTCCACTGCCAGGAGTTGAACTTTTCCTCCCTTCCTTTTTTTCCCACAGACTTTGGTCTTTTTCTATTTCATAACACATCATTAGCACTTTTGCAGGACTTTGTCTCATTCTGTTTTCTTTTTCACCTAAAAAGCTCCAAGTGAGAGAAGGGAGGTGACAGGGGCTAGAGCCAAGCTTCCTGGATCATAGAGCATATTTGGTGGCCTTGGGGAGTAAAGATGTTACTATGTGATTAACCAAAAAAAAATGGGTTTCCTCTTTCTGCAAAGAACATTTTCCTCAGAATACATCTCCAGTCTGGACACACAAAAAGCCAATAGAGGTATTTGTTCAGACACCTAGAGTAACCACATAAACTTGTCAACAAATGGAATGACAAATATCACAAAGTTTTGCCACATCCTGCAGAAGAATGCAAGAGCACTAAATCCTGGTAATAAAATCTTCCCAGAAGAGCCAGGTTAGGGCCTCAATAAATATTGTTTTCTTTCTTTTTTTTTTTAATTGATAAGATTTGGTACTTAATTTATTCAATAATCCAATAAAAAATCATGGGTTTGGAAATACTGTTTTATGGTATATGGTCAGTTTTTTAAAAATACATGGTTAAATGAATACTATGCCCAAAGTCATACAGCAAGTTAGAAGAACAGAAACCACTTTTGCAGAGTTAGATTTCTTGACAATTTTAAACTTTCCCTTTGCATTTAATGTTTCTCTTGCCCATTGTTGCTAGCAGCAAAATCTCTTAGAAAGTCTCAAGAGGGTTGTGTGCTTTCCTCAAGTAAAAGAGGACAGAGAGGCTATGGAATAACTTTATGTCTAGCACTGTCTCAAGGACAAGCAAAACCCTTCCAAAACCATCAAGAAAAATCCACAGGGACTCAGGAAGATGAAAAATGGAATGATTCCTATTGGCCATCTGTATGTCTTCTTTGGAAAAATGTTTGCTTAGGTCATCTTCCCATTTTTAACTGGATTATGTTTTTGTTTTTGTTTTTGCTTTTGTTCTTTTAGTGTGGAGTTGCATAAGTTCTTCATACATTTTGGATATTAAACTCTTATTGGATATGTCATGTCTAAATATTTTCTCCCATTCAGTGGGTTTCCAAAGAAGACATACAGATGGCAAACAGACACATAAAAAGACACTCAACATCACTAATCAGCAGGAAAATGCAAATCAAAACCACAATGAGATACCACCACACACCTGTTGGAATGGCTAGAATAAAAAACACAAGAAATAACAAGTATTGGTTAAGGATATGGAGAAAAAGGAACACTTGTGCACTGTTGTTTTGAAAACGTAAGTTGGTGCAACCACTGTGGAAAACAGTATAGCAGTTCCTCAAAAAAATAAAAAAAGAAAAAAAGAAAGAAAGAAATACTATATGACCAGGTAATTCCATTACAGGATATTCCCCAAAGAAAATGAAAAATCTAATTCAAAAAAAAAATATATGTACCCTTGTATTTATTGTGGCTTTATTGATAATAGCCAAGATGTGGAAGCAACCCAAATGCCCATCAATAGATGAATGGATAAAGATGTGGTATAGATTACAGATAAATACAATGGAATATTGCTCGGCCATAAAAAAGGATGAGATCTTGCCATTTGAGACAATGTGGATGAACCTATAGGACATTAGGCTAAGTGAAACAAATCAGAGAGTGAAAAACAAATGCCATATAATTTCATTTACACATAGAATCTAAAACAAAACAAAACAAAACAAAGGAATAACAAAGAAATAAAAAGCAGAATCATACCTATAAATACAAAGAAAAAATGATGGTTGCCAGAGAAAGGGTTTTAGGGGACATGCAAAATGGGTGAAGGGGAGTGGGAGATGCAGGCTTCCAGCTATAGAATGAATAAGTCACGGGAAATAAAGGTTCAGCATAATGAATATAGTCCAATATATTATAATAGTATTGTATGGTGATGGATGGTACCTACATTTGTGGTGAGGAGAGCGCAGTCTACAGAGATGTCCAGTCACTATGTTATACAACTGAACCTAATGTAACATTGTGTGTCAACTATACTCAAATTAAAAATAAAATTTTTAAAAAATGGAATGGTTTCTTGTGTTTAAATTAAGATGTTTTACAGGGTGGTAGAAAATTGAACTTTTGTTACTCCTTTTGATTTAATCTGATTCCTAATATGTTATTTTTACAGTGAACACGCACTGCTTATATAAGAAAAAAGGGAGGTTGAGGAGGGATTCTTTCCATTTTTATACCACAAGAAAAATTCCTGCTACTGGAGGTTTATAAAGTGAAAAGTGGGGATGTCTGGGTGTCTCAGTCAGTTAAGGATCTGCCATTAGCTCAGGTCATGATCCTGAGGTCCTAGAATCAAGCCCCATATCAGGCTCCCTGCTCAGTAGAGAGCCTGCTTCTCCCTCTCCTGCCTGCTGCTCCCCTGCTTGTGTGCTTGTGCACGCTCTCTCTCTCTCTCATTCTCTCTCTGTTTCTCATGAATAAGTAAAATCTTTAAAACAAAATAAATAGAGAAGTGGGAGTTCCTATGAGTACCTTTCCTAAAAGACCTACAAACCTCACTTGTAAGCCCTCACTTTCTCTCTAGTCTCTCTTACCCTGGGTTCCCATCCCCTCTCCAAAAACCTGGTGCTAGGTAAGGCTAGCTAAGGCAGCTTAATGTTCTCTTGCTTCTAAGTCCATAGTCACAATATAGTTTTTCATCAGATACTGAAGTAAAAAAAAATGATACTTTCTACGTCAGAAATATCTCTAGTCTGTGTTACTTACCCATTTTGGATAATCCAGAATAATCTAGTCTTCTGAATTTCATAGCATATATCATACTGCATTTTCTAATAACCCCGTTTCCTCCATCAGTCTAGAAGCTTTTGGAGGTTAAACTGAATTTTATCATCTTTGTATTCTCACCATCTAGTACAGTGAATGACTTAGACTAAATGTATTATCAAATTTGTTCTATCTGAAAGATTCAAGAAAAGGATGGGAGAAAATTGAGATAAAGAGACAAAGGAGAAAGAAAAAACATTGGTATACATTGTTATAGATTATTTTATAGCTTGACTAAATCCAACTTAAAAACATGATGTTAAAAGTACTTGGACATTATAACTATTTAACAACGTATTTGTGAGAAATCCATCTCCATATTGCAACACACATACACACAAACATATATGAGACCTGCCTGTATTTTAGGTGTGTTAGTACAATGCTTATTCAAATTGCTAAAGCATTTTGATTTTAATTATTCTTATATTTCTGAAATGAGTCATATTTAAATATAGATTTTAATAGTAATAAATATGGACCATATATTTTTGTTTATAGATTCTAGGCGGCATACCAAACCAGAGTAGTCTCTCTACAGGGCATTGTATGCTACCGTCTATCATTAATAAGCTATCCAGTTTCCATCAACTCCATCATGAAGTTGGTTAAAAGCTATATTAATATGCTTGATGTCTGATAGATTCTATTGGCATTAAACATTAAAATGACAGAGAAAGAGAGAGAAGGAAATTTTTTTTCTGGGGAGAGAAAAAAGTCAATTCCAAGGTTTTCTCCCATTGCCATTTCATGTATTTTACTTCTGCAGTTGTGTTTTATTTAACTTCAATTCCACCCATTGCAACTTAAGCCTTTTCTGCTGTTCTCTCCTTGATGAAGATGGAAAACATCTGGCTGCCAACAACACTTTATTTCCTTAATCTTTCCTCAAAACAATACGAGGTTCATTTTTTCCCATTCTCCACATGATCTGATTGTTTTCTGAAGTCACTTGAAAGTGTAAAAAATGAACTAGAAATTGTACAATCTTTTTTTTTTAAATATTTATTTATTTATTTATTTATTTGACAGAGATCACAAGTAGGCAGACAGGCAGGCAGAGAGTGAGAGGGAAGCAGGCTCCCTGCTGAGCAGAGAGCCCGATGTGGGACTTGATCCCAGGACCCTGAGATCATGACCTGAGCTGAAGGCAGAGGCTTTAACCCACTGAGCCACCCAGGCGCCCGAAATTGTACAATCTTTTAATTAGTCTATCAGGTACATGAATTTGTCTCATTAAGTACTTTGATAATTTAGATTGCATTGGGATGACAGGGATTCCTCTGAATAAAATGATATGCAGAGAGAAGAATTAAATAGACATATCTACTATACTAGTGTTTTATTTTATTTTGCTCATAAGAACTGTAACTGTAGTTTTACCTAAAGAAAAGGTGAAAAACAACCTTGATACTTTAATGATCATTTATATACACTGAATCATCTTCTCACTGGTGAGAGGAGGAAAAAATATGAATTGAGAAATCTCTAAGTTCTAGTGAGTTTCCTGTAATTTAAGTCCACTAATTCATTAGCCCAGCTCTTAAGTCTGACTAGAAATATTTACATTGAAAATGTGTGTACTTAGCAAAATCCATTATGTTTAGTAACTACAAAAATAGTCTTTGGAAAAATGTCAATATTAACATTTCTTAAAATAAACAATACAACTATGTGATGACTGTGATCATTTTAATATGAAAAAGTGTTGTCCTGTCTCATCAGATGTGATGTAATCTCCAGGGTTATTTTTCCAATCATTAACTTGAACGTCATTGTCTTACACCTGGACTCTTTCACTAGCTTAGATATCGGCATTTACTGGAGGGCTCTAACCAGATGCAGCAAGTAGCAAAGATGTCACATGCCATGTGGGGCTGTAATATAGTGCACCTGACAACTGGCAGAGCCCTTGGAAACAAGGCTTAATGGTTAAATGAGTGCAATTAAGTGTGCTGTTACATCTTTGCTGTCCCAGAGTATGAGAATGCTTAATGTGACTCATCAGCCCCATTCCAAGTTCCAGACACTTAGAAACTGAATGAGCATAAATAGCAAAAGCCACAGTAAATCAGTTGCACAAAAGAATTTATAAATATAAAAAATGATAAGCAATTTTGGTCTCCTGGTTTCTTTTCAGTAATGCAGCTTAGCATTAGAATCATTTCCAATTCAACACATTTAACTTTGCTCTATTACAACTTCATAAAAATGTTATCTACCTTTGCTAGAACAAAATAACCATTTGTAAGCCATACCTTCTCAGGGAGGCCAGGATGTCTTTCAATTCCACTGCCAAACTCAAAACAAGATTGCTAAATTCAGGTTAAGAAATAGTTCTGCATTGACCTATGTTGCAACTCTTATCCAACAGTCATTTTGAAACGATCAATAGTACAGAGAGCCAAAGTCTAAGATTACAGAAATTGCCCATTTGGGCAATCAGGACAAAAAGAGCTAGAACATCATTTTGTGTTTCTCTGATCAATTGTTGTCCTCAGGGAAAAAAAAAAAAAAAAAGGAAAATATAAACTTCCTCAACTCACAGTCAATAAAACCATAATTTTAACTTTTGCAGGAAAAAAAAAAAAGTAACATCCCAACCTGGTAAACAGAAAAGAAGATTTTAGACAGAAGGCCAAATGAACAACCTTGAAGAAGTCTAAAGAAAAAAATTTAAGGTCATCTGTGCTAAAGACAGTAAGGGGAGACAAAATAAAAGTGATTAACCAGCATGAGTTCAAGTCTTTGCATTATAGTACACAGAAAGTATTCTCTTGCTCTAAAACTTTTCTACATGCCAGAAAATGACTTCTTTACCGGAAAATGGTGAAGATTAGGTGTCTATCATGATTCTCAGTTTTAACAAAATTTAAAACCCCAAAATGTACTCTACAAATAGAATTATATGAATGGGCCAAATCTGCACTATTAAGATTGGAGCAGACTTTTTAGATTCGACTAGATTTCACCTGAAAATTTACTTGCCTATAAAATTATATGTATTACTAAAGAAGCTAAAGTAAAACTGAATTTAAAACTATGGGGAATAGAATGGCTGGGTGGCTCAGTCATTAACCTTCTGACTTCGGTTCAGGCCATGATCCTAGGGTCCTGGGATAGAGCTACATGTCTGGCTCCCTGCTCAGCTGGAAGCCTGCTTCTCCCTTTCCCACTCCCCCTGCTTGAGTTCCCTTTCTGGCTGTGTCTCTCTCTCTGTCAAATAAATAAATAAATTCTTAAAAACAAAACAAAACAAATAAACAAAAAAAAAAAAAAACAACTATAGGGAATAAATGCTATCCATTAGCTAGATTCCAAAGAAATCTGATAAATTTAATTATCATATGATTTTTATACATTGTCCAATGAGATTTATCTGGCATTTTATAGTGTGTCCCACAAATAAAATTAGCGGTATACAAAACTGGGAGAATACAATCTCATTCATATCTGATACATGGAAATAGAAAGACAGCACACTGAAAGAGGTTTATCAGATGCAAATGTGTATGGCGCTTGCTGGAGTAGATAGCCTAGTTGCAGTCAGACTTTAGGTCCAAAGTCAGCTCATTGAGAAAAACAAAAATAAAATACCACAAAAACAAAACAAACAAACAAAAAACAACAAAAAAAACCCCAAAATCAAAACAAAACAAAACTCAAAACCAACTTGAGAAATCTCAGTTAAGAAGAAAAATGTATCAAATTCTAGCCATTGGTTCATTTAGTTCAGAAAAACCCTTTTTGATGAAAGCTTTGAGATTTTGTGTTTTTATTTCTGAAAATAAGCCTGAAAAGTCACATACACTATGAAGACTATGATAATCTAGATTTAGGTTAGTGTAATGGTCAACCCTAGTTTTTATATGTGAAAAGTAAACTGGTCACTTAACAAATATAGCACTCTACAGCTTTCATATATATTATTGAGTGACAGAGGTGACTTTTATTTCTTGTTACATGTTAATTAATGAAATGGTTAACAATCAGCATATGGCATATGGTGCTCCTTTCACACCACTGTGAGTCATGCCACAGAATGCTACATCACCCTTCTAAGAATGTTTTTCTTTCTCCTTCTTCCCCATATGGCATTCAATTTTAAAATAGATTTATCTGCATACACTCAGTGTCTCTAGTCAGTATGCCATCGTTGGGAATCAGGTGTGACTGAAAGATGAGAGCAAGTTTATATAAACCTATATTCCCAGTTGGGTCTATGGATGGAGGAATCTTATCCACAAGTATGCATTTCCACAGAATGTGTAATTTCCACAGAAATCAACTGAAAACTAAACTCATTCATTTGCCTTGATGTCTAATTCTCCATGATGATAAAAAATTGAGACTTAACAATTTAGGTGTAATCAAACTACTTGGTTCAACTCATTTATCTATTCAGAAGCTTTACCTCAGAAATGCAAAGAGCTGAAAAGAGGCAGACCAAGGTTTGACATAGGGAATTTTGCCATGACTTCTAATATATAACTGGATTTCAAACTCTAAGACTCCATAGTGGAGATTTATGAAATGAATTAAAGGGTAAGAGTATCATTAGTGCTTACTTTCAGTCTCAAACTCATTCTCAACTTGATTAAAGCAATGCTGTTTGATTAAAGACATTTGCCTAAGTTATAAAGTAGAGTGTGTTTTGTCCATAAACAAGAGGATAAACATTTTGCTATCCTATTGCCATGCTTAATTCTAAAATTTAGAGGAAAGATTTAGCCTGAAAATTCACCATTGCTGAGAGGACCTCATGGTAATAAACATTGAGTGATGGGTTTTGGGGATTGTTGTCCCCTCCTTCAGTTATCTATTTCTACTGAGGAGTTTTATAGATACCTTTGCCCTACTTATAAAATTAATAATAAAAGTCCTTTTTGATAAGCAAAATAATTATAGGTCATTCTTTTTATTTTAATAAACTTCATTTTTTAGAGAAATTTTAGGTTTATAGGAAAACTGAACAGAAAATATAGAGAATTTCCTTAAACCCCCACCCTCATGCATATATAAGCCTTCTCCATATCCACATCCCCTACTAGAGTGGCATATTTATTATAGTTGATGAACCCCCACTGATATATTATTAACACCCAAAGTCCATAGTTTACATGACATTGGGGTTCACTCTTGGCGTCGTAGTTTCTATTAATTTGGATAAATACATAATAACATGTATCTACCATTATACTTTTGTACAGAGTAGCATCACTGCCCTAAAAATTCTCTGTGATCTTCTTATCCATCTCTCCCTTCTCCCTAAACCTTGGCAACTGTCTTGATGCTGTTGACTTTTCCAAAATTTTCTATAGTTGCAATATATAGTATGTACCCTTTTCAGATTTTTTTTACCTTAATAATATGCATTTAAGGTTATTCCATGTCTTTTCATGGCTTTATCTTTTCTTTTTAGTGCAGAATAATGTTTGATTATTTGTATGTAACAGTTGATATATCCATTCACCTACTGAAAGACAGACATCTTGGTTTCTTCCAAGTTCTGGTACTTGTGAATAAAGCTGCTATAAATATTTGTGTGCAGGTTTTTGTGTGGACATTAGTTTCCATTCCTTCGACAAATACCAAGGAACATAATCGCTGAACTGTACGGTCAGAGTAAATTCAGCTTTGTAAGATACCACCAATCTTTTTTCCAAAGTGGCTCTGTCATTTTGTATTCCCATCAGCAGTGGATGAGAGTTCCTGTCAGTCTACATGTCTGTCAGCACTTGGTGGTGTCAGTGTTCTGGATTTGGGCCATTTTAATAGGTCTGTAGTGTTATCTCCTTGTTGCTTTAATTTGCATTTCCCTGATCTCATATGAGGTAGAGCATCTCTGTAGGCCATTCTTAATAGTGAATTAAAAATTTTTTTTTATTTATGCTTGCAGTAGGTGTTTCTGTCTTTCAGTTGGGTCAAAATATTTTTTCTAATTCTCTAGATATTATATATTTTACCTTTCAAGGTAGAACACAAGAATAATCCATCTGCAACTCATTTATGCTCACATAATAAGTTGCACATAATGTTTTTTTCCCTATCATGTTAAATGAGGATAATTAAATTTACAATAATTCTATTCATTTCTCTAGTAGATTATGCATTCTAAAAGGTCAGGAAATCATAACATATTTACTTTTGTACCCCCACTGTATAAAACACAATCAGTGCTTACTTAACATTTTTGAATGAATAAACATTATATATTATGGATATATATTTATTTATTTTTTTAAAGATTTTATTTATTTATTTGACAGAAAGAGAGAGAGATCACAAGTAGGCAGAGAGGCAGGCAGAGAGAGAGGGGGAAACAGGCTGCTCTTCGAGCAGAAATCCCACTATGAGACTCGATCCCAGGACCCTGAGACCATGACCCAAGCTGAAGGCAGAGGCTTAACCCTTGGAGCCACCCAGGTGTCCCTCATGGATGTATATTTAGTGATAATATAGAAAGTTTTATAAATATAAATATCATTATTATAAATGGAAAAATATTTTAAAATGAAATTACCTCACTTTTGTCTATTATTTATTTTTTAGTATAACTAGGATTAAAATAGGAAAGAAAGAAAGAAAGAAAAAAAGAAAGAAAGAAAGAAAGAAAGAGAAAGAAAGCAAGCGAGTGGGCATAAAATAAGAGACAAAAAAAATTACTCTGGAAACTTTCATATTGTGTGTTTAGAAGTAGGAAATATAGTTTTTATGATTTTAAATGATCTTAATATCTGTACCTATAGAATTATAGCAAACTTCAGATTGAAACATATTTAGAAAGATATAGCACTGTTACCAATTAATATGGCCTTTAGAAAGGAAAACACACTATATATATTCATTGATGTATGCATTCTTTCATTTTTCAAGAATATGTGGAGAATAAAAGATGAAATACACACAATATTGTTATTATACCTAAAAAGTTAGCACTGAACAAAAAAGTGAAGATATTAAAAGGAAGTTCTAAAGAAGTTTAAAAAGGAAAGAGAATATTCAGTTTCATAGAAAGTAGCAAGATTTTGTATCCTTTAGCAGTTTCATTGCTTCCAGTGAAAACAGTGATATTGTTTAAAAGTAGTTTTGTTGTTGTTGATGGTAGTGAAGGTGTTGCGTACATTCTTTGAAATATCATTCTAAAAAGAGAATTAGGGGCACCTGGGTGGCTCAGTGGGTTAAGCCTCTGCCTTCGGCTCAGGCCATTGTCTCAGGGTCCTGGGATCGAGCCCTGCATCGGGCTCTCTGCTCAGTGGGGAGCCTGCTTCCTCCTCTCACTCTCTCTGCCTACTTGTGATCTCTGTCTTTCAAATAAATAAATAAATCTTTAAAAAAATAAAATAAAAATAAAAAGAATTAAAATGTCAATTGTTTAAAATAATTTTAATTTGGAAACAGCCTAAGGAAGTAACAACTTCACTTATTTTAGGTAAAACTTGAACAAATTAGTAAACCCTTTTAGGAAGTGATTAGTAGCTTATGTTAAATCAGTGGGACTACATCAAGAGAATAACTGAGATTTGTCCTAGACAGCTGAAGGAGATACATGTCAATTTTTTCCTTATTTAATGAAATTCACTAACAGAAATAAAGGGCAAAACAGAGCTCATTTGAGCATATAGAAATTGTGTATTTAGTAAATGAATTCAGATTTTATCAGCAAATACTTTTCAGAAACCAAACAATGTACATAATGATAATTATGTAATGCTGTGATCCTTTCCAAGGTGTTTAACAAATAACTTCACAACACTAAATAGGAAGTTTGATTTAGACCAGTGACTTAGTCCATTATCATCTGCAATGCTCTAACTCCATCCTTGACCACATTACTAGCAATAACCTTTTTTTTTTTTTAAGATTTTATCTATTTATTTGACAGACAGAGATCACGAGTAGGCAGAGAGGCAGGCAGAGAGAGAGGAGGGGAAGCATGCTCTCTGCTGAGGACCCTGGGATCATGACCTGAGCTGAAGGCAGAGGCTTGAACCCACTGAGCCATCCAGGTGCTCATCAGCCATAATCTTAAATTGTGTTTGTTTCTGCCTCACTTTATACCAGATTTATTTGATGTAATGGAACTAAAACAAAGCTATTTATAATTGGAAAATGAGAGCCTTTGGGAAAGGAAAAATAGGAGTAGAAGAAGAAGGTTGAAGCGGGATAAGGAACTTACACAAAATGCATGCCATAAAGTCTTATGAAATAGCAAGATGAGGGCTATGAATTTGCTTTTGAGATTCATTGCAACCAACCCAAAAGGGATATGTGAATTATTTACATGATTCGCAGCATCCATAAGGCGAAATCAATTATTCAAAAGGATCATTGGTAATCTTGATAATGAGACCAGAGGTATATTTCTTCCTTATGTTCTGATATCTCTATATCTCTATCTCTTCTATAAACATTCCTCTAATAGACACAGTAATATGTTTCATGAAGTCATTATGCACTTTTCAATGTATACTAATTGTATAATGCTAAAGGTTCAGGCAGAAAAAGTGATTCAAAGAGGTATGAGAATTTCCAATAATTAGTTTAATCCAAGAATAAAATTAGATTACCTACCAAAAATTGGGTTTGAGCTATATATCCTTCTAGTGTATTCCATGATTATTAGTTCTTACATTTGCACTTTCGAGAACTATTAGGCATTAGAGAGTTGGAAATTACACTCACTGACAAATTCCAGAATAATTACACTGAAAATCAACTTAGTGAGAAGTAGATCCAAAGGTACATTGTGTACCTTCTGAAAACTAACCTGGATTCCAGATCTCTTTTAAAAAGTAGATAAAAGAAATATTTAATGGTATGGTCAATATTTTTCCCACAAAATGTAGTGTTTCCTCCAGCACATCGAAAAATGAGTGATTGAAACTCTAAAACTCTATACCAACAACTATGGACAGATTATTTTTAATTGAAA
Source organism: Enhydra lutris kenyoni (assembly GCF_002288905.1). NCBI lineage: Eukaryota > Metazoa > Chordata > Mammalia > Carnivora > Mustelidae > Enhydra > Enhydra lutris. The sequence goes on from NW_019154147.1 coordinate 2,281,611, forward strand.
AATTAAAGAATATTATAAAGTTTTCTTGTAACCACAAAAGAAATCTTAGTAAATATATCAGAATTTGGATGATACAATTTTAGTGGCGAAACCTTAAAGATAACAGTTTTCAGATTATCACCCTAATTAATGAGTTAACTTGCCAAATAATTTCAACTGTAAAGCATTTATCAAAAAAGGCTGATTTTGTCCAATTGTTTATTAAAATACTTTATTTACGGGGCACCTGGGTGGTACAGTTGGTTAAGCCTCAGACTCTTAGTTTGGGCTCAGGTCATGATCTCAGGATGGTGAGATCAAACCTGGCATGGGGCTCTGCACTTAGCCAGGAATCTGCTTAAGATTCTCTCTCCTCTGCCCCTCCTTCCACTCTCTCAAATATATAGCAAAAAAAAATTTAAAAATACTTTATATGAATAAAGTCATATCACTATGTGGCTCAGTCAGTTAAGTGCCGACTCTTGATCTTGGAGTCACGAGTTCTAGCCCCATGGAAACTACTTTAAAAAAAAAAATAAAGCCGTGTCTCCTGCATGCAAAATATGTCACATATAAATTCAATATTTGGTTAATGAGTGTTCACAGAAATGATAATAGCAATATTAATAGCTACTATCTGCTATTGTTTTATTAAATAATTTAATCTTCACAATCACTTTATAAAAAGTGGGTTTTTTGTTTTGTTTTGTTTTTAGAGAGAGAGATCCAGGGAAGGGGCAGAGGGGAGGGGGGGACAGAATCCCAAGCTGGCTCTGCATTCAGTGTGAGCCCCATGGAGGCCAGATATGAAGCTTAACCCCACAACACTGAGACAACAGCCTGAGCCAAAACCAAGTGTCCCACAATTAACTGCCCTAGTCACTTAGGTGTCCCTAAAAAGTAGGTACTATTTTTAACCTCAATTTAAAGATGAGGTCAGAGAAGATGGGTTAAGCCTCTTGGCCAAGGTCACACAATCGTTAAGCCACTGAGCCAGGATTTAAAACCAGCACTCTACATCTAAGATTTAGAACCAAGTCAAACCACAGGGGCAGGTGCTGAAGATATCATGATGAACAGGACAGATATGACCTACACCTTCACAGGGCTAATGGAGGAGAAATTATAGTTAACTACAATGAAGATGTGTTTGATGTGGGGACTCACAGTAGGGGAAAAATTTATTCTTAAAGAAAAAAAAAAAAGGAGGTCTGAAAAATTAGGTAGGGATTTGCCAGGAAAAGTGCCGAGGTGAAAGAACCTTTCAGAAAGAGAAAACTGTAGTTGCAAAATCCTATGATTCTATGAATTTATAGTGAATAGCATAGGGTTATCTTTGTCAGTCTTGTATATATGATAGTGATCTCCATATTGACTGAATTAATACATTTATCACCCTATCTTTCACTTCCTACTTCTTCCAGATACAAAGTTTGAGTCTTCAGATTTTTTAAATTATATAACCGTTTCTTGAAAATATTGTATGTTATGCAGCAGTATAAATCATCTTGTAGCAGATTTGGTAACTTCTGATACTAACATCATTAGCATCACAATGCTTAAATGAGGAAGCATCTACTGGTAAATGCCTGGTATATTTATTTCATCAGGAAATGTCAAGATAAATTTTCACTTAAAAATATAAAATATTTTATTACCTAATAGAGTTTCAAGACCCAGACTGCAAAGATAATGCAATATTTTCAACCCGTGTTGAACACAAAGAATGAGAATTGTTCCCAAAAGCAAGTGACCTTGTCCCCTTGACTTGGGAGAAGATTTTATGCAATACAGTGCAAGCTGCACAGTTATAAAAACAGAGGTGTCATTTCTACAGTGTGAATTTTGAAACTAAAGGGCATTTTAAAAACACAACCCCAGCCCCTTTGTCTGCCATAAGCTGGATAGCTCAGCAGTGCAGAATCAATGATCTGCACTAATACCACAAATCATTGGCACGGGAAGAAAAATAGAAACTCAGAGACCTAAGGCTTTGGAGCTGTAAATAATAGCATTGATAAAGAAGAACAAGAACAACAAAAAAATGATTTTAAAAGTAACTATTTTACTATCTATATTTCAGGGTTTCTAGCTAATATATGGGTCAAAAAAATGAATCAATCTTGTGTCAGGTTAGCATTTACTAATGTCTACCAGAAAATATTTTGCATTTCTTTTTAGAAATTCATTGTTTAAAAAATGAAACAAGAAATTCATGTTGTTTCTATATGTCTTCCACCTGCAAATAAATACAGTAAATGTAATTTTGTTTATAATATGAATCAAGTTCATCACGCAATATCATTCCAAATAAGCATTTAGCTTTTCAAACTGGATGGAGTTCTACATTTTATTTGCTGCATTTTAACTTTTATAACAATGTTTTTGAAAGCAAAATATTTTTGTACTTTAATTCATTTTTATACTCATAAAACACTAATACATAAATGTTTTTGAAAGCAAAAGATTTTTTATACTTTCATTAGATCATTTTTTATATACTTAAAACACTAATACATAGTGTCTATCACGGCCAGGTCTATCTTGCAAAAGACACTGATATTTTAGGATTAATGAAACATGCTTTATTTTTCAATGTGTGAAGGTTGGAAGTCTTCTCTCCTGCCTTTCCTTCGGAACCATCTGCATCACTTTATGCATCTAGGGTTTATTTTTGGTGACTGGTTAGTGAATGATCCTAAGCAATACTAAAATCAATTTGGAAAAGATATGTGAAGACACAGGCAACTTCAATCCCCAGCTAATTCTGCCGCTTCAGTTTTGCCTGAAGTAGCCATAACCATCAGCCTGGCTCCTCATTTGTTATGACCTCTGTTTATACTTGCCACAACATAAATGAGCAAAACCATGGCTTAATGTTTGGCTCCTGATGAAGAAATTCTTTCCAGTAAGAAGGAAGCCATTATTATTAAGCACTATTATCATAACAAAGATTTTTTAAAGGATAAAATTGTAGCATCGTGAGTAATGAGAAGAAACACAAAATATAAGCTATCACCTGGCCAAGCTCAATTCAACCATTTACAATGTTAATGCACCAATTCTTCTAATGAAGAAAGAAGTTATCAGACATGTCACACAAAAAGAAGTGTGTGCTGATTGATCGGCAGGTGATGTGATAGAGAAAAATCATAATGTTGAAGGTTATAAAGTAACTTTTCTTAATGGCAATTTATCAATTAAAATTTAATTAATTAACCAATTAAAAATCAATTAGAAAGTTTAAGAACTATGAAATAGTCCAACCCTTATTTAGAGAAATCACTCATTTTGTCATAAGGGAAACATTCAAAAGAAGAAATTAAAATAATTCTTGAAAAATCTCTTTTAACAAACTTTTATAATGACAGATATGGTTTTAGAAAAACTAAATATGAAAAAGGACATGCTAAGTTGTAGTTATGTGATAGATTGAGCAACTATGAATATGATGAGTCCTGAGACTATGAAAAAACATGAGGCAACAGTTTGTGAAATACTTTCATGTTAAGTGAAATAATTAAAAATCACAATTTTATAGCCACTATAATTGCAACCATGAAAAAAATGTATATAGAGAGAAATATCAAATAAATGTAAATCATTGGATTCATATGAGTAATTTTATTCATTGTTAAATATTATGAAATAGTGATTTCATAGTTCATTGAAAACCATAAGAAATACAAGTTATACTCAGAGTTTTCAAATATGGAAGGAAATTTCCTCTTTTGTCTTTAACTATTCTTACTACTTAGTAGATGATCAACACAAAATATTTTTGTTTAAATTCATTATGCTTTCTCTAACTATATATATATAAATATATATATATATATATATATATCCAAGTTTATCTTTATAAACTAATACAAACTTTTATCCTTTCTTCACTGGAATATAAATCTGTAAGATGAGAATTCTTGTCTGTTTTGCTCATTGATCAAAACATCTAGAATAATGTTTGGCACATAGTAAATTTCATTAAATAGTTGTTTAATGAATTAATGGATCATTTTAAGCAATTTTAAACAGTTCTGTCAGAATTCATATGCTCATATATCCATATGTGAATATTCTCAGAATAAAATTCAAATGCTCCTTCCTTTTTAATGAAAGAGATGGATTTTATTGTATTGTAATGAGTTGGATTTTATTGTATTGTGTGGAAAAGGACAAACATGGTTACAATTGGATTATTTGACAACACAAATGGTGAATACTATAGCAGTAAAGTTTTTTTGGCAAGTAGAAATTATAAACTATGTACCATATGAACAGAGTATTATCCACTTTACTTCCAAATATTTAAGTATGTATATGACTGGTAACAAGTCTTAGGAAAGAAACCACCAAAAAAATGATTGGAAATAGACAGGATTCTTAGTGCTTTGTAGAATTCCAAGAAAGGACAAAGTGCTGTCCTAGACTGAGTAACAAATAAGTACTTAATTTTGTCTCCCTGATAATTTTGAATTATGATGCTTACATTCATATTAGCAGAATATATTGGCAAAAACAAAACAAAACAGAAATCAAGCTAGACTGGTCAGTAATGATTATTCTACCAGAAATCCCATTGCCTACAACATCATTTGTTAATAGGCATTAAAGAATTCAGTCCAGTAGATGACAGATACATTGCAACCAAGTTTATCACTAGATCATTTCTTTGCTACAGTATATACCGATGCTTCTCTGGTCCACTAATTTTATAATTTCACACATATTTACTTAATGTTACAAATATAGCTGCAGGTTTTAATATTTTAGAAGGTGTGACCATTGAATTGTGTGCTCAAAAATATATGCTGAAGGCCTAACTTTAGAACTCTATTTCCTTAGAATCATTGCAGATGTAGTTAGAATGAGGTCATATTGGTATATGGGGAGCCCTTAATCCAATATGGCTGGTGTTCATGACTGGTGTCCTTATACGAAGATGATATGAAGACATGAAGAAAAAATTCCAGGAAAAGATGGAGACAGAGACTGGAGTGATGCTGCCAGAAATCAAGCAATGTCTGAGGCCACCAGAAGCTCTAAGAAGGAAAAATGTTCACTAGAGATTTCAAGGGGAACATGGCCCTTAATTTCAGACTTCTAGCCTCCAGAACTGTAAGTTTCTGTTAAGTTACCCAGTTTGTGTTACTTTATTATGGCAGCTGTAAGAACCTAGTAGAGCCCTAGGAAACTAAATTGGCTAATGCCTTATAAACAACACTGAACTTAAAGGCATGTGTTTTAATCCTGGTAATACTGTACTTTGTAGTAAGTGATCTTTGTGAGATACTAAAGCTAAATGTCTTAATCTGTCAGTGAGAAAGGTATCTGCATCACAGTAATATTTGCATGTCTTCTTCCCTCTTACCTCCATTGAGCTATTGTGTATTGAGAATATAATTTATAAGAGCTAAAGAACCAATCCAACCTTTCCTTGAGTTCTTATATTTATAAAATCATACCATGTACTTGAGTGATTTGTACCTGATACCAAAAAAAAAAAAAAAGAGTGTAAACTGATCTCAGAGAATTAAAATGCCCTGAAAGAAGTGTGAGGTTAAAATGTTTAATGCCAACTGAATTTTCCCGATCATGCCGGTTCAAAGAAAACCAGAGATATCTCTTGAATGCGATATGTGTGAAGAGTAAACATTCTACGCACAGAGAAGAGTAGCAGGCAAAAGCCAAATCGGGATACAAGAGAAAATTAGGAACATTTCTTAGCAGCATAGCCTACGCACTCCATGGAAATGCAGAGTATTAACTGAACAGATAAGGCAAGCATTCTGCTGGGGACAACCATCCCTGCCCTGAGACTGGTGGTTCCCCATAAAGTTACTGATGCTAAGTTTTTTTAAAAGTCAATGAAGTAAGTGCTTGTCCTTTTGCACCCCTAGTGCAGAGATTCCTAACAAATTTGACCACATGGCGGTCTTCTTGACAGCTCTTTACTGTTTTGATCTGAGTGTATCAATAGTCTGTATGAATTTCCTCTGTAGCACAGAAAAGCAATATGGGGACTAACCACAGAAAAAATAGACTTTTGACAACTTCAAGCCAGTGTCTGAAGATGAAAATTGAGATAATTATATTGACCTTTGTCTTGGAGGTTCTTGGGGGAAAGAAGATCTTTGAAAATCTGTATTAACCTATCTAAAGCACAAACAAACAAACAAACAAAAACACCTCTAGATTTCTTAATAATCTGAAAGTTTCACTTGTTTTTAAACTTTTTAGAACTGTAACAATGATATAGACAAATAAATGTAATCTTTATTTTTTTTTTTTAAGATTTTATTTATTTATTTGACAGACAAGAGATCACAAGTAGGCAGAGAGGCAGGCAGAGAGAGAGGAAGGGAAGCAGGCTACCTGCTGAGCAGAGAGCCCGATGTGGGGCTCGATTCCAGGACCCTGAGATCATGACCTGAGCCGAAGGCAGAGCCACCCAGGTGCCCAAATGTAATCTTTAGAATTGCAGTTTCTACCTTTATTCCTTTTCTACAATTTTAGTTTTTTTTTTTTTTCTTTTAACCCTATTTCTGTGCATTCATTTTAATTAGTAGGGCTAATAATATGATATAGAGGTGCCTGAGTGGCTCAGTTGGTTGGGTGTCTGTCTTTGGCTCAGGTCATGACCTCAGGGTCCTGGGCTCAGGTCCGGCTCCCTGCTCTGCCCCTTCCCCCTGTTCATGCTCTCTTTCTCTCTCTCTCTCAAATAAATAAAAAAATCTTTTTAAAAATAGTATGATACAAATTGTAATTTAATTAAATCAGTGTATGTGAGGTTGAACATGCCTATCTATATGTATGTAATACTTTCATATGATATTCTAGGGACTTTTCTGATCCTAATGAACATTAGTCGTGGTTTTCACATCATTGCAAAAAAATACATAAATCTTAACTGCACTAGCTACTTTCTGTAAAGAAAGGATATGTAAGTATTTGTGGAGACAGTGAACATTTTTAAACTCTCTATTTCAAATGAAACAATTCCTCTATCTGTGTTTTCTGTGGAGATGTTTGCTTTTCACGGCTCTGTCAAAATACCTTTCAAATTAATCAAATTTGGGGGAATAGACTAAAACATTTTGGAAAAAAATGTTGAATTGAGACTTCACACCTAAATTTTGGATTAGAATAAGTAATCTATTTTCCTTCTCTGATTTCCTGCCTGAAGCATTTGTTTAGTCAATGGCCTGTGGCTTTCCGTTAATGCAAAGCTGCTTCAAGAGACAAGGAAAAGCTAACAACATTGCCAAAAAATGGCAATGGTAATAATAAATATTATTTGGGCCCCACTAAGCTTGTTTCTTGAAAATCTATACTCAGGGTTTTCTAGGTATCAACATCAACCTTACACAAATATCTAGAAGTGTTCCTGATCCTTCCATCATATGTGATGAAATTTTCTCTTGAAATTGAAGCACATTAAATTCAGACATGTGCATTATGATCATAATTTATAGCTTCACATGCTCAACCACCATAATGCCTCAATACAGTGTTGTAAATGTGAAATTCATCCAATGCCTATACTTTGAATCCAATCATTTCTCATAAAAATTCAGTTATACTTTAAAATCTTTACAAGTAACAACATCACGCGCACACACACTGTGTCTTTGATGTAACCTATCTCTATTAAGAGTTTTACTACAGACCTAAAATATCTCTGATGTCACTAACCGTCCCAACAGTAGAGTTCCATCTTAATTAAAATCAATTTAAGAAAAAGAACACTTTGAAAATCATTACAGAGTTAGAAAGAATTTTTGGTTATCCATGATTATTCCTGGGGAACTAAAATGCTGAATAGAGACAAAATGTGAAAGAAAAAAAAAAAAAGGCAACTAGAGTGAGAAAAAGACAAAATGTGGGGAAAAAAGAGAAAAAGTTCTGTCTTACATCATTTTTGTACTTTTGCACTAAAAAGCAATTTTCATGATGCCATCAGATATCCATTCGTCACCGCTCTACTCACTGTTACATGTCTGCTGAACTGACGTTCTAAGGCTGATCTATGTATGCTACCTCGAGTCAACTTAAATCAGGGCATCGGGAAAAATACTTGACAATACCATTTTTTTTTAAGAGTATGGGAGGGAAGTAAGCACTTCCTCTAGAAATATATATAAGAATTTGCTGAAGTTCCTATATGCTGCTGATCACATGGCTACTAATACTTGATTATCTCCTTTTGAGGTCTGGCAAAGCCTGACCTCGTGACGCTGCTAAATGCAACACCTTCTCATATGCATAGATTTTTCGAGATGTCATTGTGGATCTAGCTGCCTTGTTAGTCTTGTATACTTCCAGTTGTTTTTTCTGTGTGGCCTTCAAGTTTTGCACTTTGTCTAAAGCCTTGAGGACCGGTGATGCTGTTTTATTTTCCCCCTGTTTACGTAGTGCTTACACACAGAGGGCTGTTAGTAAAACTCTTCTGCTCTCTGCAGGAAGCAGCTACCCTCTGCAATTTTGTTTTTTTATCACTGTCCTTGAGAAATAACATTAGCTGTCACCCCTCACATGAAAGAGGTGGGAGAAAGAAAACCTCCCTCATTTTCCTTTCAGGGTTTCCCAGATCATGTTTATGTATTTTCTTTTCTTCTTAGATCTTTTGTTGAGGTCTTGCCCTCCTCACGGTTTTCATTTTTATCCTAGCTTCTCTTTTCCATTAGAGATCTTTATTTTGTAAGCCTGTTTCATTCATCTTGCCTCACATCTCGACATGGCAGTTTCCAATTGTAGACACCCCATTTTGTTCCTCGACTCTGCAGGCTTCCACCTGATGGTAAAATTTTGAAAATTTCAAAGTGTTGCTAAACCAATGTATGTGCTACACATATTCTGTATTCAGGATCCCTGTCTCTTATGATCATGTGCTATAATTTATGAGGTCATAACGTGTGAAGATTTTGCAGAGGCTCGAATGTTAGACATGGCTTTTTCTTCTAGGTGGGGGAATGATAATAGCTAATTCTCAGTGAACTAAAATTTGGAACTAAGGAGGGGGTTTATTTCACGTGAATAACATAAGCCAAAAAGAAAATAGAGAACAAACATAACACCTTACTCTCAAGAAATATTTAATTTTAACAGTTTGTAGTAAGAAAAGGCTCAGGTCCACCCAAAACCATGATGCCTGTTGCCAAGCAACCTAACTGGCCACAGTTTATACACACACACACATATACATACACCCACACATATACATACACCCACACATATTCATATACATATAAACACATATATGTATATAAATATTTTTTTCAGGCTCAGAGATAGAAGACAAGAAATTGTTGCTTGAAAAGCAGGAAAATATTATAGAGGGAGATAGGTAATTATGGAAAATTTAAGGCCTACAAATCACTTATAGCTCTTTAACTTTCTTTCATAGTTTTTAACTTCTCTATTACAAACTTTTCACCCAAAATCATAGAGATAATCTGTACACTAACATGAACATTTCTAACCATTACTAGCAAAAAGTCTTTACAAGATGTTTTCAGCAAATGAAATCAAAAAGTTATGACGTGAAATCTAGGTTGTAATATGTTAACATAGTTTCCATGTAAACAGCATTTATTTCTTGTGAGTGCTAAGTACGTCTTGTAAGAATGTGGTGGGCCAAGTTTTAGATTTGTGCATCTAGATAACATACATCTAGATGACCAAGAACACATCTTCTTGTTAATTGTGGATTATTTAGAATGATAATTTTATATATGAAATATTTTCTGTATTTAGATAAGAATCCATTTCATGTATTTATTTTTCTCTGTGGTTCTCTACTCTGAGCTACACTGTCTAATTATAAATAATATGTCATGTACTTTTCATTGTTTTAAAATGTATATTGTTTTCACATTTTAAAATTTCTGAAATTGGAATGTACTACTATCAGGTAGGCCAACATATTTAATATTTATATTATTTTTTATATATTTATAAACAATGTGAGTTTAAAAGTATCTATTAAATTTAAAAATATCTTCAATAGGGGCGCCTGGGCAGCTCAGTTGGTTAAGCATCTGCCTCCTGCTCAGGTCATGATTCCAGGGTCCTGGGATCAGGCCCCACATTGGGCTCTCTCCTGCTTCTCCCTCTGCCTGTGCCTCCCTCTGCTTGTGCTCTCTCTCTGTCAAATAAATAAATAAAATCTTAAAAAGAAATACTTTTAATAAGTATGGAAGGAAACAATTAAAATGAAAGCATTACATAAAGTTTAATTGGAAGTATATTTTTAAGGAGGGCACGTATTGCATGGAGCATTGGGTGTTATACGCAAACGATGAATCATGGAACACTACATCAAAAACTAATGATGTTCTGCATGGTGACTAAAATAACATAATAAAATTTTTAAAATGTACAGTTTTTAAATTCTTAAGGGTAGATAAAATACTAGCATCTTACCTTCAGTGATGTCTTAGATTAAATGAAAAGTGAGTTTCTGGCTTACATTGCACAAAATCTTTGTCCTAACAGTTAATAGTTTGGGAATATTCAATTTCTTGGAATTTATTTTTGAAACATACTTATTTGATTTTACCTACTGTGCACTTTTAAAAATCTATTACCTCTATAATAAATATCTATTTGAAATATTCCATTCATGATTACTGTGTAAGTTGTGATTTTCATTTTTTATGACATTAAAAAAATACTTCCTCGCCTGGGAAAGAGCCATTTTAGTAGTTCAATGAATATTTATAATAGCAGACAGTAGATTGGAGACTTTCTCTGATCTTGAAGTTCATATAAGTCTATAAATCAAGTGACTGGCTATTTGGTGTGGATTTTAAAAGTAGATTTGCTTATAGCACAAAGAGTTATCACATGGGATAATTTGCCTCTTTTTTTTTTCTTTTTTCTTTTTGTTGTAGGTAGATCATGCCTTAATTTCAGTTTGAAATTCTTTAATTAATATATTTGATCAACAATTATATTTCCTATTTTTGGATTTTAACAAATATATTATCAAGAGTCAAATACCTAACCAACTGAGACACCTAGGTAGGCTCCCAAACAAGTATGTTTTTAAGTCCTTAATGTCACAGTCTTCTTTTCAATGGGGAAAAAAAAAGAAAAAAGAAAAAAAAATACTCATACCTCTGAAGTTAATTTTCCTGATTTCTTTCACTATCTAAATTTTCATTTCTTTTGAATTTTCTAATTGATAAAAATGAAAAAAATATTTTTATGTAAAATTAGACATTTCTGAAATGAGATCCACCCAGCTCATATTTTCGTGTCTTTAAGTAACAGCTAATTTTGAAGAATAATCACTGAAGTTACCATATGAACTTCGTTCATACCAGAAAGGATTTGGGCATAGCTCACCTTGGACAGATGGCTAATGAATGCCTTTACTTTAGGACTCCATAGCTGTTCTCATTCAAAGTGATGACCACTTCCTATTTTTGTGTATGACTATCAGCTACCACGGGACAGTGACAATTAGAAGCAGCAGGACCTCTAGGTAATTAACCAATTGTGGAGTGTTTATATTAACAATGGATGGATGTGTCTCTTTATCTAATAGTCAATACACTCAGGACATATTTCTAAATAAATAAGCATAATATCCAAAGAAAATAAAAGGATTATTTGAAAGAAAAAAAAATTCAATTTTAAGCAGGCTTCAAAAGAAACAGTGGGATAATTTTCTGTGAAACACCATGAAAGCTGTAATGCTATAGAAATAGACCTAGAGAAGACTGTAGGCCCTGAGGGATGGCTGCCAAAACCTTTGGCCAGGGAATAGCTGACATGTGGACTCTTCAGGGAAAGGGCCACGGTTTATTTTTCACTTTTGTTCAGTTTTAAGTACTCTTGATCCATAACAGACATAAAAAGGTAAAATTAAAAATGCTTTGTTTTTCTATTTCTTGGAAACCAAGCATGTTGAGTGGGATTGTTGGGCTCCATGGGACTGGAATTTTTTTGGTTATAGAAAATCCACTCATAGCTTCTGCGCCTGGGGGAGTGACTGATGGTAAAAATGGACACCAAAAAGAAATTTGGCTTGTGACAAATCTAATACATATTCGTAATATTTCAATGTAGAGCCTAATGAGATCAAATGAGAAGTCTGAAATATCCCCTCAAGTGGATCCAAACCCTAATCAAAACTGATCTTTTTGCTTTACATTCAAGTTTAATTGGCGGCATTTAAGGATATCAGGACTGAATAACAAGTATCTACATGTAGTCATCCACATCTCAGAGTGTTCAATGTCATTTTAATTTTTTTCAGAATCTTTTAGACAAATGATTTCAAAATATTAAATTGTGGTGGGGAGGAGGCTTCCTGTACCAGGCACTGTCAAATATCTTAATGTATTTAATCACCCCAGCTACTTGTGACAGGTAGTAAAACAATTTTTTAAAGATGAAGAAATAGAACAAGTGAAGTTAAATAAATATTTTTCATTCCCATAGCCAGTATTTTAGTTTGTTTAGTGAATGAATAAGGAAGAGTGGTACTGGCACTAGGTTAGCTCCCAGATGGAAGAAGTTGATAATGTGTTCATTTCTGTGTTGGATGTCCCAACTTTTCAACTTGCCACAAATATTGAAAAATAATTCTCGCTAAAGCAGTTATATGGAAAATGTGTAAATATATTCCTTACTCCACTCCCTCCCTTTAATAACTACCTGAGCTTTCTCTCTTGCCCATGTAACTTGTTTATGTGACTAGGTTGGCAATCACTATAAATATGACTTCAATGTCATAATTTGGATAATTTCTCCTATTTCATTCACATTTTTTGTTTCTTAAACTTGAAGTTATCGTAGAAAGCTTATACTTTTAATGAAAATGAAAACAATTTTTTTAAAATATTTTATTTATTTGAGAGACAGAAATCACAAGTAGGCAGAGAGGCAGGCAGAGAGAGGGGGGAAGCAGGCTCCCCACCAAGCAGAGAGCCCGATGTGGGGCTCGATCCCAACAGCCTGGGATCATGACCCGAGCTGAAGGCAGAGGCTCAACCCACTGAGCCACCCAGGCGCCCCAAATGAAAACAATTTTTAAAATATTTGTTCTTGTGTTTAGTAAAGTTTAATCCCTTTTTAATAGAACTGACTGAAGAGGATTAAACATGTGAGAAATGAAAAGAATATTAAATACTTAGGAATAAATAAATAGCTTTGTCACTTGAGACCACAAGTACAGGTCGATACATTAAAAATGGCAAAAAAATAGAGTGGTATTTCCTATATTCATTCCAACTCAACCTCAGATGTAAGCAATAAATTTAAATGTGACTTGAGAAAAAACGAAGGTTCAGATAAATGATGTTCTTAATGTTTGTGAGAAAAAAGTGTCAACTATCCTGAGTAATTTAACTCAATTATCAGAAAAAGTCACATGTCAAATCTTATCTGTGGCTGAATTTACTGGTTGACTGACCTTATTACCCAAATTTGACAAAATAGAATAGTTCTCTTTTATGGATAGTTACTTCTTTGGTAAATTAAGAAAGTCACAAGATATAACTACTACTAGTACTATTGCTACTATTACCACTTTCATTAATAGGCTTAGAGTTTTACCTTGTGACAACTTTGTAAAGAATTTTATCTAGATCAGCTTTTTAAATCTTTATACTAAATGCACTTAACAGTTACAACTATTAAGCTCCCTTTAAACATGAGAAACTGAAGCCATCAAAGATTTGGACTCAAGATAATGCAGGATTCTCTGATATCAGAACCCCTGCCCAACTAATACAGCATATTAATCCTATCTTATCATATTACAGACTGAATTGTTCATATAATATTGGGAATATGGTAATAGTTTTCTCTTCTTCTGGAAGTGACACACAATGTGCCCCTCACAAGCTTTCCTGTCAGAGAGATTCACATAGAATACCCAGGTCTGTTATTTACTATCTGTTATTCCATCAAGAAATTAAGTTTCCTGAGCCTCATCAATAACGTGAAGCAAAAATCACCCACTACCAACCTTGGCACAAGGGAGAAGCTGCAAAAACATTTATTGAATAAATTGTTAAAATCTCTTATGTTCCTTTAGGGAGGCAAGAATAAAGTCAATCAACTCTGTACCTACTATCTCTATAATAGTACCAGTTTTTACAGTCCTTTAATAACAATGGATGTAATAAGGCTATGAATTAACATTTAGTGTATTTGAATGAATTACTTACCAATATTGTTTGAGGTAAATGCTATTACTAACTAAAGATTGGAGAAGAACTGTGTTTTTCCCAACTGTTGTGTCAGAGACCAGTAGTCTGTGACTCCACTCAGGTCACAAACACCCTCTTCTGGCCCCACCCACCTAACAAGGCCATAAAAGAGCATCATCTCCAAGATGGAAAAGAGTGAGATAGCCATCATTGTTTCATATGCTTTTCCTTCTTTTCTAAAAGCTAAAAGAATTCTCTGCAAGCAGGCTTTTTGTTGTTGTTGTTGTTTTTACTTTCAACTCATTTGTAACTCAACATAAAAACTCTTCCCTATTCCCTCATCTTCAGTAAAATTGCTGTTGTCAAAGTGAATCTCATAGATTCTAAGACCCTCAGATGCTTCTCACTTCTTATATTTCTTTTATGCTCTTGCCATTTGACTCTCTTGATCACTCTTACTTTCTGAACCCTCTCTTCTTCTCCCTGAATATCATTCTGCTGTTGTGTCTCTAGTATTCTTGTTTATAGCATTTTAAACTCTTTCAGACTCTTGGCAGTTTGTCCTTATAAAGCTAGAGTTCTGCTCTTGATGCTTTTTTTTTTTTTTTGGTATCACTACAAATTTTCCTTAGATGATATCATCCATTTCAAGTACTTCACCATTTATAGTCTGAATTCTTTAATATCAATTTCTCTGTCCCAGATTAATATTCTCCTCTCCAGAGATACTTTTGACCACTACTGATTATTTATTCTTCATTATTCTACAGACATTGCCAGCTCAACAAGTTTAAATCCAAAAGAAATGTTTTCTCTTCCTCCTTTCAATGCCAATACACCTCTTTCTTGATATTTTAATCTCAGTGAACATCTGGTTGTCAACCCTGTAGATCAAACAGAAAACTCATTTTGAACCCTCATTGAGAATCTACACTAAATCCCAAAAATATTCCATCTATTCTACATCCTTGCTAACTCTTATCCAACAATTTCCTTCTAATTTCTTTTATGACCTTAATTCAACCCCCATCTTTCCTAGCCTGAAAAATTCTTCAGGCAGCTCTCCTTTCTGGTCCCAGCCTCATTCCCTTCAATCCATTCTCTTCTTTGTAGGCACAATAATTTTCTAAAAGACAAATTTGACATCATTAAAATTTTGAATACCATTTTCAATAAATTCCTAACCTTTTGGAATACTAATTGTTGTTGTGCTTAATTTTAATTTTTTTTTAATGGTCTCATTCTTGTCTCCCACCTTAACTGGGATTTTGCCACTCATTAACAACATTTTCTGTGACCCTGTCATGTCACGCAGAATGACATAGTTCTACAAATTAACCATGCTCACTTAACGTAAGTCTTCCTTCAGAAGCTAGGCTGCTCTTTAAGGCAGCAATGCTTGCTCCTTACCTACCTCCTTCAAGGGGCTGAGCTTATTTGAACTTTAGAGCTCAGCAGGGTCACTTTGTTGTGTCTCCCTTGAGGGTTTTTCTGACTTCTCTCCATAGTCAGGAGTGCTGCTGTGCTCTGCACTGAGCCTCTTCTTCTCTAGCACTCTTCATGTGACATTGGAATCATCTGTTTATAGTTTTGCCTCTGTCCTGAAAACTCAAGAATAGGACAGCTATGTTGTTTCTTTGTATCTCCAGCATCAAGCAGAGTGTCTAACATAGAGCTGAGCTCAACCAGTATTCATGTAGTGAAGGAAAGAATGAATGTGCTAGAGAAATTACCCATTGACCTCTCATTAAGTACAACCTGTGCAAAGATACTGAAATGGCACTGATTAAGGGATTTGTCAGATTGAGTCACAAAGTTAGAATGGTTTTTTGAAAGAACTATATACGATGGCATAGAGAAGGAGGAAGAATAGAGGATGACAGGAGAGATTAATAGCTGGGATGAAGACACAGGTAAGAAAGCGAGGCACTGGTTCAGCTGTAGTCACCAAGATGCTCACAACTACAAAGGTATCTAGAGATATGAAAAAATATTAATTACTGATCAGTTCAGTATTATCAAAATAATCCCTTTCATTGTGCTCTCTCATATACACCTTCAGCTTTGTAAAAGAGACTCCCAGTGAACATTAAGCCCTGAATCTTTTGAAGATCTCTCACCACACATTCCTTCAGTGAAAGCTGTTAAGCACAAGATTTATTAAAGATGATGTGTCGAACACTATAACCTGACCAATGGGATGAATAAAGTGGATATTTAAAACAAGCAGTGCACATTATTGCTATACAATGCTGGTGTTACTTTTATCTCATACCCAGCTCACAGACTTTAAAATCCAAGGAGGAAAAACACAAGACCTGTCCTATAGGTTCATTATAAGAAAGTAGGACAAGCAGTCCTTATGAATGAATGCATCTTCTGTTACCATAAGGAGAGTATTTTTCTATCATCACTTTGTAATTCTAGAAACACTTCTCAACTTGATGTGAGAGGTGCTCAACTAAAAGTTGTGAAAACAGCTTCTCCTCAATGTCTCCATTCTATTTGATTATTTTAGGGAAAAGAAAGTCCATGTAATGCCCCCTTCTCTTAATTTCTTTGGCTGACCTCCAAAGTGTAGCTGTCAGCTAGCGTTAGCTAAATAAGTATGAGCCATGGCCCGTGGCCCACTTACTGTCAGTCACTTGGATGAGAATATGCCCCCTGTATTAGCATTGCTGAACGTAAGGAATAGGGACCATCACTATAATGCTCTTCAGTCTGATGCCCAAAGACTGAGTAAGGACATCAAGAACTGTTATAAAAACAGTTCTTATGTTCATGGATTTATTTTCTAAGTTTAAGAAGTATTTAATTCAAATACAATTAGATTTCACTATATCGAGGAAATCTTTGATGATTAACTTCATCTGCCATCCCCTACTTGACAGCTTCAAACGGAATTTACTCATGTTTAATATTTTCATTGTCATTATTTAATACATCGCTCTGTAAATGTAATCTCCAATCATGTGTGTTTGTGAGTCTATATATGTATGTTTGATCTCCTCATGTAGGCTGTCAGCTCATTAAGGATTAGATTTCTATCTCATTCTCTGTATCTTTCTCAGATCTTTGTAGAGTACCTTATCTACATCAATTTTCTGAGTGTATGCTTAATAAAAATGGAAAGGTGATCTTGTTTGTGATTCTCAGATACACTCAGTTCTATAAATTATCTTAACATGGTTTTCTTCCAATTGTCAAAACAAAAAGAGTCTAAGGAAGACAATATCACACAAAATTTTCCAACCTATATAGATTATCTCTCTGAAATACTCTGAGTATATCATCTTTATTTGTAGCTATGAAAACATGAGTGTAGGTATAGATTTTTTTAGCAAAAACAAGATAATATCTATATTTAGTCTTGTAAAATTATTTTTGTCATTGAATATTATATTTTACTAAAATTATATTTTTGATTTAAAAAAATTGATATTGAATGTTTATTTTTTAAGAATTTTGCATTTCTAGATTTTCCCCCGTCAAAAGGAAGTGCACATAGTACTGTGTCACAAAGGAAGCAATTCGCATTAGCAAAAATCTCAAAAGCACAGGAACTTAATAATTTTATTTAAAAATCTGTCAATTCCTGGTCCTGTCTAGACCTCTTAAAAATAACAATAATCAGGAAAAAGAAAATATTTAATATTTTTAAAATATAAAGACATAGCAGTGTCTTAAAAACAATGATTTGAACTGCAAACTTACTTCTTAATATGGGGTAATCATATAACCCAGAATGGCTGTGGCAACATTGATCAAGCCTTCTTTACGTTTGTTTAAAATTTTTCATTTTTCACTCAAATATTGTTGTTGTGTTAATTGTTGCGTTAAAATAGGTCAGGATGGCTTTAGTAGTTGTCCACTTATACTAAATCTCATCTAGTAATGTGTGAGACACATACATGGTGAACAAAGTCTTCATTTTAATACTTTTTTTTTTAACCCTCTTCTATTGCAATATGGTCATACCAGGTGCTTGCTGATAAAATGAAGTACCTAGGTTCAAGAGTGGGTAGGGAGACTTTACTCCTTCTGGTCTCTAGTGGAAGTGGGAAGAATGTGTGATGCTGTTTACCCTGCTGCCATTGATGAATCAGCCAATTGTGCCTTGGCTGGTGCCACTGCCAATGAGAGCACAAAGCTGCCAAGCTGCCAGTGAGCCAGGTCAGAGGCAAAGTGGTAAATGATAGGTTAAAGCATAAGTGATATTATGGGCCAAAAAAAATACAGTCTGAGAAGTTCTGTTTTAACTCTTATAAAGAAGTGTTTCTTGTCTCATGTTATATATAATTAAAATCTGCATTTATTTATTTTACTATTGATTATAATTTTATCACTTCACAATAAACCATCTGGGATTTTGAATCTCCATTTCAAAGAAATGTGATGATGCACAAAATGATTGTTTCATCAAATTTGGAAAATGTTTGGCCACTAATCCTTCAAATATTTTTCTGTCAGCTCTCTCCCCTTGAGGGATTCCAATTACATGCATATTAGGCTACTTTCAATTGTATAGTATCACTTATATATGGAATTTGAAAGAGCTGAACACATAGAGCCAGAGACTAGAATGATGGTTACCACAAGGCTGGGGAATAAGAGAATGGGAACATGCTGGTCAAGAAAACAAATTCCCAATTATATGATAAATATGTTCTAGGGATCTCATGGACATTATGGTGATTATAGTTAAAAATACTGTATTATATACTCGAAAGTTGCTGAAAGAGTAGATCTTAAATGTTCTTACTGTGAAAAAGTTAATTATGTGACATGATAGACGTATTAGCTAAAACTATGGCAATAATCATTTTGCAAATATGAATGTATCAAATCGATACCATTGTACATCTTAAAACTTGTGCAATGTTGTATGTCAATTATATCTTGATAAAGCTGAGAAAAAATAAAGACAGACACTCAAATGGTAATTTTTTGAAAAACGAGTGTTTTGATTTCCAAATTGTGTAATTGTACTTTAGAAATCCCAACTTTTAAGAAAAAAATTGTGATGATGATCCTATGTTTAATTGGATGAATTTATACTCAAAATTGGAATAGAATGAAGTGACAGGGAATACAATTTTACAACATCTGAATTTGGTGGAGCATTCAGGGAATCACAAAATAGAGACAATTCATTTGATGAGTTTTGTCATGTAAAAATATTTGACAAAGAAAAGCATTTTGAATGAAGTAAAAAAGACAGTACATGTGAAAACATTGGGTTGAATGTCACACATTTCTGCAGAGAAAAAAAAAAGAATTAAGATGTCCTCTATATAGCAGTATTTTCTCCAAGCTTATGAAGTACCTCAATATCTAAATATTTCTTAACTAAAATATCTATAGATGTTTATCATTTAAAAATATTATCCCCAGAGAAAAGAACAATAGAGGTGTCAAGAACTTTAAATTATTATTAATAAAAGACAACTTTGAAAAAGATTGAAGATTTTAAATGAGAAAGACTCTATTGGAAACACACCTTTTTTTTTCCCCAAAATGTATCAATGACATGATATGAGAGACAGATACAATTAAGAAAACTGGTTAGACTATGTTGAATATTTGCTAAAATTATTTTGCTTATTTTAATTACTAAGTTCAGCTAGCCAACATACCTTTTAAAAATCGCTTTATTGTACATGGATATATATTTTCAGATATAACTTTAGTTTTGAAAAGTTTTTGATTTATAACAATTTTACAGGGTTTTCATTAAATGAATATTTCAAAGTATAAAATTTTAATTATTTTCAACATTCTCCGTCACTCATATAATTGTATGTTTGAATAATAAATTACATGGTCATTTTAACCCTCAGATATACATCGGAAGCTTCTACGTGGTTCTGCTTTCCACAGTGCATACTCTTTGCTACCTTTCTGTTTCTACCTGGGCTACTACTGCTCCCACAAAAGAAACAGCCCAGAGCTATAAGGCCAGAACCACCACAGTTAAAAGGTGGCATTTTTTAGTTTCTTCTTTGTATAAACCTGAAGTTACCCTGGACTCTGTGTACAATCAGTTTCTACAAATATTATCCACTAATTAAAGTTTCCATTATAAAAACTAGTACCCTCCCTCCAGAATGTTGAAGTGTGTGTTGTTTAGATATAGAAGAGGATTTCCTTATATCCTTATGTTTTGTTTTGTTTTGTTTTTCAGAGTTCATGGAACATTTCTTATCAACCAGATACAATGATACAAGGGACAGAAACTTTTTTTTTGATATTTTCTTTGACTAACAAGAATGTAAAATGTGACCCATCATTTTCATGTGGCTATTATAAATGTGCACTTATAACTGTTGATAAAAATAGGTGAAAGTTAAGTTATTCTTTAACATATCTCTTTTGATACCACTACTACATCCTAAAAGAATCTAATTTCTCCTGAATCCTCAACTCCTAAGAAAATGAAATAACATAGGACATTGGGAGATGGAGCGGAGAAGTGAGTTGGGGAAATGCGAGGGAGAGACAAACCATGAGAGACTGTGGACTTTGAGTATTATGGAGGGCACATATGGCATGGAGCACTGGGGGTGGTGCATAAACAATGAATGCTAGAACACTGAAAAGAAATAAAATAAAATTAAACTAAAAAAGAAAAAAGAAAGTGTATGGAACTTTTTTCTTTTAAGTTTTATTTATTTATTTATTTATTATTATGTTATGTTAGTCACCGTACAATATGTCATCAGTTTCTGATGCAGTATTCTAGGAGTCATTGTTTGCATATCTGATCACCCTCTTTGTTTTTTCCTTCCTTCTCCTAATGTCCTTCATGCTATTCCTTATGCTCCACATATGAGTGAAACCATATGAGAATTTGACTCATTTCACTCAGCATAATCTCCTCCAGTCCCAGCCATGTTGATGCAAAAGCTGGGTATTCATCCTGTCTGATGGCTAAGTAATATTCTGTTGTGTATATGGACCACATCTTTATCCATTCATCTGTTGAAGGGCATCTTTACTATTATGCCCGAGTTTTCACGTCTGAGAGACCACCAAGGAGCCAAGCACTGATGCAATCACATAAGGGTTTATTTGACAAGCTTAAGCTTGGGCCCAAGTATACCCAACACAGTGGAGTAGGGACTTGGACCCCCAGCCAGATTACAGTCAGAGTTTTTAAAGGCAGAGTAGGGGTGGACTCGGTGGTGGGTGAGGACAAAGGGGGTTATGGATGATGTAAGTCTCTAAGGAATTTTGGAAGCGAGGTCTCCAGGACCTTGAGGGGCTAGCTGTTGTCTGAGGAAAAGGTTATTCATTACTACTAATAAAAATCTTCTTGTGAGACCCTTTAGATGTATATCAGTGGGTCATATACTTGGGAATGATTCTCGACACTATCTTGGAGGTTTAGAGATGAAGTTTCCTAAAGGAGTTGTTGAAGTAGACTTACAGGATTCTGGTCAGATTTGTCGGGGTAGGAGGTTGGTCAGGCTAGGATTGTTCTTAGCAAAATCTCAAGGTGAGGGCAGTTAAATCCCCAGGGGAGAGCCACTCTGTCTGTTTCAAGGGCTTGTCAATAGATGAGGAATTTTAATGATTTTCTTCTCCCTCTGTTTCCCACATCAGCTAAACTTGAGGTGGGATGGCCTTAATTTTCGTGGCCTCCACATTTACTCTACACAGTTTGCCAACTGTGGACATTGCTGCTGTGAATGTTGGGGTGCACTTGGCTCTTCTTTCAACTACATCTGTATCTTAGGGGTAAATACCCAGTAGCAGAATGCTGAGTCATTGGGAAGCTCCATTTTTAATTTTTTGAGGAATCTCCACACTGTTTTCCAAAGTGGCTGCACCAACTTATATTCCCACCAACAGTGTAAGACGGTTCCCCTTTCTTCACATCATCTCCAACATTTGTTGTTTCTTGCCTTGTCAATTTTTGCCATTCTAATGTGGCAGGATACAAAATCAATGCACAGAAAGCTGTTGCTTTCTTATACACTAACAATGAAACTATAGAAAGAGAAATTAGAGAATTGTTTCCATTTACAATAGCACCAAAAACCATAAGATATCTTAGAATAAACCTAACCAAAGAGCTAAAAGATCTATACTATAGGAACTACAGAACACTCTTGAAAGAAATTGAAGAAGACACAAAGAGATGGAAAAACATTCCATGCTCATGGATGGGAAGAATAAACATTGTTAAAATGTCTATGCTGCCCAGAGCAATCTATACTTTCAACGTCATCCTGATCAAATTACCATTGGCATTTTTCAAAGTGCTGGAACAAAAAATCCTTAAATTTGTATGGAACCAGAAAAGATCTGGAATCACCAAGAAAATGTTGAAAAAGAAAAAACAAAGTTGGGGGCTTCACGTTGCCTGATTTCAAGCTATATTACAAAGTTGTGATCACCAAGACAAGATGGTCGTGGCAGAAAAAGACACATAGACCAATGGAACAGAGTAGAGAGCTCAGATGAGGATGGACCCTCAATTCTATGGTCAAATAATCTTCAATAAAGCAGGAAAAATATCCAATGGAAAAAAGATAGTCTCTTCAATAAATGGTGTTGGAAAAATTGGACAGCTGTATATAGAAGAAAGAAACTCGACCATTCTCTTACACCACACACATAAGTTCAAAATAGATGAAAGACCTTAATGTGAGACAGGAATCCATCAAAGTCCTAGAGGAGAACTTAGGCAATAACCTCTTTGACATTGGCCACAGGAAGTTCTTTCAGGACACATCTGCAAGCAAAGGCAAAGGAAACAAAAGCGAAAATGAAGTTTTGAGACTTCATCAAGATAAAACAAAACAAAACAAAAAAACCTTCTGCGCAGTGAAGGAAACAGTCGAAAAAACAAGGACGTAACCTATGGAATGGGAGAAGATATTCACAAATGACACTACAGACAAAAGGCTGATATCCAAGATCTAAAAAGAACTTCTCAAACTCAACTACCCAAAAAAACAAATAATCAAGTCAAAAAATGGGCAGAAGACATGAACAGATACTTCTCCAAAGATGACATACAAATGCCTAATAGACGCATGAAAAATGTTCATCATCATGAGCCATCAGGGAAATTCAAATCAAAACCACATTGAAATAACACCTTACTCCTTATAGATTCTTTAATGGCATGTCCCTTTACAAATACACTATTTAGGAAGAATAAATTCTATTATCTATCTATCATCTGCCTATCTATTATCTATCTATCTATCTATCTATCTATCCTCTATTTTTATCTCCCTTCTGCTGGACCATTTGTAAGTAATTAAATTAAAAGTGGTTCCCCTTTATCCCTAAATACTTTAGTGCATACATATAAGTTTTTATTTAAATTCCAGTTAGTTGGGGCTCCTGAGTGGTTCAGTGGATTAAGCCTCTGCCTTTGGCTCAGGTCATGATCTCAGGGTCCTGGATTGAGCCCCATGTTGGGCTCTCTGCTCAGCAGGGAGCCTGCTTCCCCCTCTCTTGCTGCCTGCCTCTCTGCCTACTTGTGATCTCTCTCTGTCAAATAAATATATAAAATCTTTAAAAAATAAATAAATCCCAGTTAGTTAACATATAGTGTAATTAGTTTCAGTAGTAGAATTTGTGACTTATTACTTACGTACAACACCCGGTGTTTATCACAAGCACCCTCCTTAATGCCCATCACTCATTTAATGCATCCCCCTGCCCACCTCCCTTATGGCAACCCTCAGCTTGTTCTCTATAGTTAAGAGTCTGTTTTATGGTTTGCTTGTTTCTTCCCCCCCATCATGTTCATATGTTTCATTTCTTAGATTCCACATATGAGTGAAATCTTATGGTATTTGTGTTTTTCTGATTGATACACTCTAACTCTGTCCACGTCATTGCAGATGGCAAGATTTCATTATTTTAATGGCTAAGTAATATTCCATTGTATACATATACCATATCTTCTTTATTCACCAGTCAGTAGATATTTGGGCTCTTTCCATAATTTGGATGTTGTTAATAATGTTGTTATAAACATCAGGATGCATATTTTTGAATCAGAATTTTTGTATCCTTTGGGTAAATACCAAGCAGTGCAATTGCTGGATCTTAGGGTAGTTCTATTTTTTAACTTTTAAGGAATCTCCATACTATTCTCCAGAGTGGCTGCATAAGTTTGCATTCCTACCAGTAGTATAGGTGTATTCCTACCTCTTTCTCCACATCCTTGCCAACACCTGTTGTCTCCTATGTTGTCAATTTTAGCCATTCTGACAGCTATGAGGTGATATCTTACTGTATTTTTGATTTGTATTTCCTGGATGATGAATAGTGAGAGCATTTTTTCATGTATTTGTTAGCAATCTGGATGTATTCTTTGGAAAAATGTCTATTTTTGTCTTCTGCCCATTTCTTAACTGGGCTATTTATTTTGGGGGTGTTGAGTTTGATAAGTTCTTTAGAGATTTGGGGTACTAATATTCTATTAGATATTTCATTTGCAAATATCTTTTCCCATTCCATAGGTTACCTTTTAGTTTTGTTGATTATTTTCTTTATTGTGCGGAGCTTTTTCATCTTGATGAAGTCTCATTAGTTCATTTTTGCTTTTGTTTCCCTGGAGACATGTTTAAGTTGTTACAGTAAAAGAGGTTGCTGCCTGCATTCTCTTCTAGGATTTTCATGATTTTCTGTCTCACAATTAGGTTTTTCATCCATTTTCAATTTATTTCTGTGTATGGTAAAAGAAAGTGGACCAGTTTCATTCTTGTGCATGTTGCTATCCAGTTTTCCCAACACCATTTATTGAAGAAACTGTCTTTTTTCCATTAGATATTCTTTCTTACTTTGTTGAATATTTGTTGACATAGATTTGAGGGTCCATTTCTGGGTTTTCTATTCCATTCCAATGATCTATGTGTCTATTTTTGCACCAACACAGTACTGTCTTAATCACTACAGCTTTGTAATATAACTTGAAGTATGGAATTGTGATGCCTCCAGCTTTGCTTTTCTTTTTCATGATCACTTTCGCTATTTGGGGTCTTTTGTAGATCCATAGAAATTTAAGGATCATTTGTTCTAGCTCTGTGAAAAATGCTGGTGGTATTTTGATAGGAATTGCATTAAATGTGTAGTTTGCTTTAGGTAACATAGATAGTGTAACATTATTTTTTTTTCTTCTAATCCATGAACATGAAATATTTTCCATTTCTTTATGTCCTCTTCAATATCTTTCATAAATATTCCATAGTTTTCAGAGTACAGATCTGTTACCTTTTTTGTTAGGCTTATTTCTAGGTATCTTATTGTTTTTGATCCAATTGTAAATGGGATGGATTTCTTGGTTTCACTTTCTGCTGTTTCTTTATTTGTATACAAAGATGCCACAGATTTCTGTACATTGATCTGGTATCCTGTGATTTTACTGGATTGTGTATCAGTTTTAGCAATTTTTTCATTGAGTCTTTCAGGTTTTCTACATAGAGTATCATGTTGTCTGTGAATAGTGAAATTTTGACTTCTTCCTTGCTGATTTGGATGCCTTTTATTTCTTTCTGTTGCCTGATTACTCAGGCTAGAACTTCTAGTACTAAGTTGAATAACAGTGGTGAGAGTGGACATCTCTGTCTTATTCCTGACCAGAGAGGAGAAATTCTGTTTTTTTTTTTTTTTTCTTCAATGAGGATTATATTAGCTATAGGTCTTTTATAGATGGCCTTTGTGAGGTTGAAATTGAAACATGTTCTTTCTATTCCTACTTGTTGTTGAAGGTTTTTATCAAGAATGGATGCTATACTTTGCCAAATACTTTTTCTGCATCTATTGAGAGGACCATATGGTTCTTAGCTTTTCTTTTGTTAATGTGGTTATCATGCTGATTTATTTGCAAATATTGAGCCACCCTTGGAGCCCAGGAATAAATCACACTTGATCATGGTGAATGAATTTTTTAATGTACTGTTGGGTTCAATTTGCTAATATTTTGTTGAGAAATGTTGCATCCTTGTTCATCAGGGATATTAGCCTATAATTCCCTTTTTTAGTGGGGGAGTTTTTGTTGGGAGTTCTCTGTTCCTCCTGGTTTTGGATGTCTGTTTCCATTCCCAGATTAGGGAAGTTTTCAGCTATAATTTCCTCCCACAAACCTTCTGCCCCATTTTCCTCCTCTTCTTCTGGGGCTTCTGTGATACAAATGTTATTACACTTTCTGGAATCACTGAGTTTTTTTTTTTTTTAAGATTTTTTTTTTATTTATTTGACAGACAGAGATCACAAGTAGGCAGAGAGGCAGGCAGAGAGAGAGGGGGAAGCGGGCTCCCCGCTGTGA
The DNA here is from genome assembly GCF_002288905.1 of Enhydra lutris kenyoni. Classification (NCBI taxonomy): domain Eukaryota; kingdom Metazoa; phylum Chordata; class Mammalia; order Carnivora; family Mustelidae; genus Enhydra; species Enhydra lutris. The sequence goes on from NW_019154147.1 coordinate 2,308,053, forward strand.
GCAGAGAGCCCGATGCGGGGCTGGATCCCAGGACCCGGGGATCATGACCTGAGCTGAAGGCAGAGGCTTTAACCCACTGAGCCACCCAGGCGCCCCTCGCTGAGTTCTTTAAGTCTACATTCATGATCTCATATTTTTCTGTCCTTTTTCTTTTCAGCTTCATTATTTTCCATAATTTTATCTTCTATATCACTTATTCATTCCTCTGTTTCTTCCATCTTTGTGGTCATTATAACCAGTTGGTTTCACATCTCAGTTGTAGCATTTTGTATGTCAGCCTGACTGGTTTTTAGATCTTTTATCTCTGTGGTGAGGTACTCCTTCATTTTTTATATGCTTTTCTCAAGCCCTGTTAGTATCCTTATAGTTGTTGCTTTAAATTTTTAATCAAGCATATTACATATATCTCTTACAAGTAGATCCCTGGCCATGACCTTTCCTTGTTCTTTCTTTTGAGATAAATCCCTTTGTCCTGGCATTTTGTCTAGGTCTCTCTCATCTTCCCTATGTTAGGAAAGCCTCATATGTTTCCTGCTCCTGAGAGTAGTGGTCTTATAAAGAAGAAGTCATATACTGTCCAAGGCCTGGCACTTCAGGAAAGGTCCCTAGTGTATGCTATGTACACTCTGCTTATGTGTTTTGGCTGCATTTCCCCATCAGGTCAGTCTTCTATAGAGTTTCTCTTTGCTGCAGTGATAAATGTTTGGACCTAGGCTAGAGTGTAGAGTTTTAACTTGGTGTGTTTTGATCTGTTAGTTAAAAGAACCCTGATGCTATTTCCACTACAGCTGAAGCTTTGCAGCCCTCTATGGTCAATAAATGTGTGTGCTGGGTGGGGGGGGCAGTTTATGCTAGTCTTCGGGGGGTGGGTCCCACTGTGCTGTTTCTCAAGCATACTTACCTGAGAAATAGGAACCTACAAAGCACAGATGGGTGGGGTTTGGTGTGAGCAGTTTATGCTTCCATTGGTGCTGTGCTGTTTACTGAAGTTAGTTTATGCTGAGGGGCAGGGGCAGCCTGCTTACTGCTTTGTTTCTGAAGAAGCAATGCCACCTCTCTCAGATACATTCCAAGAAGGGGAAGTCATTTCTCCCAGTGTGTCCCAGGGAATCCTCAGATCACACCATCTGCCCCCCTCGACTATCTGCCCTCCTTCTCCACAGGAACACTGCATCGCCACTCAGGCTTCCACACCTGCCATGCCACAGATGTCCAAAACTCCAGTCTTTGAGCCCTGTGGTTGTAAAACTCATGAAAATCGGCCCCTCTTATTTTCCCACTCAGTGGCCTTGGGGAAATGGTTTCCTTGTGTGATTCCCTGTGTGCTCCTTTCTCTCTCCTATCTCCATAGCCAGGGCTCCCTTCCCTCTGCAGCACCCATGATCCACTTCTCCTCTAAATCTTGCCTCTGCACCTTCTACTTTCCATGATGTGTCCTCTTCTCTCCTTCTAGTTGTGCACTTTATTTTGTCAGTCCTCAGATTAATTTCTTGAGTATTCACAATGATTTGACATTTATCTAGCTCAGTTTGAGGGATCAGGCAAGACTATGGTCCTCCTACTACTCCACCATCTTCAGCTTATCCTGTTTCGTGTATATTTTTTAGAAAATAAGGATATTCTCTAACATCTCCTACATAAAAATAAAAGTATAAAAATATAAAGTATAAAATATATAAAAATTAATATACAATTAATAGTGACACAAAATTATCATCTAATTATAGCAAATATATTCAAATTTCACCAACTCCCCACAAAGTCCTTTAGAGTATCTATTTGGGGGTTTAGGATCCAATCTGGGATTACTGGTTCCATTTAGTATCATATTACTATAATCACCTTTAATGTGGAATCATCCCATATCTCTCTTTGTCTTTAAAGACCTTGAGATTTTTGTCAAGAAACAAAAGTCATTTTAAAAGAAGTATTTACTCCAAAATTACACATTTTCTAATAAAATATAATATATTACCCACATGAATTTTGTGAAGAGGCCTGAGTTATGATTTTGAAAGAAAGAGATCATGGAGTTGAGTTTAAATTTTTCTTTTATGATCTTCTAGATTCATTATGATCTGTCCTTTAGAGTATGAGACCAATTTTGATTTCCATGTGAACACATGTTGTTTGTACACAGTACATGGATAGCTTCCAGGGTGATACAGCATAAGAAAGGAGGAAGAAGAGAGAAGTGCAAGAGGAAGAGGCAAAAGAAAACAAGAAAGGGGCACCTGGGTGGCTCAGTCAGTTAAGCATTCGAGCCTTGATTTCGTCTCAGGTCCTAATCTCATGGGTTATGGGACTGAGCCCTGAGTTGGGCTCCATGCTCAGTAGGGAGTCTGCTTGAAGATTCTCTCCCTCTGACTCTCCCCACACTTGCTTTCTCTCTTAAATAAATAAATATTTTATTTCTAAAGAAGAAAACAAGGAGGAGGAAGAGAGAGAGAGAGGAGAAGAAATAATACAATTCACTTAACAATACCTCAGAAAGAGTTTTCATATTTGTTTATCCAAGGGTTCTCCTAAGGTTTTTCCACTGATAGATATATTCAGCAAATATTCTGGACGTTCTTCCTTTATTTACCAAATTAGTAAATCAGTAAACTACATTCCTCCAGGTCTCCCGAAAACATTGTAGGAAAGAATATTTCTCCTGTATTCCACTTCAATTACTTTAAGAGTGCTTGTTACAATATTTCATAGCAAATGCAAGTACCCTAGAGATTTACAAACCTGCTGTGGAAAAAAATGGTGAGGGGGGCTTGGTTACTTTTCACAAATTTTGTGTAATACTAATGAAACTACAGCTGTGTTTTGAAAAATGTAAAGTCCCCATGCAACCATACCAGGTAAGACTGGTTTAAGAAACACTGGAACTTACAAAGATCCAGGTTATTCATTAGAAAACATTGCTGTTTGTGTATTAAAACATGTATATTAGAAAAATAATGCTGACATTACTCAAGTCACCTGGGATCATGGTGAAATATCTTAAACCAAATTGGTTAAATTTATTTCAGTGACACAGTTCTTTGATTTCCACAAAAGATAATTAAAGCATTCTCTTTACTTTTGGGACAACAGAGAGAACAAAATACCTTTAATAATTTAAAGCTGGGGGCACTTGTGTGGCTCAGTGGGTTGGGCCTCTGCCTTTGGCTCAGGTCATGATCTCAGGGTCCTGGGATGGAGCCCTGCATCAGGCTCTCTGCTCAGCATGGATCCTGCTTCTCTCTGCCTGCCTCTCTGCCTGCTTGTGATCTCTCTCTGTCAAATAAATAAAATCTTTTTAAAAAATTTAAAACTGAATTATGAAATAATTTTAATTTTGCTCTCTCTTTTTTCTTTCTCTCATTACACTATGAATCTTCTAGTGAGGGTCAAGACCAGGTCAGTGATTCAATTTTTTTTTTTTATTTCAAAGATTAAGCATCTTTCAATAATCATTGAGAAAAGTTAACTTTATTCTGAGAACTGTTCTGAAAAAAATTTCTACCTTGTTCTGCTTATATTTCTTAACTGTTTTAGGAGTTAACTTAGACAGTGAATAGTCATTTTGTTAATATATGCTATTTCTCAGCTGAATATCTCTTGAGAATTGCACTTAAGATGCAGTAATTATTTTTGTCATTTTCATATAAATCAGTAAAACACGTATTTAGTGTTACTGACATAGTGCTGTGGGCAATTAAAAAGACAAACACTGTTGATAGCTGTATTTTAAAAATAATTTTTTTTTAAAAATCTGTACTGTTTACAAGGTTTGTCTGTGTTTCAAATATCCCTGATGTACAACTGTAAAAATATTGGCTCAAACCTCCTTAAGAATTGCTTTGTGGATCCCACTGGTGGATATAATGACCTTTCTCACCTTGTCAAAAGGGCAAACTTGTCAAGCTCACAGTAGTCAATACTCTGAAAAGCATCCCTTCAGCCCAGAAACATGGACCAAGCAAGGACTCCAGAGTGCAGGTACTGAGATGTGTAGGCTTGACAGAGACAAATAGTATTAGGACTCACCAGCTGATCAAGGACGAAGGGACACTGAGTCTCTGAAGCTGATGCCCACTTAGATTTCTCCTGTATCACTTAATGATGTGAGCAGAGACTTAATTCTTTGAAGTCTCTGATTTAAGGAGCCGAAGAGCAAAGAAAGCCTTTTGCTTGATCTGATCCTTGTTATTAAAAGAAGCAGAGGAGATAAAACACTTTCTATTTTTATCCATTGATGTATTTTGATGTCAGTATTTTAGTCTGCTCGTGCATATTTTGCCCTCTGCCCTTATTCCAAAGTTTTTACTCACTTCTGATTAGACTATCAATTAATTTGTTGATACATTCTTTAACTGATTACAGTTAACTATTGCCAATTTGAAAAAAACTTTCATTTCAATTGACTTAATCATTCATTTTGCATTTCAATTTGGAATTCTAAAAGAAAACCTCAGAAAATTTACTGAAATTAATTAGTCTATTTTGATATTCTTTCCTAAGTGTGTAGGAAACCTAGATCATCTTCCTCTTCAAGGATAGTCCATCCTCCAGTGTTTTTCAACAAAAATTAAGACTTTTTTCTTTTTTTCTTTCTTACTCAGTTTTACTTTGTATCACCAAAGTTCTAGGTAGTATCAATTGGAAAGCCATTGTACATTATAGAATATCAATGACCTTCTGAAAATTTCTGCAAAATCTCAAGGCAATAAAGCATTATGGCTTATGGTCCTCTTTGTCTTTGACTTACACTCCTGCTTAATCATGTTAGTTTATGGATTTTATTGAAGTCCAGTACATTGTAATTCTGTTCTTAAGGGTATCTACAGAAATGTCATCTTCAAGCCTCTTCCACAAATATTTCACTCTGGCATGACATTTGTATGAAGTACCTACATATCCCAAAGGTTTTGAAAATATATGGAGATTTACAATGTAAATATTCTAATAGAACTATGGTATTAATCATCATGTTTGAAACTACTACATCCATAGTATTGTACTTCTCTGAAATTAATCCCCTCATCTCTCCCATCTTCCTCATGACTCTATTCTTTCTCCAAACTGCTATTAAATTTTTAATACAGAAAAATCATGGATTTCTACTTTCATATTTCGTTCTAGCCTACTCATTTCAATAGGTATCTGAACTTCTATCCCAAATGACTTATTATCATCACCACTTAAAAAATGGCTTATTTTCTTAAATATGAATATTTCTATCCTTGAAAACAAAATATATGTTAACCATGAAGAGATTAAAAAAAAAACACACTTTACCATGTTTTACTGCATATGGTCAGAGACCCTGATTACCAATATTGACATAGTTATAGATATGTTACAGACTTTGTATTTAGGTTAGCTATAACAAAAGTTGAGCCTAAAAAGAAAATAGTACTTTATATTTCTCCTTTTATCTTGCTTTTGACCTTCAGTCTTAAGGATAGCAGCAGCCTTCATTTCCTACGTTGTCATTGAACTCCATTCTGTTGAGCTCACATACCAGCTTCAGTACCAGTATCAAAATCCTCCCTGGGAGTAACAGCACAAATGGATTCTTACCTTTGGGAGGACTTGGTCCCTGTCATATATTTTTAAGTTCAATTAAATGCTGTCAGAAAAGCTGTAGATTCTGGAAGCAAACCTGTCTTGTCGAAATGAAGACAATCAGTACAGATGATCTGACTTTAAGTGATACCTAATATACTCTTCACTCCTCCCCATGTTTTAATTATGCTGTTGTTTCTTAGAGTATCATGTTTTCCATGAGCACCTAACTATTGCCACTACAACTGACACTATTCATATCTCAGATGTTATGAAGCAGTAACTACTGATAAACCATCTATGAAGTGTAGACTATTTTTATGTACCCATTCTTTTTAATTTTCTTTATAAAGCTAAGGCATGTAACTAAGCTATTTTTCCATATCTTCACACTGGTCATGGTTCCCTTATAGCTAGCCATTAAGCACTGAAGCCGATAGCTCACATTAACTGTGCATGTCAATCAACCGGAATGAAATTTATTATTGCAATAGCTTCTACTTCTCTAGTTGAAGTTGAATCCTCAACTTTTAGTTAAAAATTCCTGGAATTGGTGATTTCATTTTTAAAAAATAATCTCCCCTAGATAGATCAATAGAACAATATTGGGAAAAATTTTTAGCATTGAAGAATCTCACTTTCTTCATCTATAAACCTGGTATAATAAAGCAGGTTTCTAAGGACTGTATGTGAAATCATAACATATATGTAAAGCAAAGGTCACTAACTCAAACAACCCTAGAAACTAGGTTGATCACATAAATTAACAAATCCAGATGAGTATAAAAGAGTAGAAATTTGTGGGACTTTTAGACACCTACAATAGACAAAGGTATCCAAAGACAGAATTCGTTTTGGCTACACAAAATATTAAGGAAAAAAATCTGGCCACAAATTGCTTGCTACTTGTAAAAATATTTAGTATGCAGGAGGTTCAGAAATGTTAGTTCTCTTTTTCACTTCCATTTTCTTCCTACCTTCTACTCTGACATATTAGTGACCTCAGGCTCATAAGTGGTAATCAAAGTGAAAAATAAAGATAACTAAAACACTTTCTATGTTCTTAAAGATCACTGAACCTCCTGGGGAAACACATAGCAAGTAAAATATAACCAGGCAAGAACAATAATGGAAATTGAAGGGTAACAGAATATGTTTCCCCAAAACATGACTCTTGGAGTTTGGGACATGCCATCCCAAAATATGCCACTTTGATTGTTTTGTGCTGTGGGCACTTGGAAACAGCAGATACACGGTGAGAGGCTTTCTCTGAATTCTTACCTACCTAAAGACAGATCCTCCAAAAGAAACTCAGTTGTCATAAATCTTGTCCCAAGGAGTTTCGTCAACCAGAGAAGATTGACTCTTACCACAAGAAAGAAGACTAGAAGTCAACACTGCACCCAGACAACCTTTGTCATAAACATATGCATACTTCCCATCTATTCTTCTAAAGGCCCATTCATCTTTCCTAAAAAAGTTCTAAGAAGACTGCATCCTCCTTCCCCTTTCCCTATTAAGGTAGTATTTAATCCTGAATTCTAAAGTAACTCAAAGTTACTATTTTCCCTGGGTTTTCTCTTGTACCTACATTAGATACACACATTAATAAAATTCTTTTTGATTATTTTTCTCATTAATACACCCTTTATTATAGGATATCTTATAAGAATTCAGAAGGATAGAAGGAAATATATTTTTCCCTTCTACAAAATATAAGCCAATTTTCTATATACAATGAAATCACCAAAGAAGCATTTCCCTGTTGGGGTCATCAGAGGTTTCATAGATGAGCTGGCATTTGAGTTATATCTTATAATACAATAAGGTAGTCAGTGGAAAAGAAGAGGGGAGACAAAGGTATTCCAAGTTACAGGAAATATTTGTGCAAAAATATAAAGAAATGAACATTCATGGCAATGATTCACCAACCTTAGAGTCCTGTACTCAACTAATTAGACAACCATAGCATGTATTCCACAGGGCCATAAAAATAAATAGATAATTTAAAAAAAAACCTAGATAAATGCTTACCTAGAGTCTTTAATTATTCAGCAATACTTTGAACTCCTAATGCTTTTACCAAAGATTATTCCCAGCACCTAAAATAATTTGCATGGATATTTTATTATATTATGCACTAAATAAAAACTTAAACTCAGCATATTTTAATGGATTTCAACAATATAATCATTTGAGGATAACCCATAATTACTATTGGCATTCCTTATCTTCTCACTCGTGCCAGAGGGCACTAGCATTGAATGTTAGTTGTTTTACTCTTTTGACTTCCTAATGGTTTGTTGAGTTGTGTCAGGACTTCATTACCTCTGATCTGAACTATTATAATATCTTGCTACCCTCAGCTTCTCTTCATCCTCAATCTACTCTGAGTAAATCTTTCCAGAACACAATTTTGATCCTATTACTTTTCTGCTCAACAGCATTTAGTAATCCCTGTAACCTACCAAATAATACAAATAATTAAAAAAATAAATCCTTGTTATTCAGCTTGGTTCAAACTGTCAATATGAGTCAGTGTTTTGCAGGTCAAACAGAATAGGAGTGATAAGAAATGAAGGAAACAGAACAAGAAGAGTGCTGATTTTAGAGTCCTGGCACCTTTTGGATATAAATTATAGTTCAACAACCACTTTTGTATGAGCTGTTTGTTTGTTTGTTTGTTGTTTATTTTAAGAGTTGCAAAGGGTTGTTGTAAAAATTAGAGATAATGTTAGATGTTCCGGTATTTATAGAAATGAACAGAACTGGATCTGGCTAAGATGACAAGTTCTGGCAGCATAAAAATAAGAATTTCAGATAAATTTGTTGGAGGAGGCAAGAAGACCCAGAGGTATACAAGGAGAGGGCATCCAGGAGGTAAACAGGACAGGGATTAACAGGAAGAACATAAAGTCAGGGGATTAATATTGGGTGGAAATCATTGTAAGAAACAGGTCTAGTGAGTCCATTAGCGGGGGGGGGGGCGGGGAAGACAGAGAAGAAATTGAGATCAGAAGTTTAATAGAACAGAAAATGGCACCCAGTCTCAGCAAATGGAGTTTCCAGGGCACAACTTAAGTATGAGGGTAAGACAGAATATAAAATCTAGCAACAAGATTCAGCTGATCCCAAACCCCTAATGTATGAATACATGTACCTTTGATTTTCCTTACTTAGGAGCCAGATCTGCTTCAGAGCCCAGCGATGGTAGAATCTACAGAGTAATCACATCTGGAGTAAATAATATCACACTGGGAGTGATATTTGGACTAGAGCAGCTATAGGGATCTGATCTAGACTTCTATGTAATTTTCTTACTAAATTTGAACAGGACACACTAAGGTTTGTTAATGGTTTGGGGTTTATAATTATTTTTCTCATCTATGAAAGAGACTTCCACTGTAATAACATATTCTATGTAGAGTCAAAAGTCATATATATTCTCAAATATGGCACTATAAAGCAGTGGTCTATAGGAAAGAAGATAAATGTGTATCTAAGCTTCTAAACTCCATATCAGTAATGGAAATAAACAAACACACACCCTTCTCCCTTCTCCACAATTAAGAATATTTAGACCAAATTTATTTAACAAAATGCTTATTATCATCTGGGAACTTTTATTAACTCCATTTTACAGATGGGGGAACTAAGCAAAACAAATTTAAGTAACTTACTTTAGGTTGTACTGATAGAAAGTGGTATAGGTAGGATTTGAACTTGGTAAGTTTGGCTCTAAGACTCCATATATTTTTTTTAAGACTTTTAAATTTATTTTAGAGAGATAGTGAGTGAGTGGAGATGGAGAGCGAGAGAGAGAGACTCCCTAAGCAAACCCCCCACTGAGTGCTGAGCCTGATCCGGGGCTTGATCTTACAACCCAGGAGATCATGACATGAGCTGAAATCAAGAGTCTGATGCTTAACTGACTGAGTTATGCAGGCACCCCTAAGATTTCATATTTTTTAATCAGTATGCCATCTTGGTTGGTTCTATGATAGTTAATGATTAAATAGTGCCCATCAGAAGAAAAACAGATACCACTGAAAGCTTAATAAAAATAATTCCAAATGTATGTACTTTAGTTTTGTTAATATAATATGTATCATTTGTATAAAAAACCACCTCAAAACTTAGAAGACCTAGAACAACTACTTATTTATCTCATGATTCTGTGTGTCAGCTGAGTCTGGATCAGTTCAGCTGATCTCTGTGGATACTCTCAGCTAGATGGTCTAGATTATCCACACTCACAGATCTGGCAACTGACAGGCTCTTGGCCAGAATATCTTCATTCTCTTTCACATGGTTTCACATCCTACAACAGGTTAGCTCAGGTTTACTCACAGTGTAGTTTAAGGATTCCAGCATGAATCCAGGATTGTGACATGAGAGAGCAAACCCCAAAATGAAAGTTTTATCATACTATATAAGTGGTTCTCAACCCAAGGACAATTCCTCCTACCTGAAGGAGATATTCCACAATGTCTAGAGAGACATTTTTGAATGACATAGTCAAACGGTTGCTGTTGGCATCTAGTGGGAAGAGGGCAGAGATATTATTTAAATATCCTACAGTGAACCAAATGACCCCCCATCAACAAAGTATCATCCGGCCCAAAATGTCAATGATGCCAGTTCAAAAAACCCTGATTAACTTGACTCACATTTGTTAACATCCCATTAGCCAAAGAAACTCAAGTGGCCTACCCAATTTCAAGGAGTTAAAACAAACAAACAAACAAACAAACAAACAAAAAACCCAGCTCTTGATGAAAAGAAAAGAATTTTAGACATTTTGCAATCTGTCATTGCAATAATAATGTAAGGCAATTTCAGAAGAAGAAAAGAAGGCAAAACAGCACAGCAGCAGCAGTAGCAGCAGAACCTCAAGGAACAGATTGGGAGGGGACAAGAGGGTTAAAAATATATTCAGCAGGACAGCAGAGGTTAGTCTTTTAATACTTTGCTTTTGTTTAATCAGACTTTATTCACTCATATATGATTATGTATGATCTTTGCATAGACTTAAAGAGATGTCTGTCTTTCAAATTTGGTTTTACATATTAAAAACACTAAAATAATCTACAACAATAAGATATAAGCCTATAAATATTGTGTGTGTATATGTGTATTACATATACACACATATATATACTATATATATATAATATATATATACGTGTGTAGAGTATTTAAAATCTTGGTAAGAAAAACAACTATAATTGACAAATAGGTCTGTCCATGATAATAACTTAGACTTTCATATAGTCCATTAGTGATATATACATTATTATATTTTTCTCTCTCCATAAATGAAATTATTCCTAAAGGATAAATTAAAATCAACATGTCTTACTAAAAGGTCAATATGTCTGACCATATCATAAATAGAGACTTTCCTGAGGAAATTATTCCATTATATCCATTGTCTTTTGAAAGAATTCCTTAAATCTTATTTTTTTATTTTTTTTGTTTTTAAGAAGACATAGAGAAAGAATAAGGACAATTAACTACTTCAACTATCTACTACTCTTTCAGACACTTTGAGCACAAAAATTAATTGGATTTTTAAAAAATTTTCACATTTAATGATTTAGTTATATTATGTAAGATACCTGGCAATAGTGCTTAATATTTTGTCAATCTGAATGTCAATATGAATATGTGAATTTTTATGTCAATTTTGTGAAAATTATGATAATTGATCCATATCATTATTAACATAAGTCATATAGAGTTTACCTAAAAACAACTAAAATTACAAAAATAATTACATGGACAAGCTATATAAAATTATTGATAATTTAACCATTTTATGTCTGTACAAATTACAATAATATATGGTTCAAATTAACATCACTAATTCAAGATAATCTGTATATTTTAAAGATGTTTGGCAAATCTAAATATATTGCCTTAAAAATCTTGCTTCGTGATTTGGAGATCCTAAAATAACAGCTTTTTAAAATCTTTATCATGCCAAACATATGTGAACATGTCCCATGCAAATTAAGATTTAAAAAAAAAAGCTAGACAGATATGACCAGAAAATTAAAAGTTAAAAAGCAGCTGTGGGAAATGTCCCTATTTTTTTAGCTCATAAATTGAATACCACGGGTTCATAATCTGTACATGCCTGTAATTCATCAACAACATGTGCACATATGCCATTTTAATAAAGGATGAATTTGCTCATAGGAGTGTAAATATTACTTTTCTAGAAGAGATACAAGTTCCTCCTCAGAACATCTTTGACTCTAAATCTTAGTAAGAAGCAGTGCAGTGGGAAAAGGAGAGCCTCTGGGGCCGCAAAGACAGACCTGACTTTTCATCTTTGTCCTGCTATTTATTAGCACTTGTCTAGACTCTGAATATTGATGAGTTTAAGTTCTCGGAGGCCTAGCTTACCATTTGTAAAATGGGATAATACTACTGTCTTGCATGCTGGTTATAAAGGATGAAGAATATGGTGTGTATAAAGCAACTTTCACTGTGATAACTACTTGTATTTGTTCAATTAATACAATTACTTCATTAGTTTCTATTATTTTTGCAAACATTTTTGCATTAGATGTCAATATATTTAAATTGATTACATGGTGCTTTATCTCAGCTCTTTTCTAGCTCCCAAGATTTCAAATTTTTTACTGAAAGTAGAAAACAAGAAAAGTATTCTGGGCTTCACTGACTTTGATTTGCCTAATTATGCTCACTCCTTTTGTTTTTCTCATCACTAACTTTTGTCTGCTCTAGATCTTCTTCCTGACTTTCCTATGCACATAACATACACTTTGATTAAAAATCCTAAACATTAGACAAGAATTCAATATCTTTAACTTATACCTTTAAAATGAAGTGTTTAAGTTAGACAGTGGAAACCAGATCAGGAAAATTTATCTGGATCGCCAAGTAGCCTGAGATCCTGATTGAAATCTCATTCTGTATTTTGAGCACTTATGTCTGAAAAACAACACAGCTTTGGCCAGTGCTTGGAAAATACTTTCTCTGTTTCCCCAATGTCAGAATAATTTTTAACTTTTCTCAGATGTGAGAGATAACCAAAATGATCTTAAATAAAATGCCATGTTCATTAATTCTGTCCCTAAGGAAAATATGATGCATAGCCAATATTCCTTTCATTGATTACTTATAGTGTGTTAAATAGTCACATTATAAAACTTGAAGGACAGAATTATAGATACTTGCAGACTACAAATAACTCCAAAATAAAATATTTCTGCACAAATCTTTGGTGACTGGCTATGGCAAGAAGGCAATATGAATTGATGGGCTCATTTATCTCCACCTCTTCGGAGACCACTTCATATTTTTCACCGACTACATTAATACATTCTGCATGTTTGATATGAATAGTCACTGCTATGAGATACCTTTCAACAGCCCAGAACAGTTTAATATTATCAAGGTTACAGCTGTACTTGTTCATAAATAATTCATTTAAAATGCATTTTTTAATTAAAAAAATAGGTCATATGATTCATTTTGAAGTCCTATGGGTCGTTGGAAGATCATCTGGGGATGATTCATTAATACCTTCTCTAGAATCTGCAGTCTGCTATCTCACATTTGTTCATAAATGAACTGAGTAATATGCCTGTGATTCCCAGGCTTTCACTGCAAAATTCATAGAGGCACCTTTGACTAGCACCTCCATGGATTTAAAAACAATATGGGTTCATCATATTCCAATATACAAATACCAGCCATGTGGTACTTGGAAACCTTTGCCCATTTGTCAGGCTAAATTGTAGCTCAGATTTGGCAGCAAAGAAAATAGGGCATCATATTTTTACTTGCATATAACATTACTGGTAACTGTAAACTGACACAATAAAATAGAAAATAGGTTAGGATATCTGTGGTTATACATATCTATTCCTGCACTTGAGGTCTTTGGGAGACATGATTTTAAAATGGAGCAGTTATTGAAAACCCTATATTCAGCTCTGTTTTGAAGGATCACTGGCTGAATAATGGTCAATAACCAGGCAGGTGAATGTGATTCTCCTAAATTTTGGCGTTTGAGTATACACATAAACTATTTAGGAATCACTATAGTTCCACATAGCTCACTGCAGGACCAGTGGTATTCTAGTGGCATCGATGGTTGATGCACCTTTGAGAGCACAAGCCACTGGAGGAATTAGTTCACCTGCCAGCAATGCTGAAGCCACGGGTTTGATCCCTATAAAAGCTCCTTTCCTTGCAGAGAAAGAGAGAGAGAAGCTTAGTTCAAGCCCATCGATACACACATAAATTTATCTTGCAAGGTAACCTGGCTTGGGTAATATGGTTTATGTTATTTCACATGCATTTTCAAACTCTCTATTTTTACTGTTTTCTTTCTGTCTCAATATAGAAATATGTCCAAGAGTTGTTCATCTTGAAAATTTTAATTATAAAAATACAAATTCTCTTTTGACTGTATGTATACTAACTATGCGATTATCCTTTCTTCTTAAGATAACACAAGATGGTCTCCACTTCCTTATTCTTCAGCTTAGAGCAGTCAAACTTCCATACCACATTGCTCCAAAGACATCCCACACTAAGGTCAATGACTGGTTTCACTGAACACTTGGTGGCATGGTCCCACTCACAGTATTTGACACTATGATACATATCCTTTTCTGCTTGTGTGACACCATTATCTCCTTCTACTTAAATGTCTGTGTTCCCAACACTTTGATTATTTTCCCTAGTTACTGTGTATCCCAGACAGATATCCATATTCAACTTTCTTCAGAAATAATTAAAGAGTTGTTAAATCCCAAATATTCATTTCCAAACCATAAACTATGCTAAGATATCAATCCATTGATCCAATTGCTTACTTGTAGATCTCTACTTAGAAGCTGGATATACCTCAAACTCAATGCTTAAAGTAGACAGCATCATCATTTCCTTAATCTATTCTTCCTCCTAAGTAAATGCCATTATCCCTCATGTTTACCCGAACTACAGAGAAAGTGGAGCCATGTCTAGCTATTATCTGACCACAGACTGCTTTCAGCCCTTACTAAATACAGATGAGTTAATTTCTCCTCCCGACAGTCCTTCTAAGTGACGAGGAATAGCACCCTCTTCTTGAGGCTCATGAGTGGCTTGTAAAGTTAAGATTATGGGGAAAATTCCACAAGAGATAAACTTGATTGGGCCAAGAAATAATTTCATTTAATGAAGAACTATAGATTGGCCCACTTCTGCTGGGTGGACATTAATCTGAGAGCTAACTCCTGATCAAGGGAAGACTCCATCAGGTACCTATAACCAGAACAGCTAATACAGGTCTGGGCACAGGGTGAACAGTTGCAAATGATGTTTGAATTTCCAAATGGCTTTGACAACTGAAACAGGACTCTTCAAAGAGATCATTTACCAAGATGTTGTCTGTGTAACCCATCACTTCTAACCTTGTCTCTAAGGACTATGAAACATGCTCATCCCCTTTTCTCTTTTCTCTCTCTCCTCATCATAGTGTAAAACCAAAGCCAGGCAAAATGTGAACTTCCTTATGTTATCCTTCACTTTCCTTGTCTGATATGTGTATACAGAACTGGATATCTACTATAATTAGAGAAATGGGAAGAGCAGGAGGAAGAAAATCAGATAATATTTCAAAAGTAATTTTCTGCCACACTAGCAACAAGAATTACCCTAACCTTTCTACTCTATATGCAATTGTTATTTCCTCCTTTTCTCTGCCGAGTGGTCATGACCTACCAACTTCTAGATCCCTCTGTCATCACTAACAACAGTTTGCACCCAAATGTCATTGTCCATCTTACCCTTAACTCTTAATTTTATCCCAGGCAATTTCATTGTCCACATAAGTAGGTAATCCTAGGAAATTTTCTAATCCAAGACACAAGTGCAACTAAGAGAAATAATCCAGTACAAGGAGTGGTCAGGGACATCTCCAAGAGGGAAGGCCTCATGAGGTCCAGAATTCATTAATTCTCTGCTCTTGAAATTGGCAACTCCAATCAGACCAGGGAGTTTTATCTATGCTAACAGGTTGCCCCAGGTGCTACTTCACCCACTCAGACTATAGAATGGAATAGGCAAAACCTTTGTTAATATAGCACTTAGTAAGATTGAAAATAGTATCATGTATTGCTAACATTCACATACAGGAAATGTTGTTTTACTAAGGCTCTTGTGACTTCTATCTCCACTTAGATTTCTATCACCAGCATATTTCTTTCATATGGCCATGGTCATTTTATTTTAGCAGCAACTCTTCTCCAATCTCCATTCACAATAGTCACTCACCACCATCACTCTTTGACCTTCTCAAATCTCAAATGATATCATGATGTATCATAGTCGCTCCTCTGTTTCTCAAAATGAGCTGGTGGGTTTTTAAATTTATTTTTGTTTTTCAAATCTTTGCCAGTTTGCTTATACTTGTCAACAACCTCACCAACAATGAATTGGCAATCATGGAATATATCAACCAGATATTTGAAGATACTTCTGTAATGATATCCATGAAGTAGAAGGAAATGGTTTACCTCACCTCAAGAAGACTTTATAACTCAGTATATTTACACCACAACTTTGGTTTATATCTTTGCTACTTCTTTCTCAAAATGATACTCAGCAGAAACACAACCTGAAGAAATTACTAGCTACCAAAGGAGAATTTTAGGCACATTTCAGATCGCCAAGGACCAGATCATAGACTGTATTAAACACCCCAAGCATGGTAAAACAAACCAGAAACATTTCATTACTCTGCTTCACATTCATATAAATTGTCCATCCATAAAGAAGGACAGAGGAATTCAACTTTTCTGAACTGTGTAAGATACTAGTTGCATGACCTTATGACTCCAATTCTCCTCCATCATACACTGCACTCTACCATGTCTAAACCACTGAAAACACATAAATCCAATTCAAGGTTAACAAAACAAAAAGTCTAGTAAGTTATACAGTTGAGCTAAGCAGTGCCACCTCCATCTCTGGTGCCTGTTCCATTGACTGACATACACAGGTTATAACAAAGTTTCAAGAATCTATCTTTCAACCAAGGAATATGTAGGGACATACTTGTTTAAAAAAAAATTAGGAAAAAATTAACTTTCAGAGGTGAGAGCCCCCAAAAGAGGATTTAGTGTCAAGTCTAAAATGATCACTTGAAGCCCTGAGGCTATATGCCATCTGTAGCTAAGGAATCACTTAAAGGGCCAGTCAGAAAATGACACTGGGATTCACAGCCTTCTCTCCACTCCTACAGTCTTTGTCTCTGCTCTGATTTCACCAGTCTTTGTAACTTTGCCTTCTTGCCTATAATTTTCCTTTTTATTTATATTACTCTTTGTTTGATGACTTGTTTGGAAAGTCTGCTTAGGTTGTGTTTTTGTACTTTTCTAGTATTGCTTCTTGAATTAGAGCCAATCTGGCTAATGAGCAGGATGCTCCATCTTCTCTCATTGTTCTAAGTGCATCTGCACATTTATCCACACAAGAAAAGACTCCACAATAGAGGACTATAGTTAAAGTTATTCAAATACCATGTTTCCTGACTAGATTTGAAAATTGAGTCCCTCACATTAAGCGATTGGCCCATGATCACAACATTAAAAAAAAAAAAAAGACAAGAAAAGAAATAGAAAAGGTACAGCTAGTATCATTCATAGAGCACACTGATCCAAGGTTCTAAGGTTCAGAAAATATAAACTATGAGTAATGTACAAATCTGTCCACTACTGTCCTGTCTGATAAAAATTTCAATATGGGACTTGAGGATGATTATCAGATAGAAATAAACATGGACACATGTTAAATTTGAGTTTTAATCAAAACAGATAACTAGCAGAAATATCAGGAGGAAAAAGAATATCATTCCAAGAACTCTGAGAGTTTGACTTAAAAAGTCAATATTACTGTAAAATCTAAAATATTTCCAAAACAAAACAAGAAAAGACCTAATGTATGTAATAAGGAAAACTTAACTGTCAAAGCTACACTGTCATCGGCATGGTTTAGAGAGGCATCACTTGGTGGTGTGTACTCACTACTTCACACAGGAGAGAATCTGGGACACAGGACAATCTTATTAACCTGGAAGATAAACTCTATTACTGAGCAGGGATTGCTCATTATACTTCTCCTTGACTTGGATGAAATAGATATTAGAACTTTCCTCCAACCTGTCCTCTGAATCTAAACTCGTGAGTAGACTTTCTGATATCTACTCCACTGTCCTTCATATCAAAATACCGATAAAGTGGGTGACTTCATTAGAAGGTAGACATAGCTGCGCCTTCTAAATTTCTTTCAAAAAAAAAAAAAATGTATGATTCATTGGACACACAGAAAATGTCATTCCCAATGTCATGCTTTGTATGTTATACCAGTTTTTGGAATTTAATAAATATGTGAGTCCAACCAACTCTATGGCACTGAAAAATTACTTTTCTCAATATGCCAAGTGGAATACTAGAGATCTAAAACTGAAGTAACTTTTCTGAGAAGTCTTACTGCCTGGGGTAATGTAATTTGGGTTGCTTTTCTTAACAAACATGCCAATCTTGGGGCACACCTTTTCAACTACAATATAGCAGACCTAGATTCAGTGGAATTCATTTGAAAAAAAATCTACCAAGTTAGTCAGTAATGGAACATTAATTGGTAAGTTCTAAAATAATTAAATATTGAATCACAAGAAAAAAATATAACAGTCATAGGAAAGAATACATCTGGAGGTTGGTATGGGATTCTAAAGTTATTAGTGTAACATTTAAAAGATAATTCAAGTTACTCTAATAGTTGCTTATGAATATAGCAGGGTCATCAATTGCTAAAGGGTTTTAATTTGCTCTATGTGAATCTAAAGGGACAAAGCCAAGAGTCATTAGAAAAGTAAATGGGTAATAGATTTTCCCTGTTTCAATGAAATGGGCTGCCCTATAGGATGATGAGTTTCCAAGATGTGAGCCAGAATGAAAGGCCGCCTTCACAGATATTTTAAGGAATTCCTATATTGAATGAAAGTTGGACTACATGACTTCCAAGTGACATTCCAACTTGGAAGATTCTATACTTAATGTGCTTAGTAGAAGATCAGTTAAGGATCCTACATATTAGGATTCCTAGTCCAACCTTCTCTCTATTATGTTTTCTTCTTGTCATCAGCAGTTGTAGGTTTTTTTCTTTTTCTTTTTTTTTCTTTTTTTTTTTTTTTAGACTATGGAGCTGATCCTCATTTACCGGCTTGCTTGTTATATATTCTTTTACATAATTGTGTTCTGATTTGAGGTGCATGAAAAAAAGAAAAGAAAAGAAAAGGAGGACCTTCAATCAGGATTGAAAAAGAGCACCTTCAATCAGCATCAAATTGTTATTACCCACACAAAACAATCACTTGCATGCCAGATAAGGAAAATGCCTCCTGAGTATATCTTCTTTTCTTACTTCTATGCAGTAGTGTTCCATGGCTGGTAATTGCATGTTTGAAAACTAACTCACACAAAATATTAGATAGGCAATACTAACTGTTCATTCAAGGATTTTTTTATTAATCTGCCACAAGCAACTGCATTCCCTGTATGGCAATTAGGGGATAAGGGGATAATTTATTAATCACACACTCTGGAGAAAATAGCTTATGTAGTCTGTTTTTGTATCGAACAAAGCAGCAAACACAAAAATGTTTATTGTAAAGTACACTTCCTCAAGAGAATGAAGAAAATGAGACATAAACTTAGCATTTTAATTTCTGTGGAATCCTCTTATATTTGAAACTGTCTTTATATTATCATTACTTCATGAAACACAAATCTTGAGTTGCCAAGTGATGGACTAATAGAGAGGGGACACTAATCATGGAGGCACATGCTATCAAAGAGTGAAAGCCAGGGTTGATGTGAACCAGTTAGCTGAAGTGAGTCATGCTAGTACTACATATCCAACATAATCCAGAAAGTGGAGAGCAGGAATAAAATCACAAAAATATTTATGTGATCTGTGCATTTACTAACAAATTACATCAGAATAAACCTTTCTTTTTAATAGGCAAGTGTGACATTTAACTGTTTGATTCTAATGAAGAAAACATTTGTTGGTCTCTAAAGGTTATATGTATGTCTTGCCTTATAATTCAGTAGCTTTACACTATTTTTTAATGTTTATTTTAATCTCTATTTCATTAGGTTAATTTATACCATTGTGTTGGTGCCTGTGTTATTTTAAAATTCAAAAATAACATGCATTTCTTTAAATAGTATAATAAGGATTTCCTAAATTCCTTTTGATTTTGGATTAAAAATATCATTTATCGAAGTCTTATTTTGGTTAACATTTTATTATTATTATTATTATTATTAGGTTCAATTATCCAACATATAGTACATCGTTAGTTTTTGATGTAGTGTTCAATGACTCGTTAGTTGCATATAACACCCAGTGCTCATCACAACATGTAACAATTTTATTTTCATATCCATGCTATCCCTCAAATTTGGGAAAATGCATTAATTACTTGACTTTAACATTCAAAAACCTTTAGGGGCGCCTGGGTGGCTCTGTGGGTTAAGCCTCTGCCTTCGGCTCAGGTCATGGTCTCAGGGTCATGGGATTGAGCCCTGCGTCAGGCTCTCTGCTCAGTGGGAAGCCTGCTTCTCCTTCTCTCTCTGCCTGCCTCTTTGCCTACTTGTGATCTCTCTCTCTCTGTGTCAAATAAATAAATTAAATCTTTAAAAAAAAAACCCTATATATTAAGTAATTAGTTCTGCTGTTGTCAGAAGAACATACATATACACATGAGCTCACTAAAAGTGAACAGCAGAATCTCCTAACTGAGCAATAATGACCACAGCTTCTGGGCTACTACAAAATTTATAAAATAGGTTTATAATTGTTTCCTCTATACTATTTTAGATAACCCAACAGTGTTCCTTGTACTGCTTTGTCCTTTTTTTCACATTCCACTTCCAGCTTTGGAAAACGGAAACAACCTACCTCCTCCATTACAAGTGTCCACTTCCAGTTCCACAGCCACTGCCCCAGCCTCTGCTCCTACACCACTGAAGGCCAGGATGGACAGTCCCTGGACACAGTTTTGAGCTTTACTCTCCTCTCCCTGACTCCAGCCCTCTCCTGCCACCCACTTCTGGTATTGGAGACCACCAAAGGCACACACCATCTCGTTAATGTTCGGGTGTAGAGCAGCAAGGTGGCAAGACTGAAATGACAAATGTGATTGTGAATTGCACACTTTATCCTGTAGACTTCAAGGATCTATTGAAGGTTTTAAAGCAAGTGAGTTCATGATAAAAGTGGTATTTGGAAGGATGGAGTGCAGGAGGGATTGGCTGTGAAGGTGAACGTGTATAGGCAGAGATGCTAGCCCACAATAAACCAATGCTGTGGGGAAAAGATATAGCAGGATAATGTGCTCTGCACTGAAGTAGCTTATAATCGTATCTGGAAGGCAGAACTAAGGCATGTGAAATCAGGAGTTACCTGGACACCGTCACTATGAAATAGTAGTTCATTTATCATATGACAAAAATGAGAACAATATACACACATGTTAATATTCTGAAGTGTGTGAATGAGAAGAATGCAACCTTGCTGAATGTTGGCTCTTTATCATAGATGCCAAATACAATGCAAAATAAACAAAACCAAAGAACAAAAGGCAGTAAAGCCTTTGAACAATCCTGAAGCTCCATTATGGAATATTAGCCCTTTTACAAACCCAGGCATTTGTCTGGTGATTTCCTTCTGCATGCATTTGTTTAGGAGAAAGAAATGGGAAGCAGTTAGAGTTTAGGGTTACAAAAACAAGGCAAGGGGTTGATGCACAGAAGAGCCCATGTTGGATGGCGCTTCTGCTGACAGTGTTGTTGTCAGAATGTAAAAGGATAACAGAGAAAATCAGCATGAGAAAAGCAGTCTTGTCCACAATGCTTTTATAGAAGAATAGCCCAGGTTTGTGAATAAATGCTCTTTGTGTTTCTGTCTCAGCTATGCCTTGTCTGCTACCTAATTCAGCTCACATTTTACCTGCTGGCTGCCACCTTTTTCATAGAGGCAAGTACTATTCCTTGGCAGTGCTCAGCTATGTAGCATTACCTAAGGCACCATTACGGTGTCAGTTTAGATGGTTAGAACAAAATGCTCAATAATCTAAAGTCACAGAGGGATGGTTTAATCAGGCCGCTTGGCTTTGTACAGAAAACCTCTCTCCTGCAAGGCCTGGGGCTGTCCTTCATACCCAGGTCCCTTAGGGACAGTGGAGTTATGCTCACACACCATCACTGCCTGGAAAGCCATTGAAAGAACCTGCTGTGACAAGAGGGTCATTTTAGGGATGTCATCCTGTGGGAAGCCCATATTATTTTTGCACTAGTCAAGTTGTTTGGAGGTTTGTTTGTCTTTGTTCCCAATGTTTAGCTGTAGCCTGTGTCCTACAATTTGAACAACTATTTGAATAATCTATTATAATATGCCTGCTTCACACATAGAGAACATTGAAAACCTCTGTAGCAGGTATATGCAATCACACCTGGTCCTGACCTTGTTTGGGATCCAGTATTTGTAGGTAGGGTCAAAAGGTAATATTCTTAATGGCACTCTACAGGTGGCCAAAAAGCTCTATATGAGTGTTGCCCTATTTCTCAGTGCCCTAAAGAATAAAAAGGTTTGCTACTAACATCCTTTATAAACCCTTAGATTGGTGTAAAACTTGATGTTCGATTGACATCACACCCTGACTTGTACATTTCCACATGCAGCGACAGAAACACTGGATTGCCTCTTTGAGTCTGCAGTGTTCACAGTTTGCACCAATGTAGTTTGCCAACATGGAGGTATGTGGAAAAACCATTTTTCTATGAAAAGTCAATGGTAAATTTTAATTATTTATGTGGCATATTTATATACTATGTTTTGAAACATAGATCCTTTTTATAAACACATTAATCATGTGTATAAACTAATTATGAAATTAAAAGCTCATAGAATTCTACCTATTTTATTGAAGAAAAACAGAGTTTCAGATATATTTGAACTCAACTATAATGGTAATACAAGGCAGGCAAATAGAGTCTGCTATTTTAAACCAGATTTCATTGAATAAACACCACTTAATCTTAGAACAAAGCTAATAATCCTAGTGGATAAAAATGTAAAATATATGGAGATAAATTAGGCTATGAATTATTATTCATTTTTGTAATCAGAGAACATTGTATATAGACTGTCTTGTGCATTGTCATACCTTAATATGAAAGACCATATAGCCTACAATACTGGAATGTATAACAAATATTTTTTAAATGCATGGTTGAGTTTGAAAAATATGTTAGGGAAATCAACAGGGAACAGGAACTGCAATAAAACTCTAAGGAAGTTAGAGAAAGGATTGTTAGTGTCAGTACCCTAAGATTAGAGTTGTTATCACAGAACCAGATAAAGCCGTGAGGGCTTAGGCAAGCAGAGTGAATTAGATCTAAAATCCACAAAAGAAGCTAAGAGTAACTGAGGGTCACTTCTGTAGAAACTTGTGGAGTAGAAAAGAGAAAAAAAGAAAAGGAAAAAAGAAGAAAAAGAAGAAGGAGGAGGAGGAGGAGGAGAAGAAGAAGAAGAAGAAGAAGAAGAAGAAGAAGAAGAAGAAGAAGAAGAAGAAGAAGAAGAAAAAGAAGAAGAAGAAGGAGGAGGAGGAGGAGGAGGAGGAGAGAAGAAAGAGAAGAAAAAGAAGGCCAGCAGCAGAAGGAAATTTGTCTCTCTTGGGTTGGTCCTGCCATCATTCAAACCTACCTTCAGACCTACTCTCATACAGGACTTTATTGTTGAAATACCTTTGTGGTTAGACCAAGAGTGGAAAGAGAAAAACCTTTGGAGGAGCTCTGAATTTGTTTCTGCCCAGTGTCCAAATACATTTATTCATCAACTCTCGATTGCTATTACTGTATTTTTTCAGGCTGGGGTTAGGAAATTAGAAAATACATGAGCAATTTACCTTGAGCAAGTCAATTGAAACAGCTACCACAATATCATGGAAATTTAGTTTAATAGAATATTCATATAGAGACTTTAAAATAAGACAGTATGGGGGTGTCCAGTGGGGTTGGTCAAAAGAGTACACAGCTCAATTTCTTGTGAGCTGAAGTTCCATGTTGGGCATGGAGCTTGCTTAAAAATAAAATCTTTTAAAAAATAAAAATAGAAAAGTAAGACAGTACAAAGTAAGACCAGTCAGCTTCGAAAAACTCCAATGAATCTTTAGTCTTTGAAATTAAACACTCAATAGGTGAATCAAAGAGCAGATTGGACGCAGTTGAAGAAAGCTTTAGTAAACAGTAGATAATTTATTTAGAAAACACAGAGATAAAAATGGGAATCTATGAAAAGTGGATTGTAAGTCATGGAAAATAAAACAACAAATTCTAGTAAAATTCTCCCAGAAACCCCAATAGAAGCAAATAGAAAATAGAGAAGAGGTAATACTTACAGTTACATTTCAGAATTGATGAAAGACCAGATTTCAGGATAAGTAAGTCCCATTCAGGATAGATACACTTGAACACAGAATAATGACACTGAAGGACACTAAAAACAAAACAAGTTTGTAAGGGCGACATGCAAGAAAAATAATGTAGATTATCTATAGGAGAAGATGATAGAATGGGTAAAAGCTAGAATAATATATTCAAATGACATATGAGCAAAGACTTAAACAGATATGTGACTTAGACACTTGAATTTCAGAGGGCAAGGTTAGGAGAACATTTTGGGTCAAGGCAATGAGGCTATAAAGTCTCTAAGACAAGGGTCTGCCTTGTTTGCTCATGGAAAGGGTGAGAGTGGCCAGAGCATGTAAAGAGAGATGAAGAAGGTGAAATCAAAGAAGAAAGAGGCTCAGGTTATTTGGGGCCCTGTAGGCTAAGTAAAAACTTTCTCTTTACTTTTAGTGAAGTTCGAGCTATGGCAAGCCTTTGAGCAGAGAAGTGACATGATCTGATTTACCCCCTTAAAATAACTACAGTGAGAGTTTTGAGAACAGTCTGTTACAAAACAAGGGTATAGTTAGGGAAACCAGGTAAGAGACTGTTGGAGCAATCCAGGCTTGGACTTTGGTATTGAAACAATGGAAGTGGTAAAATGTGTTTGAATTCTGGGGCCATTTTGAAGGTGGAGTCAATAGGATTTCCTGATTGATCAGATACAGAGTGTGGCTAAAAGAGAGGAGTCAAGGATAATTCAATGATTTGGGGCTTGAGGAGCTTAAAATATAAAATTGGCTTCAACTGTGATAAAGAGGCTGCAAGTGAAGCTCATTTGGACAGAGAGTACTAGTTTGGTTTTAAGCATGTTCTGTTTGATAAGGTAGAATGGGATGCTTCACCAGCTCTTTCTATCACTTAACCCTGTCCCCACTTTTGTGAAGCCCCTTCCATGAAAATCTTTTCAGTTACCTTATCTGATAGTTTTGTTTCCTGTTTCAATTATGAATGATATAATCATAAAGTGAAAAACTGATTAATGTAACACAAACTCCTCCACCTGCTTGGGTCCTTAATGCCAGAATCTTTTAAAGTGTATATTTTGGAATAAATGAATTTTCAGTACTATAAAAAAAATTGACTAGATTTAATTAGCAGTATGCTACATGCATTTATCTTATATAAATTTCAAATAATGAAGATAACACTTTAATGAAATTACTTTCATGAAACTTTCACAAATAGTAAATGACTGAAGTTTCACATTTTTAATTCACAAGTCATGATCTACTATTTTAAGAACAATTATGAATAAACTATATGTATATTGGGGATGTTTTGCTTTACTTTGTTTCTTTCCCAGACTGAAAGCCAACAATGGCATATCCTGGCAGTTTAGGAATGTTATTGATCACATTCCTAAAAAAAAGACAAAGGCTAATGTACACAAGACCATGTCCAAAATTATAATTAACTGACAAAGAGATATTTTCACAACAGGAAGCCTTGGATATTTGGGGAGAAATGGATGCAAAAATGTAGAATTTATCAACCATCTCTACAAAAATGAGAAACAAAAACACGCTTAATCCTAATGGATGAGTAGACTCTTCCAAGGGATAAAGTACAACTTTTATCTTCTTTTTAAAATTTTACCTGTGTACTAGTAGCCACATTCTGAGTTTCATCTTCCTCTCTCCTGTGTATGGGACAAAGTGTGAAAAGGCAAGGAGAGTGCCCTGCCACATCACTGTTCTTCTAAACAAACCGATGCAGCTCATGTTCTCACACCTACTGAAGCGATGCCCCTCGTAAGTGTCATGCTCCATAACACATTTGCCTTCTAAAACTCAGAATAAATTAAAGAGAGAAAGAAATAAAAGCCATACTTTTTAGAACTATGTTTATATTGAAATTTAAACACCCAACTGAAAGAGATTTACATAAAGGAATATGACCTACATGATATAATGTACATGAGTGAAAATTGCCTCTCAGTTCTTCATAAAATTTTAGCTTGACTGGCAGGTACAACGTAAAAACAATATACATTCTCTGCTTTCATTTACATTTTCACTCTCCCATGTCACATTGGATTATAAATTTTTTTTAGTGTTTTATCACAGCAATAATCACATCAAAGCATATTAGTGCTGTGTCCTTATGTGATATAAACAAATATGTGCCGGAACACCAAATTCTTGCTTTAACCCTTGATCTAACATGGTTTAACATAATGATATTTTTCCCTCATTCATATGAAGAATGTAAAATAGTGGTTTTGCACACCACATAAACACACACACACACCCCATATCACATAATGACAACTATTCACATAGATTAAGTCAACAATTTGATCTCTAAGAATTGGGAATTAGTGTCTTTACTTAACAATATACATTTAATTCTAATATGTGAACTTATAAATATTTACTAAGCGCCTAAAACATACTGACAGGAACTAAATAGAGGATAGGTTTTTTATAGTACAGTTGGAAAGAAAAATACATAAATCATGAATGAGATATTTCCATATAGCATGTTAAGTGTTAAAATAGGTATAGACAGAGTGTGATAGGGGACCAGAGAGGAGGCCTACTTAGGTAAATCTGAAACGTCAAAGTAAGTCTCCTGAAAGAGATGATTTGATATTTTTTGCCAAACTGTCACACAAAATATACCTACGATACTTTGGAACCCCCAAAATAGCACTTTCTATTCTAGAATGTAGTTTCCCAGTTTATAAAATTTGAACAGTTTATTAAATCTGATTCTTCATGAAAATTTATTCTTTCTTGAAAATAATAATCTTAGAATTAATGTGTAGAATTATTTTCAATGCTTTATAACATAAACTGCTTTACCTTTGTATTATTTTAGTGATGAGATACATTTTTTATGGCTAAAAGTGGATATGGTAATTTATGGTATATTTTGCTATTAGAATTGGGTATTTCAGCAAGGATTTCTGTAAGGGCTATTAGAAAAACTAAGGTGAAAAAAATGGTAAGCCTCAAACTAGTGCAGTAAATGTAAATGGACAGCCTGACTGAAGTAATCATTTGTGTTGACGTGGGGGTGTGAGGTGCAGGACCCTGGTGTGACTCCCATGATTCTG
Source organism: Enhydra lutris kenyoni (assembly GCF_002288905.1). NCBI lineage: Eukaryota > Metazoa > Chordata > Mammalia > Carnivora > Mustelidae > Enhydra > Enhydra lutris. Next base: position 2,335,206 of record NW_019154147.1, read on the forward strand.
GCATGGTGAATAAAGCATGTGGAAGTGAGTAATGTGGCTGAAAGAGTAGCTTGGGCATGTTGAAGTGAAAGTCAAGTTGGACTATCTAAATCATCATACGACCTAAAGCTCAGAAAAAATCAGAGCTCAAGGAATATTTAAAGTTGGGGCACCTGGGTAGCTCAGTCATTAAGCATCTGCCTTTGGCTCAGGTCCTGATCCTAGGGTCCTGGGATCGAGCCCCACATCGGGCTCCCTACTCAGCGGGAAGCCTGCTTCTCCCCCTCCCACTCCCCCTGGTTAGTTCCCTTTCTCGTTGTGTCTCTCTCTGTCAAATCAATGAATAAAATCTTAAAAATATATATATATTTAAAGTTATCTACATTCATGGGGAGCCTGGGTGGCTCAGTAGGTTAAGTGTCTGACTCTTGATTTCAGATCAGGTCATGATCTCGGTATTTTGAGATCAAGCCAGCTCCAAGGCCAGTGCAGAGCCTGCTTAAAGATTGTCTTTCTCCCTCACCCTCTACTCCTCCACTCTCTTTCTTTCTCTTAAAAAAAGTTATCTATATCCAGATAGGTAATAATTAAAACTATGAGGGACATGAAACCATCTATAGGGGATACACAGAAGCAATGCTAAAAGCCAAGGAAGAAACCTAAAGAATTAACAATATTTAAAGAGCAAGAGGAAAGGAGAGTATGTGTTCACAATGAGTGGAGAGAACAAGAGGAAAATAGTACAGAGACACAAGGAAAACCTGGAGAAAACATGCCACGGAAGTCAAACGAATAGTTTTCAGAAGAAAATCAGCACTATCTATTGCAGCAGAGATAACCAGCAACATTAAAGACAAGAAGGGACTATAAACTATCCCCTGAAACCTGGGGAATGCAGCCCAGACTCCTGCTGCAGAGAATCAAAAAATAAAAATAAAAAGTTGGACTAAATGAAACAAAATGAAGTCATTGGAAATTTGATGATACAGTGAAGATACAGAGGGTAAATGGTTAATTTTAGTCACTAATTTTGCCTACTTTCAATGCACTGTAAACAAATAGATACAAGTAACAAGATTTCTTATGGAAGAATTAATATCTTCTAAAGAAGCATGAGAGAATTTGAGAATTGAGGAAAACGTGCACTGATAATGTGCCATGAAAATTGTGAAATACTAGCACAGTTCAGTGTACTTCTTAGGTATTGCTCTGTTCTTTGTTTCTCTGAAGATAAGTGTGGTTAGCCTAGCTCTCACACATTACCACCAGTTTGAGAAACTATTTTTAAATCTAAAAATCTGAAAAAGGAAGCTTCAGAAAAAAAAAAAAATCTCAAGGAAGGAAAAATCCCATTGTTTATTATCATTGATGGTTGTAGATAACATCAACTCTTTAAATTGTTTTCAAACATTTTGCTCCTCTTTGTTGTTTTTCTCTATCAGTAGAATTACCTTTCCAAGAGGAGTATTTAAAAGATTGAATGCAAGGACCAAATAGAACATGTGTAGAAAGGCTAGTGCTGAGTGTAATATAATGAACAAGCTTCCACTTTGGATAAATATAAAGGTGTTATTGTTCCATTTGATTTTTGGACATGAAATTCAGTGTTATTAAAAATGTTATTTTGTTACCTTAAGTAATGTTTTTCTAGACGCCTTAATGCTTCTCCAATTTAGTTTGTTTTACAACAAATGGAATTATTAGTTAGAAGCAATGAATTTTAATATCCTTAAAAAGTAGCATTTTTTAGAATACGATCAAGTTGGTTGTGATGCCATAATTCCCCTCCAAGAGCTGGTACTAATGTATATAAAACATGAATTTACATAGGAAACAAATTAAATGAAAGAAGAAATAAATCAGTTTAACATTAAAAAAAAAAAAAAGCACCCCTACTTGGAGGGCTATGGAAAGATATGAGGGAATACAAGTATTTATACAATAGCAAGTATAAATAATAGGAAGTAAAAAGCAGAGGGAAAAAAAAGATGTCTATAAAATCTCATTGATAATTCAGAGACTTTTTAACTGGTATAATCCATTTACAGTTTCTTATACATAGCATAAATGGTACACAGTTAAATGAAGAGATAAAAACATATGCCCTTTTTTTACTCCAGTTAATCCCTACTGATGGCTTAAATAACCATTTAATTGCCAACAACTCTCAAACCTACATTCTCTATTCTCTACCTCTCCCTTGGCCATTTAACTCCTCTACTTGCCTGTCTCAAAGGTACTTCAGACTTCATCTAATATCAAACTCACAATCCTTTTGCATAAAACTGACTCTTGTATAAAAGCTCCCATTTTCATGAATGGCATAACCATTTAATCTAGTTCAGCAAGATAGAAGTCTGGGGTCATCTTTAACATCCTTCTTCCCTTTTCTATTATTATAAAGTATTATAGTTAAATGGGTATTTTATTTCAAAAGTTATTAATGTTCTGCATTTGTTTTTGATATACCCAAATAATCATTAATAAATTCTATTTCAATAGTTTCATGGCTCACAGCCAAGCCTAAATTTCGACATTCTCAGTCTCTCTCTGTTCCATCTCTCCCTCACTTCACCCTACTTTCCTTCTAAATTCTTTTCATCCTCTCTTTCTTTCTTCTTTTTTTAATCTTTGTGGTGGCTGGAATCTTTTTAGCAGCTACATTTTTTAATGGATGGCTTATGGATCCATTCATTAATTTGTACATTCATTCAATACGTAAGTATTATGCACCTATTTTGTAGATTGTGTTATGCTAGGGAATTCATGTCTCAACATAAATTACAATTCCCCAACATAATTAATTTCCAGCAATTGTGTGAGACCTTATTTTAAAGTAATGATTGGACTGCCTTTTCAATGATGTGGATTCATTCATTCAACAACCATAACGATAACAATTATGTGACCAATCCTGTATTGGGACTAGAATACAAAGATGAATACAACACAATTTATACTTACACTATAATACAGAGAAGCAAAACAATTAAAAAAAAATGAAGAAACTTGGATGCTTAACTATACTGTGATAAAATGGACAATGCAAATAGGAGTCATAAATTCCCTGGAGAGTGAGTGTCTGGAAACACTTCATGGAAAAAAAAAATGTTTTTCTCCTAAAGACTTGAATAGTTATTCAGAAGATTTTTCCCTCTCTGGAATACAATCGCAATACTCTTCTTTTCAGAACTAACTGAGCATTCTATTCTGAAACCAGTAATTTAGTATAGGTATAAAGTGTTGTTGGAAGTCTCTCTTACATTATCTGGTGAGTCAGTTGAAGCAAAGGTCTTTACCTGGTTACTGAAAGAGCTATGGTGATTCAGAAAATGGATACTAAATTTAACCTGTTGTGAACATTTTCTGTGACCATTACTACCAGTATTGGTAATTGTATTAGTAGCAGTAATGTCATTATTGTTACCCAGAATTGGAATTACCCAAGGATAGAACTTGGTTGTTGTTGTTTTCCCCCCTCTTCTAAGCCATTGTAGATATCGGGGAAATTGTCAAATTATCATTATGGTCAGAAATATGGAAGTCATATTGGGATATGGAAAACATACCAAGAAAGCAAACTGAAGAGGAAAAACAAGGACCAATGTAAGTGGGTCTGGATATGAAGCCAATGTTGGACCCATGTGAGAATGGATACAGGCTGTGGAAACCAAGATTAGAATATCCAAGACCAGTGTTGAGAAGGGCAGGGAAGTCACTCTAGATCCGAGTGGTAGATTCAAAAGAAAACCACAAATTATTCATCAAAATAGAGGAAACACCTAAGCAACTTTTTCCCTAACTTTATATAGAGGTTCATCATTGTGGAAGAAAAGCCATTTTCTTACCATTAGGTCTCAATAGGTCTTCTCCTGAAATCAAATTAAATACTTCTGCTAGTCACAGTACTTCATAAAGTAGTTTGATATAACTAGACCAATTTTCAATTTTAGACATATAAATAATAAAAATTATATATGATAGATCTAAATATTTACTTTTAAGTTAAAAATTCAATATTTTGAATACCCATCAATAGTGTTGATATTTGTGAGTGGTTAAACTGAGGAGCAATATTAAAGGTCAGCCCATTCCCTTATTTTACTAATTCTATAACCTAGATCCAGAAAGGTAAAGTGCCAGGTGGGGGTTAACATGTAGCTAGTGTTGAGACCAGGATTAAAACCCCAGTTCTGTATCTTCTATGTTTTTCTAATAAATTCTTTACACATGAGTGTTTTAAGTGCTTGTGGACACAAGCATACTAACTACAGTAATATATGAATAACTGTGCTAAAAAGTAATTATAACAATGATTAAAATTAGTTTTAATTAATCTGTGTTAAAAAAATAAATGTCATTTCATACTTTGCATGTACCACAAAACCCGAGTGGGAATATGCATGCAAAAATGTAAGCTTTCATTCAATGACCATTCCAGAAACGATAATATTGCTTAATTCCATCTTAAACATTGCTTCAAACTACATATCTGTTTTATACAAACACCTCCTAAGAAATACCCTTAAACAATAAAAGTAAATAATTTTTCCATGATACAAAATTAAAAAAAAAAAAAGACTAGGAAATGATGATGAAGAAGAAAGATCAATCTATCAAAGGAAAACATTGTGTCCCTCAGTTACTCTGAGTCTGAAGGGAAGGAATGAGTAAGTACAGAGGCATTACAAAGGAACCTCATCTCTTACCTCGCTGTCATCTCACACCTTCCTAAAATGGGACCCCCTCAGCTGCCAGCAGCTCTCATGAAGGCAGACAAAGAGGGCAAAAGGATCAGCACCGCAGTGCTCCTCCTTGACAGGTGAATGTAAGTGGCACTTCTAATGCTGTTACTAATTTATTAAGTATTCCAAAGTTAGAATTTAATCAGAATATTTTTGTCACATTATCCATCACTAACTTAGAAGAGATGGAATTTTCTTAAACAGCCACGTAGTGCAGTGCCTTAGGCAGGCTTTTAGTCATTTCAGTTTGTCACAATGGACTGGTTCCATTTTAATGATTTAGTTAATTGTGTGACAAACTATGAAAAATGGGAGTGACCCAATGCCTAGTCCAAGGAATATGCCAAGGTCTAGCGGCTAAGTTACTGAGAACCAAGAACCACTCTTCATTTGCAAACGAGAAAAAGGAAAGAAAATTTTCTACTTTTCCCTTTTTCCTTTATAAATTTCAGATTTCATTTGTGAAGCCTTAGTCAAGTTAGAGAATAGCTGTTCATTTATATAAAGACAAGATGAACATAAAAAAGTCACATTAGCACTTTAAATGATCAAGTTAAATAAGACACAATTTAGGTGAAAAGATAATTAAGTGTTGAAAATGTAATGATCCACTTGACAGTGGGAGAATATAGATGCAGAGAATTCCAAATACAACCTCCCCATTTAAATATCACACTTAGCATTCCTCACAAGAGAATATATGCATCTGATAGTACTGTGTTAACTTAATACTCAACTTATCACTTAATTAAGGCACACTGACATTCCATAAAATATATACTTTATAATCAGGGTAGAGTAAGGGACAAGGATTTTTTTATAAAAATCATGCATCATAGAAGCATCAATACAAAATATTAATAATAACTATTTTCTCTTTACTGTGCTTTGATTTTGCACTGTCCTGTTAATTCTTTTTTGCAAAGCACTTAAAATTTTCACTCCATCTTGGCAGGAAAAGAGCAAACAAAAAAGAAATGACTCTAGAAATAACTCAAAACATATTTGATAAAATCTTCACATTCAAATCCAAATATCGTATTAATCTCTATGGCATTTTGAAAATAAGACATTCTGTAGAGTCAAAAGATCTAGGTTCAAATAATTGATTGAAGCAGCTTGTGAAATCTCCCTGAGTTGTGGTTTCTGCATCTGTCAAGTTGGACTAATATTATTTACCATATGTGGTTATTGTGAAGGAAAAATGTTAATTTATGTAAAAGCATTGATATGGGTCTATATTAGTAAGGCTAGATGTTATGCTGGCAAAGACCAGGAAGTTAAACAGGCTAAAGGCAACCTGTCTGGCATATCAAAGGAGAGCAGCAGACAACCAAACATCACAAATACTGTATCGTAATTCATTCCAGGTAGGTATTATGAACTATGGAGTGACCATCGAATGATTCATTGAAGATACTATTGCACCATTCAGGGGGAAAAAATAGCATCCTGCAGAAACTTCAAACTATTACATATTTTAAATAAAAACAAATTATGAGATACATTATTGAACCAGCAGGTAAATGGATTTGGTGAAATATCACATTTTTTGCTTCTCTATTTTTATAATGTTGAGACAGTCTCTGTATCCTCCCAGCACTTTATCACCATGCTCTAAAGACTTTTAAGTGAAATAAAGGTGCATTGAAATTCAATGCTAAAATATATACAGTGACCTGGTCACAAAAAACCAAATGCATAACAATTCTATGATAGCCCACACATCATCAGTTTGCACTGTATATTGTGCTTACAAATTGTAGTGTTGTCTAAAAGGCAAAAACAAAAACAAACACAAAAACAAAAAACGAACAAGAGTCATATAATATTCTTTACTAGTACTGATGTTCTTTAATCAAATGATTCATATGAAAAGTAAAGTGGATGATGATATTTATTTATAGTTCCTTCTCTTTTTTGTAATTAAAGCATTTATTCAAGTTATTAAATTTCATATACAAAATTTTTCTCTTAAAGAAAGTATAAAAATCACTATAGGAGACCGGACCTTCATTGTTTGACATTAAGCAATGTGGTTAGGCTAAAAAATGTTTGAAGCTGTTTTGCAAAGTGAATGTGCTCTAAAAAACAGATGTGCGCAACATCATTTTTATTTTTAGTTTACAGGGTACTTCTCATAGAATGAATTTAGCTGTGTATACATAATAAATTAATTCGTTAGAATATCCACATCTGCATGCAGAATCAGTTTTCCTGAGTGCTTACAAAGTCTCCAGCTCCACTATAAAAAGTATGTTGAAAAGTAACTCATTAATTACTCTTAATATTTAAGCATTCTCCTTATAATCTATTTACAGCTGACTTCTCTTCCAAATTAATTCAAATGGCCAAGTGTGATCCATTACTTATTATCAATCAACCAACCTACTATATATCCAGAACCTTCCAGATGTGCTTGTTTATGCCTCATTTATACCTACTGACCAGGAATCATGTGTTCATGTACCAATTGGAGCATTAATATATAATTATTAATGATATCTCTGGTTACTACTGCTTAAGCCCTGACATCTACTGAGGATTTCAGTCACCTTTAATGATAAATTTATGGAATTTAGAAAAAGAAGTTTCTCTGTGGAGGATTTTGCATTTAAACTTTATTTTTTAGATAGACCATTAAGCTATTGGATAAAACATTTCTTTTAGTATTTGTTTCTGGGAACCATAACTAAGCTGTTCTCATGTTATACTATTGATCTGTGTTCATCTTTTAGATGAGAGATCAGAGTAGGTAACATCCAAGACCTTCCCAGTTCAAAATATTTGACACTTAATCTGGGAGCAACCATCAAAGATCAAGTGGAACAGAAACTCTTCCCCAAATTCTAAAGGCCTAGATTCCTACTTCATCTCTCTCCTCTTCTTCAATCCTTATTATTACAAAACACTGATAGAGTATTTGGAATCCCCAAACACCCAGAGATAGTTTCTCACTTGGTATCCCAGCTGACAGAATGAATTGTTTGGTAAAGGGAATGGCTATAAGAAAAGAATTGAAGAAATTAAGTAGGCCATCTGTTTCTTTTCCCTTAGTGACATGGCATCAAAGGAAGAGGTGGTAAATGACACTGCCAACACCGTGATAGAATTTCACCCCTCCGGTATGATAGTTTGTTTCACTATGACTGCACATTATGTCCCCAGTTCTCAGCCTCACAAAATAATGTTTCACAGAAAGAAAATTAAAACAAATAAAAATAATTAAAACTTTCAGGACTCAAAACTTGATAGTGTATAGAATCAGCTCTGCAGATTGGGGAAAAAAAAAAGTCATTCTAACATACAGCCTAAATTCTATTTTTTTCTGGGACAATGGAGAAAAATCAGAAAACTGTCAACAAGATGGAAATATAAGGAAGCTGTGAGTATCATATTGAGCAACTATCCCTTTTCCATATTAATATACACCCTCCTAAATGTTTTTAAGCCCCCACTGTCAGTCCTTACTCTTTTCCTCTACCTTGAGCCCCTTCGCCATACAGTTACCTAGTCACTTGTGTACTCAAAATTCCTGTCTTTCTCTCCCTCGCTCTCTTTCCGCCCCTTCTCTCTCTCTGTTCTCTCAGACTCTCCCTTCAAAACTACTTAGGGATGATTCATTTGCAGTATCTAACTCTTTTTTTTTTTTAAAGATTTTATTTATTTATTTGACAGAGATCACAGGTAGGCAGAGAGGCAGGCAGAGAGAGGAAGTGGAACAGGCTCCCTGCTGAGCAGAGAGCCTGATGCGGGGCTCGATCCCAGAACCCTGGGATCATGACCTGAGCTGAAGGCAGAGGCTTAACCCATTGAGCCACCCAGGTGCCCCATATCTAACTCTTCTTAACTCATATCCATGAATGAATGACCTCATCCTTCCCTCGCCATAAATACAAATTTCTCCCTTTCTCATGGTTTCAGAATCTGCCTGTCTCTTGTGCTGATGTGCCGAAGAGGTGGAGTTTTTCTCCACAATAGTTAGAGAAATATTTAGGCCGAGCATTTCCCTGAAGAATGGAACAACATTATACCAATATTTCATGTATCTCATAGCCACCATCACCACCAATACACAGGTGTGCATTCCCCTTCATGAAATTTTTTTAAATCTCTTCAATGTTTTAAGAATTTACTAGAAAAATTTGCATTATCTTCAGTGTCTTTTGTGGCAATGAATAGGAAGATAGAAAGTACATACTTTCTAGTTCACAATGTACCACAAAAGTGAGAAACCTTCACGGAAACATCAAGTAGTTGGTCGTGAAAATAGTGTATAAAGGCCAAACCCCAGAAAATCCAAATTAAAAAAAAAAGAAAAAAGAAGAAGAAAGAAAGAAAGAAAGCAAAAAGAAAAAGAAAAGAAAAAATATGAGCTCATAAGCTAAAAAAACTAGCTTCAGATCCTCTGCAGCTCACTGCTATTGCTTCCACATTCCTTTTCCATATTCTGCCAGCACCCTGGATCAGTCCTTCTCCAAATTCTCCTATGATGTGGTTAGAGATGAGGACTGGGTAGTTTTGAATACGGATTTCCAAACTCTGTTGCCAGGAAGTCAACAGAGGAATATGTGTTTCCAGAATCCCCAGTTGGACTTTCTGATTCATAATCCTGCAGACCCATCATGAAACAGACCAGGTGATCTGTGTAGCATCACGCATATAGAATTATACTCCAGTCGCACATGTGGTTAGGCACATTTAGGCTGTGCTGAGATCCAAACTCAGTATTTTGTCTCTGGGTTCCAAACAACCAACATCCAAATGACTTTTGAGAATTCAATTCATTGACAAACTTGGAAATTTTTCTCTGCCTGTATTCATTATAAAATTATGAAGAAGACTAATGAGGTAGTATATTTGGAAGAACTTTGAGAACCTACTTAAGAAAGCATTGCATAAGTGCAAAATATTGTAAAGAAGCAATGGTGGGAAATGTGTTGGCTGAGGAAATAATTGGCAATGGGGAGAGGCAACAATTCTTGCAGCTGGACAGAAAATGTTGTGAGGCAATACTGAGCCAGGTGAATGGGAAAAGGATTTAGTTTTATTGCAGGAGGATGACAAGTGCCAGCAACTTGGAAAGAAGTGGAAAATAGATTTGATTGTTTGGAAAACATTCTTTGAGAGTACCTGATGACATTTCCAGATTGTCAACTGGACACTGACCCTAACTTTCCCAAATGCCAACTCTTTGCCCTTGAATTTGAGTAGATATATGTTATTAAGTGGTATGCAAGTAGGTATTTACATTTTATGTGCATGTGTAAATTATTTATAAAAGCTAGAATCAGAATCATTTTTAAAATATCCAAAAAAGATGCAGAGCTCACAAAAAATAATGCTGAGAGACCAATAAACATTAGACTAAATAAAACTGAAAATTTTGATTAATTTGAATTAAATTTTCTTACTAATTAAAATTATATTGAATGGGGTTTTTTTCTTAGACTTTTTAAAGGTTTAAATTGTTTAAAGTTGGTAACATAAATTGCTAATTGAAGCTTTATCTGCACCTGTGATATCTTACTTTTAATTAACAATGATATATAAACCACTGCAATATTCAGGTATCAAAGAAGGATATCGTCCATGGTCAGTAAGTACAGATGAGAAGATTTCTCTCAGAAAATATAAAACACACAAAAAAATGTGGGCTTATTGGTAAAAAATGGAATGATGAGGAGATATATTCATTTGCCAATTTAATTTGTATTTATATGAAATAATATTACTCTCAGAATTTTAAAAAATTCCATTTTATAACAACACATCAAAAGTTTTTTTAAGTTTCAATATTTGAGGATGGCATGAGAATGGAAACATTCTTCCTCATGCCCACTATCTCCCAGCTCCCATAAAGCTTATAGTACTAACCTGCACAGGAGTCCAGCTGTCTTTCTAAAACTACCCTTGATAGAAATTTCCTTTGTTTCTGTGCTGTGCTGGACAATTTCCTTTATTCTACATTATTCTCTGTTTTAACTGTTCACCTCATATCAATGAAATAAAACTTGTGCAACCTCCTGGAAAAAGATATATAAAATGTTAAAATATTAAGAATTTGTATGCATGGAATCTTTCTGCCATCACTCTTATTTCATCTTTTGGCATAATATAGAATTTTAAGTGAGAAATTTTTCTTAAAAGTTGAAAGCATAATTCTTTTTTTTCCAGATTTCAGTATTATATTTCATATATCTTATGCTCCTATTTCCCAAATTTTTGCCTTCCCCACTTTTTCTCCTCTCTGGAAAATGTTGCCAACTTTCCTATATTCCTGGAATTTTGAATTTTAATGAAGTAGAGTATTTTAATGGGTCTCCTAAATTGCTACTATGTTTATTATAAAATAATGTTACCTTTTGATGTACAAACCCATGTCCTAACAATATGGATGATATTCATATCTTGTTTCTTTGATAATTTCTCCCTCTTGGTTTTTTCTTTATTATTGGAATTCCTTTTAAAGTTTATACTTCTTGGACAGTTACTTTACTGTCCTTATCTTTAAACTTCTGGGTTTTTTGTCACCATTTGTTTTGTTATTGTTGTTGTTATTTTTTATATATATGTTTATATAATTTTTCCTCAGGTTTTTTCCCCAAGCCTTCTTTAAATGTTTTGTATATACATATGTTAGGTATATGTACATGTATACACATATATAAACATAGATATATATGTTAGATATGTATATATATGCATGATAGAAATATATCCATTTCATATGTATACTTATGTTCTTAGATAGTGTGTGTGTGTGTATATATACATTATATATATATGTATATATTTATATATGAATTCCCTTTGGCCTATAAATGTCCCTTTTTTACGGTGTCATGTTCTTATTTCATATGTAATAAAATGGTGATTTTAATAATAACCAAAATCTATTGAACACTTAATGTTCCAGTTATGTTTTTAGGAACTTTGTCTGAAATAATTTCATCCTTTTCTTTCTATGAGATAGTTTTTTGTTTTTTTTTTCCTTCTGTTTCGTTCACTGCCTTTGTGTTCTAAAATGCATTTTAAAAAATCTTTTTCCTGGGCACCTGGGTGGCTCAGTGGGTTAAGTATCTGCCTTTGGCTCAGGTCATGATCTCAGGGTCCTCAGATCAAGTCCCTATCGGGCTCCCTGCTCAGCAGGGAGCCTGCTTCCTCCTCTCTCTCTCTCTCTCTCTTTGCCTGCCTCTCTCCTTACTTGTGATCTCTGTCAAATAAATAAATAAATTCTTTAAAAAAATTTTTTTTCCTTTTTCTTTTGTTTTTTTCATTCCCCAAATCTTCAATGACACTTTGTATGAGGATTAAAAATTTGATTGGATACTACGTATGGAGCAGGACTTGTCCACTGGTGAGCTAAGCAGAGAAATAGACTTCTCTTTGCAAGATGCCCCTTGTGACAGGCAGAATTATAGGAGGCCCTCCATGAATCTTTACTCCTTCGTGTTATTCCTGTATTTATGTTACATTATATTACAAAAAGGATATGCAGACATAATTAAGGTAAAAAATCCATTACTTTAAAGTGGGGAAATTAGAAAAAATAAAATGGGGAAATTATCTAGGTGCATCTAACTTAATCTTATGAGCCCTTTAAAATCAGACCATTTCCTCCAGCTGGTGGCATAAAAAGGGGTCAGAGAGATTTGAAGCATGAGAGGGATTTGCTAAGAAGGAACAGACCACGTGGAAAAGAATGGGGTGGACTCTAGAAGCTGAAGGCAGCCTCCAGCTGACTGGAGCAGTCTCCAGCTGACAGCTAGCAAAATTAGACCTCAGTCCTATTGTGAATAATGTTGCTAAGAACATAGGTGTGCAGATATCTGCTTGAGTCCTTGCTTTCACTTCTTTTGGTATCTACTCAGAAATGGCTTTGAAGGATATTATGGTAGTCCTAGGTTTAATTTTGGGGGAACCACCATCTGGTTTTCTACAGTGGCTGTGCCATTTTACTAAATTTATGTTGTTTTACAACACTAAGTTTCTGGTAATTTTTATTTAAGAACAGAAAATTAATACATTACCCTTCCACCAAGTGTTCATATCTACAGGATTTCCTGTTGTTGGGTGGGGGAATAGCTAGACAATTTTTGCCAGAGAGTAATTAATTCCATGTTTAGAGAACAAAATGTTTGACAAATGAGTAGAAAATGTAGACCATATCCTTTAATTCTTCCATTTTCAATTTGGTTCATCTTTCCTAACATTTGTCATAGCTAGTACTTCTCATTCCATTTATCCACAGAGTAAAACTTCAGTGTTTTTCTTGAATGTGAGGAGTAACTTTTAAGTTGTATGAGATGGGCAAGGATATTTAGAGGGTTAATTGTTAATTATGAAGAAAATTTTTAGAAATTTAATGGTTGGAAGGTGCACATAATTGTGTTAATCATATTCCTTTATTACAAAACACTGTCATCTTTGGTCCATGCACGGGCCTCTTATCTAACTATTTATCTATCTATCTATTTATCTTGAATAAGCATGCAAATGTAAAAACCAAACATTTGACAGTAACTTACATCTAACTATGGCCCTCCACCAACCCATTTCCTGGTATTCCTTCATCTGAGGCTACTATTTCCTTAATTCCCATGTTCATAATTATTTCCACTATAGCCATTATAAATGTTTGTATGTTTATAAATAAAAACATTTACATTTATAGATATAAATATATGTATATCCAATTATAAATATATGTATATTTATGTTTAAGTTTAATATCTTTATATGTGCATATATGAGTGTGTATGTATATGTATTATGTACATGTGTTATATATTTGTGATATATAGATTTTATATATATGCGATATATATATATATATATATATATATATATATATATCGCATATATATATGCAAGAGTTTGGCAAACTTTTCGTGTAAAAGACTAAATACAGCTTTGTGGGCCATATGGTTTTTGTCCCAACAAGTCATTTTGCTATTGTGCTGCAAAAACAGCCACAGGTATAACATGTACTAACTAATGAGCTTGACTATGTTCCAATAAACCTTGTTATGGACACTGGAATATGTTTTTCAACCATTATCTGTGTAAAAACCATTATTAGCTCAAGGAACAACCATAGAAAAACAGGTATATTTGGTCCTCAGGCCATAGTTTGCTACCCATGGTATACATATAATCCTCTGTATATTTTTTAAGTTTATTTTAATTTTATAAGGAATGTTAAGCTCCTTGTAATCTTCTTATACTTCTTTCCATGTACATATTAATAAAATGTATCCATATTTACCTATTGTAGGTACTTTATTTTGCTTGATGCTTATTTCATTTATGAGATCATATCAGCATCCATTCACCCACTCTTCTGTTGATGGGCAGTTAGGTTCCAAGCACCTGGCCCCTCAAATTTCTGAGCATCTTCTAGGTTCTGTAGAAGAAATTAGCTGCTGCTTGTAAACTTCTGCCTTGGAATCTAATGTGTTGGTTTATGTCACCTGCAGAGTCCATACAGCTGCCATCTTCCAATGTTCCCTTGACATCACTTAATCTGCTGTTATCTCCTCTCCCATTCTCTTTCTATTTAGTTTTTAGATATATTTATTTTAGTTTCATTTCTGAGGAAAGAGGATACAAAGGTAAACACATTTTTTTTCTACCATATTTAACTCTAATTTACTTGGATCCAGTCTTCATAGATGATTTCAGGAAAGATAAAAGGTAACCCAGAAGATTCACTTCTGGCCTTCTGGCATGATGGAGTGAGGACATCGACAAATTCTCTTACCAAAAAGCAACTATGAGGGTAGGAAAAATTGTCAAAACAACAACAACAACAACCATCACCATCATTTCAGCCCCCTGAAAATCATAGGCATACAATAAGCTAAGGAGAGTTTATAAATGAAAAAGGTTAAACTTGGCATAGGAGCAGCAGGAGTCTATGGTATCCTTCCCTAACACTGCTACTGCTGTCCTGTTCCCCCATCCCCCATGTCCCCCCAGTTCTGTTGGTGAGGAAGTTCAATCAAAGTAGAACAGGTCCAGCACCTTCAATCCCACCACAAGAAAACATTCAGTTGATTTGGAGTCTTGTCATTTAAAGTGGAAAAGCCAACAATGGAAGACAGAAGCTCAACTAGCTGTAGTTTGCAGTACTGTGTGAGCAAAGAACAGACCTGCAAACAAATGAGTGATTTAACTGGGAGTTCCAGAAGGTGTGACAACCATATAGACTTGATAAATTTCCTATCAATTTCAGGTTGATCATAGTCTAATATACTGCAGAGATCAGACTAGGTCAAAGTCACCCGCACATCCTTGGCTGAAGGTACCTGAACATACATACACACACCGGGTCCAGCAGTAAATAAAAGTGAGAGAGATCCTCAAAAACACTCTGATCTTTGAATGCACTTCTCAATCTATTGGGGTTTTTTGGTCTGTTTGCTTGCATTTTTGTTTGATTATTTATTTACTTATCTGGATTAAATCTGTGAAATATATCTCCTTTAAACTGTGTGGTCATTGATGTTTTTGCTTGGAGTTTATTTGTTTTCCCCCCTTGATTTAAGTTTTAAGCCCAGCTTCCCAAGGGTAACCTTTATGTCTGCATAGCTAAATGTTCAACCAATGATAGTTCATAGATTTTGGTCAAACATCTTGAGGAAGTAGGATTTCTACACTTCAACTCTCAAGTATTGGAGAAGTTACAGAGAAACTGAAACCTTCATACATTGCTAGTGGAAAAACAAGATTGTACATCTATTTGGAAAAACAATTGACAGTTCTCAAAAAGTTAAACATAAACTTAACATTCAACCCAACAATTCCACTGTTAAGAATCTATCCAAAGGAAATGAAAATATATGTCCATACAAAGATATGTATGTGAATATTCATGACAACATTATTTATAGCAACCAAGAAATGAAAAAAAAATCCAAACATCCATTAAGTGGTAAATGAATAATCCAAAGGTAGCACAAACATAGTATGGAATACTATTCAGCAATTAAGAGAATAAAATATGTATATATGTTATAACATTAATAAACCTCAAAGATATAACGTTATGTAAAAGAGGTCAGATACAAAAGACTATTTGGTAATTTAGAGTCTTAGTGAAAGTGTTTTCTTAAAATATGGTATTTATACAAGGATACAAAAATATTAATTCAAAAGGATATATGCACCCCAATGTTTATAGCAGCAGCATCAACAATGAACAAATTATGGAAAGAGCCCAAATGTCCAACCACTGATGAATGGATAAAGACAATGTGGTATGTACGTACAATGGAGTATTATTCAGTCATTAAAAGAATGAAATCTTGCCATTTGCAACATCATGGATGGTTCTAGGGCGTATTATGCTAAGCAAAATAAGTCAGCCAGAGAAAGACAAAAACAATACGATTTCACTCGTATGTGGAATTTAAGAAACAAAACAAATGAACATGGTGGTAGGGGAGAGAGAGGCAAACCAAGAAGCTGAGTCTTAACTATAGAGAACAAACTGATGGTTACCAGAGGGGAAGTGGGTGGGTGGAAGGGTTAAACAGATGTTGGATTAAGGAGGGTACTTATTGTGATGAGCACTGGGTGTTGTGGGGTAAGTGATGAATCACTGAATTCTTCACCTGAAACTAATATTTTACTATATGTTAACTAACTGGAATTTAAATAAAAATTTGGAAAATTAAAAAATAATAATAAAATAAAATCTCAGTTTTTAAAATCAAATAAAGAAGAAAGGGTAAAAATTGACATTACATAGTATTTCCTACTTAATCAGTATAACTACAACTTACCACATTGTCTTTACTACTACAAAATTAGTGAATCATAGGGATACTATGAAAAATCTGACTTATTTTTTTCCTTTTTGCTTCTTTACATCCAAACAACAAATGATTATGATAGAAAAAATATTACAATGAAGAGATAATGATATAAAATTAAACTACTCTGTTCCCTATAATGTTAAAACTATGTTAGAGAAGGTGATAGAGACTCATAACCCTCACTGACCAAAGGTAGGGTACACTTGAGAAGGAAATACACAAAATTTAAAGATGAACAATTTACACAAATGAAGATGTATTTGGTCTCCACAGTGATAGTGAGCAGTGAAGGGAGAAAAAATGTTAAAAGAGATTACATTGATATTGTCATACATGGGGAACACACGATAACAAGAAAAAAAAAACAGAGACAAAGAGGGGATCTAGAGGATAATGGTGGAAAGGGGAACATAAGCTTTTGACACATTAAGGATGTACATATATTTTAACTTTAAAAGAGGAAGGAAATTATAGATTTTAAGATGCACGTGAAAACTGAGCAGCTCTGTGTTGTCTATACTGTTTATTTATTAATGAAATTGTCACATATACATCTGTAACCTTTAAAATAAAGGATTCTAGAAAATTTCAGAATGTTACATTGAAGGAATTCAACCTAGGAGAGATTATCTTTGAAATTATACCTGTGAGTATGAAAATAGGAATATATCTGAGAACAAGGAGCATCAGTTACCTTATAAATTATACCTAAACACTGAACCTTTCACCATTCTGTAAGTTTTAATTAATTAGTTAGGTATGCTTTTACTTTATAATGAACATAAATTCCAATTCAGGTTCAGGGCTAATTTAGAGCATCTGCTTCTTCCTGCGAGACAACACAGATTGGTTCACCTGTGATATGCGCATGAGACCTTAATCATGCTCAAGGAGGCTGCTTGTGAAAATAACTGACTCCATTCTTCAATTTGGCAGGAGTGGCTTGTGGAATAAAGACACATGGCCATCCAATGAGCTTCCTCTGAGAGGTAAACTCTATGCCAAGAAAACTGTATCCAGCTTTGCTACAGAGATGTAGTGAGTAAACAATACAAACTGACTTGATTCATTTTGTTCTCCAAAAATACTGCCGGTCCAAAAGAAAGCCTTCTTTTTTCTTTTTTCTTTCTTTCTTTCTCTCTTTCTTTCTCTCTCTCTCTCTCTCTCTCCCTTCCTTCCTTCCTTCCTTCCTTCCTTCCTTCCTTCCTTTCTTCTTTCTTTCTTCTTTCTTTCTTTCTTTCTTTCTTTCTTTCTTTCTTTCTTTTTCTTCTTTTTTTCTTTTTTTAGCTCCCTCACATCTATCTGAACTAGTATAAAGTCTTCAAATAAAGGATTATCTTTTCCATATGGCTACAAAGCGTGTGAGGCTATGATTGGGAGGCAGACAAAATAAGTGAAGGGGATTAAGGGGTACAAACTTCCAGCGTTAAATAGGTAATGGAGCTATAATGTACAGCATAGGGAATATAGTCAATAATACTGTAATAATTTTGTATGGTGACATTATAATCAATGTTATCATGGGGATTATTTCATAATGTATAAAATAATACATCACTATGATATACACACCTAAAACTAATAGGATATTGTATGTCAATTATACTTTATACTTTAAAAAAAAAGTATTCAGATATTTGCCTGAACATGTGTAAGAGTTTCATTCTCTAGACCATGCAACCAATTCCCCTTTGAGGCATGATATTAGCTTCCTCTTGGTTCCTTGACATAATATTACTAGTGTCAATGTGAAAACTTTCTCTACTTCTTCTGGAAGTAACTTTCTGAATCTCTTTGCCTCATTAACTCTTTTTCCCATTTCAAATATCAACCAAATATATTCTATTTTTCATCTCTTGTGCTTCTTAGATTATTTTTCCTTCTGTTATATCTGTTTTTCACTGTATACCTATATTACTCTATCTGCAAGAACTTTGGAGAACCTGTTTTTGCAATAAAATAAATCAGTTCTACGAAGTAAACAAAGAAACAAACAAAAACTCCAGAATGTACCATTGATCATACCAACTCACAGATAGGTTAAATCAATGTATGACCAATAGAAATGTGAAATTCTATGAATCTTATTATATTCAAGACATGAGTTGAGATTCTCCCAGTAGAAAGTAACCGACATGAGGTACATAGTTAAGAAAAACTGAATTTTTAAATATATCGTAAGAAGTTGAGATGGTTTTGACCCTTTACACTGATAGGAGTTTATAATAAGCTATAAGGCACACACACTTGTATGCATATAGGATAAGTCATCCTGATAACTAGAAAGCAGACGCTCAGATAGAAGATTTCTGAACAAACATGTAGACTTACTAAACAATATTTGAATTTGTGTACTAAGAGAAAGTTAAGATATATTATCATTTATAACTTTCTAATGAAAACCTTTTTGCTGATTATATATGTAAGATGTTAATTTCAAATATGTGAGGAGAGTATGTATTTAGCATAGAAAAACTCATAGTTAAATAGGTACTAGAAGTGCATTCCAATTCTATATTTTGCTGTAACATTCACAGTCTGAGGAGCCGTTCCATCAGAAGACAACTCCCATTATGATGATGTGATATGCTGCTCAGATTTATTTTTCAAAATATGTCAGTATTTCTTAACAGACACTCATGTACCTTGCTAATTACTGCTTCACAAACACGTGTTGTATATTTTGACAATCATAAAAAAAGTGCAAATATTTACTCATTTCAAATGACATAGCCTCATAAAGGGGTGAGAAATAAATTCTGGCATGGAGAATGAGAAAGGGATGGTGGGAGAGAAGAAAGACAGAAAATTGCTACGAAGTTATAATGTGTCATTCTAATTAAGTACATTAAATGCGTTGTTTCTAGCATGCTATAGCCCCAAGCATACCTCTGGCTTAATCCCTTCCAAAATGAAATATAAATGTATTTCAATCTATTAAAGGAGGTTTTCTGTCATAGAAACTGTTTCTATTTTTTGAATAAGTTTAAAGGCTAAATTCACATTATAGAATGCCCATGACAGTTAACCATGCTGGAAAACCACTACTCCATCAAAAAAGGATATCTGTCATCTTGCATCACTATGAAATGAACAAAAGAATAAATAATACCCATGATGTGCTGATTCTAAACATGAAACAGTTTTAAAGTTAACCAGGCTTACTTGGTCACATGGCATTCCTGATAAGAAATTTTAAAATGCTAAATATCACTATACTTGGATGCACCTTTTAAGTAGGCAGGGGAAATCCCCATGTTTTTACATTAGCCATGGTTCAAAAAAGAATGCATGAAATATAGAAAATGTAGTAACAACAATCGGTGTTTTGCTTCTTGATCTTCCTCAAAAAATATTATCAGAGAAAGTTACTTCAGGAAATATATGATATCACATTGTATATTTGCCTGCATTTTAGGGAAAAAAATTAACAAGAAAAATTTGGGGGAGTTCATTTAAATTCCACTGATGCTCATTATAGTCAAAGCATCATTTTCATGGAGTTACAACTTATCTAAATGCAATGCACACTTATTTTAACAAACTATGTATTAACTGATGCTTTCCTTCAAAATAATGCATATTAATTAAGACAAGCATTTCTAATATAGAGATAGGATTGGCATTATTTTTTACATGTGTTTTCTATTACAGGTGCAATGATGGTAAAATTTGATATCACTAAAGAACTTATTTATTGCTTTTAGGAGACTTTTAAAGCTACATGAAGATATCCAATATCAAGTAATCTTCCATTAACGAAGCAATTACTGGAACAGGCTTTCACTGGGATGTGGAGTCAAGCACACTGCTTACAGAACAACCCCTAACCAATATAAGGCCAGGGAATTAAAACAGGATGTGCTCTGAAAATGACATCTGAAGGATACTTAACTTGAGTGGCTCTTCGTCAAACTAAGATGCAATTAACTGTAATGGTGGAAAACTGCCTGATGTTTAGACTATGGCACCGTCGATGTCCTACATGTACTTTTATTTGATTAGTTCTTTAAGAAACAAGAATGGAGAAAGGGTTTGGTGCTGTAACCCACTAGGTGTGAAAATGGTTACATGGAATAGAAACCTGAAGATAATGAATTAAAAATTGAAACCTTAATCTAATGCAAGGTTTAAAAAAAAGGAAAGCTTTTGAAAACACCATTACAAATTAATGGAGGAAAACATTCATTGAAAACAATGAGATTTGTCTAGTGTTGCAATGTTTGTCATGTGCTCTCCCATATAAAATCTGTTTATCTCCATATAAAGTCATATCTGGTGAGATTCCTCGTTCTTTGATAATTAAATCAATGGGACTCAACCTTCATTCAAGGCAAACTGCAATCCTCACCAAAATCACTACAAATTTCCAGGTGGAAGGGGAGAATTTAAGTTTTCTGGTCACTTCTTGTTTGACATTCCAACTCCCTTTTCTTAAGATTTTTTTTCAAACTTAAGAATTTGTATCTAGATGTTGGGGCAAAGCAAAGGGCTTTGAATGAGACCAAGCTCCCTGTTTCAGAATCTCCCACTATCCCACTACAGATACTCTCCCAGCCTCTTCTCTTCTACCCATGTTGCTGATTTCCCAGTGTTCTTTAAGGCCCTCATGTTACTTTTCCTTAGCTTGATACCCCCATCGACTCTGAGGCAAACTTTGCATATCCAAAATTTTATTAACTTGCTTTGCTACCCGTTCCGTTCATTCTCACAGAAAGGCTGGCAGAGGCAATGAGAGGGATTGTGTGACCACTGGCAAAATGTATTTCCTTCCTTCCTTCCTGCCTGTCTGCCTGCCTGACTGCCGGCCTGCCTTCCTTTTGCCCTTCCTTCCTTCCTTCTTTCCTTCCTTCCCTCCTTCCTTCCTTCCTTCCTTCCCTCCCTCCCTTGCTTCCTTCCTTTCCTCAAAAAAAAAAATATCTATCAAAAAAAGGGGACACTTGGGTGGTTCAGTCAGTTAAGTGACTGACTTGATTTAGGCTCAGGTCCTGATCTCAGGGTCCTGAGTTTGAGTCCTTCCTTTGGGTTCCATGTTGGATGTGGAGCCTGTTTAAGATTCTCTGTCCCACTCCCCGACCCTTCCCCCACTCTCCCTCTCTGGGGAAAAGAAAGAAAGGAAGAAAGAAAGAAAGAAAAAGAAAAAAGAGCCTGGAGACTTCCTTCATCAATTCTTTAGTGCTGCCTGGATTCTATCTTCACTCATGGTTTATGTGTGTGTACATGCAGGGCAGAGTCATGGCAGAGTCATGGGGAATAACATTACATATGTGATGTGTCCCTTCCATTGTTCTTCTTCTTCCCCAGCAAGATGCTGTGGTTCTGCTGACACAGAGTTGCAGCAGGACTGGGAAGACAGGAACACAAAATAAGCTGAATGATTCCAAAGCTGTCTCGATTACTAAACATGCTTGGACCTCTTCTCACTGAATGCAGATAATGTGTGTGTTTTAATCCTTCCTATATCCCTTTGGCTCTGTTCAGGAGGACAGAAAACATGATAGGATTTCAAACTATAGAAAATTCAATTCAGGCAAAATTTGGATAATTTAGATATGCAAATGAAAAAAGAACTGAGAATCCAATTGGACAATTTATTTACTTTTTTTTTTAAAGATTTGTTTATTTATTTGAGAAAAACACACAGAGAGAGAAAGAGAGAGTATGAGCGGAGGGGCAGAAGGAAAGGGAGAGAGAATCTCAAGCACACTCTGAACTGAGCACAGAGCGTGACGTGGGGCTTGATCTCATGAATCTGAGATCACGACCTGAGGCAAAACAAAGAGTCCAGCACTTAATCAACTGCACCACCCAGGTATCCCTCAGTCGGACAATTTAAAGCAAGGAGGCAACCGAGACTAACAAGAGTCGGAAGCTAGAATACTCGATGGTTAAAGGAAAAGTGGGAGGCAGTGGAGGAGCCAAATCTGGAAGCCAGGCCATGTGGTTAGGCTGCCCAAGTGGGATCTGGGCCATGAGGGAGGTAAAGCTCCTTCTGCAGCCTGTGTGGCAGAGCAATGATGAGACGCTGTCTCCTGCCCTCCAGTCCTCCTCCCTTATGCCCGCTACAGAACTAGTCAAAACCCATCGGTCAATGTTTTCCTAAAATACCAAGCAGAGCAAAAGGGCGGGGAATGGAGCAACATGCAAATAAAAGGCACGCTTGCCACAAACACCCACAGCTATTAAATACCACTACATTTGCCAGCTATAAAGCCAGTTAATGAATAAGAACTCTACAACTCTGATATCTTAGAAAAGATGTCTAGGATATAGCAGTTATCTTCTATTATCACATTGATAGTAGTGATTAATAAGCTTACTTTATTAATATAAGTAATTAATAATTACCTATTACTTTTAAGTAAAATAAAGGCAACTGTCAAAGCTTTCATGACCAGCATCTTGATTTTTCTCTTTAACATTTCTTCTTCCTTAAGATTTGTTAGCTATGATCTGGTCTTATAATACCCTGGCTTTAAGGGCCTTTCTTTAAAGATAAGTGATGATTCATTTGGTGTGGTTCACCAGGGCGTCTCCCTCTCTTCTAAGAAATTTTCTTATCCTAAAACATGTCAGCATGAGTTTCTTGAAAACAGAAGCTGAGAGAAGGGATTTTCCAAAGATAGAGGAGAGTCTGGGAAGGACAGAAGGATGCCGGAAGAGCCATAAACACTTCCTCTGAAACGTTGCCTGAGGCAGATCGTGCCTTCCAAGACCAGACTAAAAGAGAAAAACTAGGCCCTTTTCTGAAGGTCTCAATGAGATCAAGAGTCATGGAGACCCTGTATTCAGAAACTGAAACCTACTTGCTAGGCACAGCCAAAGCTGTTTGTGACACCTAATGATGCTGATGCCAGGTGATGTGGGATATGAGCAGCCTCCTCCTGACAGATCCGCTCCCTGGGCTTGCAACACAGGGGTCTTATAAACTGACTTCCCTCTCTCTTCCCCTGTACCGGTTCTGACCAAACACGTTATTCTGGTTTAAGAGGCATTGGGCTTGTATTTATCAAATAAAAATGTCTATGGGGAATTTTGTTCCTGTAGAGCCATATACATTTCTTAAACTGTTCCCCAGTTGAGACAATTTTCAAAAGAGAGGCTACAGGAAAATAAGAATTTACTAGGTTCCTTTGAATGGTTTTTAAATACGAAATATTTTCCTCATGAAAGAAGTTTTTATTAATCAAAACTGCTTAAAAGACATTCATATTTTTTTTTAATTTTGGTATGAAATATCAGGTTTGAAATTGTTATGTAAACATGTCACTGAACCCGGCTGTGTTTGGGACCATATGTGTCTTAAGTGATGCAGGTGGAAAACATTTGGGTAAATATTAGTAATATTTAATGTACTTCAGCATTCTCTGCTTTTTTAAACTTCTATGATATTTAAGATGGTAAATTTCTTCCCTTTTATTCTTTCTACTATTTCCTTTAAGTTTCTATGTATCTCATATAGTATCTATGTATCTCATATCTCATATAGTCTTCCCATTGTAAATAACTTCGTCGGTCTTGGTCAACTGACCATGGTTTCACTTGGGCAGCAGGATATATTGTGTTTGTTATTATAATGGCTTACGGCCCATTTGCATGTTGCTTTTCTGTAAAGAGGTTAAGGTACGTTACTAAATTTAGAGATAATTTTTATAATTCTCAGTAGAGATAGGTGGAATACATTAAAAATCTTAATAGCCAATCAATCTATATATGTATTCCAATCTAACCCTTAATATCACCAATAATACCAGCGAGGTTTCCAAACTCGAAAATTTCAACTAGTGAATATTCATTTTAATTAAAGAAACAAAGGAAATAGAAAGTGCAATGTAATTTCACATTAAAACAAGTACTAGGGCTATGCCACATCTTGTAAACACCAACCTTGAACCTTGAAACAAAATAGATTATTAGGGATATGGTCCTCAATATTTTCTAACTAAATTCAGGGATTAACTCATTCTATGATTTGAGCCCAAATTCTGGAGTATATCAAAATAGCATATTTCCTCTGTCTGGTCTCAGTATCTATTTTTTTTTTTAATAATTCTTATTCTCAAATAAGAAACATACAAAACCTCATAAAACAAATGTGTAATTTACTAAATTATCAAAAGTAAATATTCTTGCAAACACCATTCACGTTAAGGAATAAAACCTCTCCAGTTGCCCCAGGGGTCCCTAAGTAGCCACCAATTATAGCCCCTTCTCTCTCTACTGAGTTACTTCTCTAGATTTTATTGTAACTACCTCCCTACTTTATCATCAAACTGTGTTTTGATAGACATCAAAATTTAGTTTAGTTTAGTTTTCTTTTTTCTTCTAAGTATTTTTGTTTTAATCTGTAGGATTCCCTCCATTACTTCTCTTTCCTGAAATCTATTTGTTAAAGAACCCAAGTTACCTGTCCTATAATTTTCCACGGGCTGGATCTTATTGATTGCATTCCTCTGTATTTTACTGTGTTCTACTACTTTGTCTCCAAATTTGTAATTGAATCTAGAGGATTATTCAGACTCAGGCTAGCATTTTTTTTTCCCCAAATCTACTTTATAGCCACTATTGTGTTCCTCATGAGAGATCATGGGAGGTATTTAATGACCAATTGTCTCTTCTGATAAAATTAGAAGTCCCTAATCCCTAAATCCTTTAGTTAATTAGAATTTGCAAAATGTTGAAATTGCAATTCTGTTGTTCTTTCTTCCTGTGTTTTTTTTCTTTTTTTTTTGAAATGTTCTTATGATGACACACTTTCCTTCATCTGCTCTTTGGTTACCCAATTCTATAGTTCATATAGGAAAAGTAGGATAAATGTTTGATTCTTTCCATATATATACATATATATATATATATATATATATATATATATATATATATATATATATATATATATAGGTTTATGTTTTGAAGTTGTGTTGGCTGTAATTCTCATATACTTTGGAACACAAATTCTATAACTCATCTTTAAATACCACAGCTGTGCCTTTCAAAAGAGAAAAATGCTTATTTCAGTTTTGGCCACATATCCGAGTTATTCAAAATTTTCATTCAAGATATTACACCCTGAGATATATAATGCTATCCACTTCTTGTAAAATTCCACCTTCACCAGATGTAAAACTCCACCTTCACCTTCCACCAGAGTAGCCAGACAACCACTCACTTTAATCTTCTGATTTATGGATATTCTATTATGCTTTGTACTTTCCTTCATGTTACCAATATTAAAATTTTATTTTCTACTTCCAGTCATTAGGTTGGAATTATATTAGAAGCTTAAAAAATTATCTGTTGTAACTAAATTAAGGGCTTATTTTTTCCTGAAGTTTTCACATTTTCATTTAAATCTCAAAATGGAGAAAGTTTGACCTCGAATTCCTGTGTGGATCAGACTGAACCCTTGACCAAGCTGATTGAATCTTACTCCTTCTGTTTTGTTTGGCTAGTTCATCAAATAGATCTCAGTGTCACAGAGAGATAAATAAGAAACTAGAAATGGGGGTCCTAAGAGACTGTGTGTGACTTCTTGGGGGAGATGATCCAACACTCTGTCTGGCTTATAAATGGGATTAAGCTGTTCTAACAAAATGTGGGCTCAGAAATAAGTATGTCCATTTGGAGTATAAAAACCTTGAAGCTGGAAGGTATGCAGTGCACGTCCCTTTAAGTTATGGAACAAATTTTAATATTTTCTTGGATAACTTTCCTTGAGTTTGGTGCCCTGGCTAACACAATGATAAGTTGACAGTGTCATTAGTACTAGACTCTCTTAAATATTTAAAATAATTAGTGGAACATTTTAATATAATTAATGTTTCTGAACATAAAAAAAAGAGGAGGAAATAAGGAGAGCAGGGATCAGATAATGCAGAGACTTATATTTTAATGGTAATGTTATTTATTCTTAAAGCAATTCTTTTTATGCAGGGGAATGGTGATTACATTTTCTTCTGAGGATCACTGTAGCTATGGAAAAGGGCCTAGAAGAATCAAGAATGATATGGGGAAAGATGCTAAGGGGATGATGAAAGAATCTAAGTGATAAACTATGATAAATTTCACAGTCAAAAAGAATAAAATTTATACATTAGAGAAATATTTAGTGTTCATTTTGCTCTGGCAAAATTAAAGGTTAAAT
Organism: Enhydra lutris kenyoni; assembly: GCF_002288905.1. Taxonomy (NCBI): domain Eukaryota; kingdom Metazoa; phylum Chordata; class Mammalia; order Carnivora; family Mustelidae; genus Enhydra; species Enhydra lutris. The sequence continues at coordinate 2,361,896 of NW_019154147.1, forward strand.
TTGCAGTGTAATCAGAAACTAAAGGTTATTTTTCTTCTACAGGATGGGGTCTTCACAATGACTTATTCAGGAAGTCGAGGATAGATCTCTCTCTCTCTCTCTCTCTCTCTCTCGTCTCGTGTTTTCCTCCTCCATCTTCACAACTCCTGACACTGTCTATGCCTTGTTATAATTCAAAACTTAGAATTTACATATACAGGGACACACAACACAAAACATTAATCTGTCTTTTGTGGTCTATAAATAACATGTATGTGGCAATATTTTTTTTTTAAGATTTTATTTATTTATTTGACAGAGATCACAAGTAGGCAGAGAGGCAGGCAGAGTGAGAGAGAGAGAGAGGAGGAAGCAGGCTCCCTGCCGAGCAGAGAGCCCAATGCGGGGCTCGATCCCAGGACCCTGGGATCATGACCTGAGCCGAAGGCAGAGGCTCTAACCCACTGAGCCACCCAGGTGCCCCTGTATGTGGCAATATGACCTGATGTAGTGATGTAGACTATTCTTGGATTTTTTTTTTTTCTATTAAGGATCTGATCACTTAGGAAAGAATTGTGAATTTACCCTTTTACTCCACTTCATGAAAATTAGAACAACAAACACTTTTAAGACTTTATTTTGAATTAAGATTGTATATCCTGGGGTGCCTGGGTGGCTCAGTAGGTTAAGCCTCTGCCTTCAGCTCAGGTCTGAGCTGGGATCAAGCCCCATATGGGGCTCTCTGCTCAGTAGGGAGCCTGTTTCCTCCTCTTTCTCTGCCTGCCTCTCTGCCTACTTGTGATCTTTCTCTCTGTCCAAAAAAATAAATAAATAAATAAATAATCTTAAAAAAAAAGATTGTATATTCTGTATGTTTTATCTTACTTAATCTTCATGATAATCCTACATATCTACTTTTGCAGATGGAAAAAAAGTAAACTATAAAGAAACTTAAGTAACTTTTTTAAGATTCCCTTGCAAATAAAGAGTTGGGATTCAGACTAGATGTATCTAACTGTCCGATCCAATTGCCAAAAAACACCAGACAATATGTTACTATGCATTGTTCTTTGATATGTCAAAACGACATGTTTGTATTTTTTACTTACAGATGGACATACTGTGCCTATGTTTCCCTCGTATTGGTGATCAGATGGAAAAACCCACTTGCATTCTCTGGTCTGGCCCCTTTTATTTATGTATTTATTAATTTACAATCTTTTAGAGTAGTTTAAGGTTCACAGCAAAATTGAAAAGAAACTATAGAGATTTCTCTGATACCCCTTGTCCCTGCACTTGAATAGCCTCTCTTTTATCAACGTCCCCCACCAAAGGGTATATTTGTTATAATCGATGAACCTACCCAGACATATCATCATCACCTGGAGCCCGTAGTTGACATTTGAATTCACTCTTGGTGTTGTGCATCATGTGGGTCCGGACTAATGTATAATGCAGTATAACCATCATTATGGTATCATGTAGAATATTTTCACTCCCCTAAAACTCACTTGGGCTCTGCTTGTTCATCCCTCCCCAAACTCCAACTCTGGCAACTACTGCCTTTTTACATCTCCATAGTTTTATCTTTTCTTGAATGTCATATAGATGGAATCATACAGTATGTAGCCTTTTCATATTGGCTTTTATTCATTTAGTAATATGCACTGAAGCTTCTTCCCCTGTCTTTTCATGGTTTGATAGCTCGTTTCTCTTTAGCTTACAAATATGTAAAATCATTATAGAATATTCTAATATATATTTTTCTCAACATAAAAACACAGAATATATAAATGATGCAGTAAATAAAGAAATGATTAAGAGTCACTTTCACCTCACTACAGAGTTAACATTTTTAATCATTACCTTTAATTTTTAACTTTTTTAAAAACAGTTTAACTCAAGAGGTCCTGAAACAGATAGACAAATATTTCTTTGCATCTCATATTCGACCCCAGAGGGCATATCCTTTACAAACTTATAAGAGCCAAGAACATTTTCCAATAATGTATCAACACTGCATAAGTTTCTGCAAAAAACAGAAACTTATTCAACTAATTTAAGCAAAAGAAAATAATATTGATGACAAGGGGGTCTAGTCTATCACCAAACCAATGTCAGAATCAGAGGATTAGTGACTCATAAGGGCCTGGAGTTAGAAACTGGAAAGCCTTTTGGAAACCAGCCTGTATTATACTCTTCTTCTTCTCCCTAATTCTCTCATTTTTCCTCTCCTTCCCTGTCCTTTTTCATTTATTGGTTTCTTCTTTTAGCTTTGCATCCTTCATCTGTTATCTTTTCTCTCTCTTTTTTTTTTAACGTAGATTTATTTATTTGAGAGAGAGAGAGCAAGGGGGAGGGGCAGAGGGAGAGAGTCATAGGCACACTCCCACTAAGCAGGGAGCCAGACCTGAGGCTCAATCCCATGACCCTGAGACTACAACCTAAACTGAAACCAAGAGTTGGTAGCTTAACCAAAGGAAACGTCCAGGTACCCAACCTCCATTTTTTTGGCAGATGGTTTGAAATATTTTTTTTAAACTATCTAATAATTTTGGAGGAACTATCCTGTCCCATTCTCAGTCCAGATGGTTCAATGGTCCTGACATCATTCCACTGTAGAGGTAAACATGTGACCTAGGCCTGATCAACAGATTACAGTAATTAGTTCAGCTATGAGTATGTGAAACATTGATCAAAATCACCAGATTTGGAGTATAATTGCTCCAGTTCAATCCCAGCTCCAACACTCACTAGCAGTAAAATCCTGTGCTAGTTGTTTCTCTTCCATGAGATTTAGAACAAAATCAAACAATTAGCAAATGATAAATACATGATAGCTATCATTTTCATTAATCTAATCAAGGACAGTCAGTGTTTGGATTATTTGCAGAACTACTGAATTATAATGGGACTACTGGAATTTTGGGCTGCTTGGTGGACTGAACATAAGCTTGGTATTCTTTGTGGCCATTTGCCATTCTGTAGACACATTCAGCTTGAAAATTAAATTTATACCAAGATACTATGAGTCAGGAACTGACGGTATTACGTGAGAAACAAGGTCCAGCCCACTTGTCCCTAGACTTCTCAGTGAGGTGAGACAATGCTGTTTTGCTTAAGACAGATTTCTCTTTCTTGCAGTTATAGTGGCTAGTATTCTGGATTTCATTATCCAGATAATCATATAGATAATTATAAAAATATATATTATGTAAACTAGTATGTCTGTGTAGTCCACCCATGTATAGCTAATCCTTGAACACTGTAGGAGTTAGAGGACCCTACCTCCTGTCCACATATAACTTTGACTCCCCAGAAACTTACCTACTAATAGCCTATTGCTAACCAGAAGCTTTAGAGATAACATAGCCGATTATCACATGTTTTGTATATGTCTTATATACTACATTCCTTTTCTGTTATATTCAGTTAGCTAGCATATAGTACATTACTAGTTTTTGATGTAGTGTTCAACAGTTCATTAGATGCTTATAACACCCAAAGCTCATCAAAAATAACTTCCTTAATATCCATTACCTGGTTACCTCATTCCCCCCTTCTATAACCCTCAGTTTGTTTCCCAGAATCCAGTCTCAAATGGTTTGTCTCCCTTGCTGATTTCTTTCCATTCAGGTTTCCCTCCTTCCCCTGTGGTCTTCCACCCTATTCCTTATGTTTCACATATGAATGAAACCATATGATAATTGTCTTTCTCTGCTTGACTTATTTCACTTACAATAAGCACCTTATTGAAAATAAAGTTAACCAGAGAAATAAAATGCTATTTAAAAAGACATAAGAAAGAGAAAATGCATTTACAATACTATATTTATTGAAAAAAAATCTGGATATTTGTGGACCCACTCAGTTCAAACCAGTGTTGTTCAAGGGTCAACTGTAGTCACAAGTTCAAAAAGTGAAACAGCATATAAAATGGGAAGGCTCACAGGGGCACCTGGGTGGCTCAGTGTGTTAAGCCTCTGCCTTCAGCTCAGGTCATGATCTCAGGGTCCTGGGATCGAGCCCCTCATTGGGCTCTCTGCTCAGCAGGGACCCTGTATTCCCTTCTCTCTCTGCCTCCTGCTCTGCCGACTTGTGATATCTCTCTCTGTCAAATAAATAAATAAAATCTTTTTTTTTTTTTAGAATTTTGTTAAAAGATTTTATTTATTTATTTGACAGAGAGAGATCACAAGGAGGCAGAGAGGCAGGCAGAGGGAGAGAGGAGGAAGCAGGGTCCCTGCCAACAGATAGCCCAATGCAGGACTCAATCCCAGGACCCTGAGATCATGACCTGAGCCAAAGGCAGAGGCTTAACCCACTGAGCCACCCAGGTGACCTAAATAAATAAGATCTTAAAAAGAAGAAAATGAGAGCCTTAAATGACACACTGCACCAGATGGACATCACAGATATATTCAGAACATTTCATCCCAAAACAACAGAATACTCATTCTTCTCTAGTGCACATGGAACATTCTCCAGAATAGATCACATCCTCGGTCCTAAACCAGGTCTCAACCAGTATCAAAAGATTGGGATCATTCCCTGCATATTTTCAGACTACAATGCTCTGAAGCTAGGACTCAATCACAAGAGGAAATTTGGAAAGAACCCAAATACATGGAGACTAAACAGCATCCTTCTAAAGAATGAATGGGTCAACCAGGAAATTAAAGAAGAATTGAAAAAATTCATGTAAACAGATGATAATGAAAACACAATGGTTCCAAATCTGTCGGACACAGCAAAGGCAGTCCTGAGAGGAAAATATATAGCGGTACAAGTCTTTCTCAAGAAACAAGAAAGGTCTCAAATACACAACCTAACCCTACACCTAAAGGAGCTGGAGAAAGAACAAGAAAGAAACCCTAAACCCAGCAGGAGAAGAGAAATCATAAAGATCAGAGCAGATATCAATGAAAGAGAAACCAAAAAAACAATAGAGCAAATCAACAAAACTAGAAGCTGGTTCTTTGAAAGAATTAATAAGATCGATAAACCCCTGGCCAGACTTATCAAAAAGAAAAGAGAAAGGACCCAGATAAATAAAATCATGAATGAAAGAGTAGAGATCACAACCAACATCAAAGAAATACAGACAATTATAAGAACATACTATGAGCAACTCTATGCCAACAAATTTGACAATCTGGAAGAAGTGGATGCATTCCTAGAGACATATAAACTACCACAACTGAACCAGGGAGAAACAGAAAACCTGAACAGACCCATAACCAATAAAGTGATTGAAACAGTCATCAAAAATCTCCAAACAAACAAAAGCCCAGGGCCAGACGGCTTCCCGGGGGAATTCTACCAAACATTTAAAGAAGAACTAATTCCTATTCTCCTGAAACTGTTCCAAAAAATAGAAATGGAAGGAAAACTTCCAAACTCATTTTATGAGGCCAGCATCACCTTGATCCCAAAACCAGACAAGGATCCCATCAAGAAAGAGAACTACAGACCAATATCCTTGATGAACACAGATGCAAAAATTCTCACCAAAATACTAGCCAATAGGATTCAACAGTACATTGAAAGGATTATTCACCACGACCAAGTGGGATTTATTGCAGGGCTGCAAGTTTGGTTCAACATCCGCAAATCAATCAATGTGATACAACACATTAATAAAAGAAAGAACAAGAACCATATGATACTCTCCATAGATGCTGAAAAAGCATTTGACAAAGTACAGCATCCCTTCCTGATCAAAACTCTTCAAAGTGTAGGGATAGAGGGCACATACCTCAATATTATCAAAGCCATCTATGAAAAACCCACAGCAAATATCATTCTCAATGGAGAAAAACTGAAAACTTTTCCGCTAAGGTCAGGAACATGGCAGGGATGTCCATTATCACCACTGCTATTCAACATAATACTAGAAGTCCTAGCCTCAGCAATCAGACAACAAAAGGAAATTAAAGGCATCCATATCGGCAAAGAAGAAGTCAAACTATCACTCTTCGCAGATGATATGATACTATATGTGGAAAACCCAAAAGACTCCACTCCAAAACTGCTAGAACTTGTACAGGAATTCAGTAAAGTGTCAGGATATAAAATCAAAGCACAGAAATCAGTTGCATTTCTCTACACTACCAACAAGACAGCAGAAAGAGAAATTAAGGAGTCAATCCCATTTACAATTGCACCCAAAACTATAAGATACCTAGGAATAAACCTAACCAAAGAGGCTAAGAATCTATACTCAGAAAACTATAAAGTACTCATGAAAGAAATTAAGGAAGACACAAAGAAATGGAAAAATGTTCCATCCTCCTGGATTGGAAGAATAAATATTGTGAAAATGTCTATGCTGCCTAAAGCAATCTACACATTTAATGCAATTCCTATCAAAGTACCATCCATTTTTTTCAAAGAAATGGAACAAATAATCCTAAAATTTATATGGAGCCAGAAAAGACCTCGAATAGCCAAAGGAATATTGAAAAAGAAAGCCAAAGTTGGTGGCATCACAATTCCGGACTTCAAGCTCTATTACAAAGCTGTCATCATCAAGACAGCATGGTACTGGCACAAAAACAGACACATAGATCAATGGAACAGGATAGAGAGCCCAGAAATAGACCCTCAACTCTATGGTCAACTAATCTTCGACAAAGCAGGAAAGAATGTCCAACAGAAAAAAGACAGCCTCTTCAATAAATGGTGTTGGGAAAATTGGACAGCCACATGCAGAAAAATGAAATTAGACCATTTCCTTACACCACACACGAAAATAGACTCAAAATGGATGAAGGACCTCAATATGAGAAAGGAATCCATCAAAATCCTTGAGGAGAACACAGGCAGCAACCTCTTTGAGCTCAGCCACAGCAACTTCTTCCTAGGAACATTGCCAAAGGCAAGGGGAGCAAGGGCAAAAATGAACTATTGGGATTTCATCAAGATCAAAAGCTTTTGCACAGCCAAGGAAACAGTTAACAAAACCAAAAGTCAACTGACAGAATGGGAGAAGATATTTGCAAATGACATATCAGATAAAGGGCTAGTGTCCAAAGTCTATAAAGAACTTAGCAAACTCAACACCCAAAGAACAAATAATCCAATCAAGAAATGGGCAGAAGACATGAACAGACATTTCTGCAAAGAAGACATCCAGATGGCCAACAGACACATGAAAAAGTGCTCCACATCACTCGGCATCAGGGAAATACAAATCAAAACCACAATGAGATACCACCTCACACCAGTCAGAATGGCTAAAAGTAACAAGTCAGGAAATGACAGATGCTGGCGAGGATGCGGAGAAAGGGGAACCCTCCTACACTGTTGGTGGGAATGCAAGCTGGTGCAACCACTCTGGAAAACAGCGTGAGGGTTCCTCAAAAAGCTGAAAATAGAGCTACCCTATGACCCAGCAATTGCACTACTGGGTATATACCCTAAAGATACAAACGTAGTGATCCGAAGGGGCACGTGCACCCGAATGTTTATAGCAGCAATGTCTACAATAGCCAAACTATGGAAAGAACCTAGATGTCCATCAACAGATGAATGGATAAAGAAGAGGTGGTATATATACACAATGGAATACTATGCAGCCATCAAAAGAAATGAAATCTTGCCATTTGGGATGACGTGGATGGAACTAGAGGGTATCATGCTTAGCAAAATAAGTCAACTGGAGAAAGACAACTATCATATGACCTCCCTGATATGAGGAAGTGGAGATGCAACCTGGGGTGGTTAAGGGGGTAGGAGAAGAATAAATGAAACAAGATGGGATTGGGAGGGAGACAAACCATAAGTGACTCTTAATCTCACAAAACAAACTGAGGGTTGATGGGGGGAGGAGGGTTGGGAGAGGGAGGTGGGGTTATGGACATTGGGGAGGGTATGTGCTATGGTGAGTGCTGTGAAGTGTGTAAACCTGGCGATTCACAGACCTGTACCCCTGGGGATAAAAATACATTATATGTTTATAAAAATATAAATAAATAAATAAATAAATAAATAAATAAGAAGACTCACACACAAGTCCTCCAACACTCCTATCCCTAGTCCTTTAGGGTTTCAATTCTTCCATGATTACAATCTCTTCTGTATTTATTGTTTTTGTCACATTTGATTTAACATTAGATATGTCTCTGATTCTCAATATCTGTTATTGTTTTAAATAATTTAGTGGTACACTTATATATTCTGTTTTACACTTCTATTTCCTTAACCTATGATCTTTAGAGATTTTCTACTGACTTCATAGTATGGAAAATAAAGGAGTCGACATAGGCATACATCCCTCATCCTTACTTCATTTTCCTATTCCTCTTATTTGTGTAATCACATTGATGTTTTCAGAGTTGCTGAATCTGTTTGCTTTTCTTATTTTCCTACAGTTAATTCTTCAATACACTGTGCCTATTGATTGATTGAATTGTGAAAGCTACTAAACATTTATAAGTATACAAGTTTTTAATTGTACAGTACTACAGCTGGAGCTTAGGATTTAAAAGGATTTAAAATCTCTACCCTAAACTTTGTTCTTCAAAGAATTGTCAAAGCATCAATGTCAGATGCATTCTCCTTTCAAATGCTCATGAACTGTATCATATTCTAGTTTGTTTCTTATTAAGGTCATAATTGTTTTGTTTTTCTTAGCTTTAATTTGCAATTCTGGCTTTTTGTTGTTGATAGGAAAGATGCATGAAGAGCTAGCCTCTTAACAAAATATTTGTTGTTGTACTCCACTTTCTTATTAAAGGTATTTATTATCCATGAAGACTTCAACTTCCTGTTTTAGGTTAAGCATTAATACTTCCTGGGACTATGTACAGTTATCTTCTTTGGATATTTTTTCATGGGAATAATGTTTCATATATTTCACATTATTCTTTATAATATTCATACAATATGCTGTAGTATATATTTAATATTTTCATTAAATCCAAATGGATGCCAAACTTTTGTTACATATTAAAGTGTTTGTATTGAAATGTTTTAATGCTACCTTGTTCTTCATTAATGAGAAATTCAGTGTAAACATCTACCTTCAGGAAACCTTTCCTTCAGACCTTTGAATGCCTTACTCCAATGTGTTTTCATATCTGGCCTTTTTAATGCTAATTTAAAGCCAATAGGTTCTCTACTTATTACATGATTTGGTTATTTTGTTTTTCTTTTTGGTAGGCTTTTAACTTCATTCTTGAAATTTTTGTTTTACCAACTACTGAGTATGTGTTTATTCATTCATCTAACTCATTAAGTACTGAGTTGTAAATAGTAATAGAAATCTTTAAATAGCAATGAATGCCTTATTTATTTGTTTATTTATTTATTTAATTTATTAATTTATTTTTTTTTGGTAGAGTTAGGTTCAGTTATCTTTCTTGGAATTCCAAAGTGGTTGTTTGACATTCTTATTCCTTCCTTCCTTGATTCTTAAGTTTTTGTCTCATTTCATAATTTTTTAAATAATTATTATAAATTTGTTCTTTCCCTTGTTCTGAGAAATCTCCACATTTTGACCTTCCAGATTACTTATTTGGCCTTCTGAAATTCCATTTTATTTTTCATTTCTAGTGACTTGAAATAATTATCAGTCACATTTTAAATTTCCACCGACACCTCCTGGTCTGTTCTGCTTTTGCACCTTTCCCATAGAAGTGGCTATTTATTCTATGAATAAAATAGTCTGTTGAATTTTTATATATCATGAGAGAATATGAATAAAAATTTGTTTTTCTTATGTTTTTCTTCTGACACTAAATAATCACTTTCCTGTGAGAATATTCACTAGATCTATGTCTCTCCATTCTTCTCTTTTGCATTGTTTTCATTAAACAGTTAATGTTGCTTCCTGAGTCATCCATGTCTACAAAATGGACTGGGTTTGCTGAAGAAAGGCTTCTTTGGGCAGTTTTACTTCCTAAAGTTCACTTCCTAAAGTTTTCTTCTCTGTAAAAGAAGGTTCAAAATGATTTGGGGGTCTGTTAAGGGGCTTTTGTGTGCATAATTCATTTTTAGAAAGTGAAGTTAGAGAGAATGGAAGGCCGTCTTGGACTTGCCCCTTCCTCAGCATCACAAACGAGAAACCACAGAGGGCAGGAGATAAGCACATTGGCTCTGGAACCAAGTCTGTTCGGTTCAAACCCTGGCTCTGCCACTGACAAGTTCCATGACTTGGTCTAATCTACTTGATCTCTCTGTGCCTCTTATCTGAAAAAGATAAATAATGTAATCTTCAACACAGTGTTGTTGTGAGTTACATACAATACATTTAGACCAATATCTCACACAGAGTAAGGGCTCAAAAACGGTCAGCTTGAAAATGAAAACATAGTGACAAATTTTATTTTAGTATAAAAAATATTTAGTATACTATTCTCTTCTTGCTTTCTTTTCTTTGTTTTGGTCTGGTAGAGAGTTCTAAAATTATGTCAATCCCTTTACTGCTTCTCTTGAAGGCACACCCATTCTAAACCTCCCAGGAAAGTCAGCTATTATCTTCATAGCTATGCTCCAGGTGTAGCTTTAATGTTTCTATTGCCTGACTCTTTATATTGGCTGTGAAAGTGGGGAAAAGAAGAGAAGGAAGAAAGGCTGACTGGCCTAGTTGTTTCTTTCAATAATAATGATAATTATGAATAGTCAACGCTGTTCCTAATTATCATGACGGGCCGTTTCCACAATCTCTTAACTTATTTAGTATTTGAGTTTCCCTACTGTGCCCTTTGATGTGTCCAAGTCTTGCAGTAGAAGAATGTCTGTTGTGTTTGCCGCCATTCTTTGCCTGAATCGTGTTTTTAGGCTACAGTGTACTTTATCTATCAATGCAAACCTATCCCCTGTCCTCATTTCACATATTAGACATACTATAGAGTTAAGTATTACCACTGTTTCCCATTCCATGGGTTCATCTGTCTCTGTATTTAATCTTAACTGTCATCTTGAGTATGAAGCAACAGTCAATTTCTGCATTCTGGAATTTCCAGACTAGGTTTGGTATCAATTAAATTCCTTACTTCATCTTTATGTATTACACATGTATTTGTGTACATCTACTCTTTGCTCCTAGTTTCCATTTTTGCATTTTGAAATAAACATTAGCTTTTGTATTTTTAAAAATTTTTATCCGAGTAATGACTAAAAAGTATTAAAATATCTATCTATCTATCTATATGTGGCTGTACATTTTAATACCATTTAATATATTAACAATTCTTTGTGTTAATAAAAGTTTTGAATGGAATACACTTTCACCAGGGACAATCTAACTTAACGTGCATTCCCACTTGTTGTTATTAAATTTTAAAATATTTTTTCCTGTGTAACACCTCACAGACATTAAGGATTTAGATTGGTTCTCTTCTGTTAATAATAAAATCAGTCTACCTTGAGAAAAATGCATTCATTCATAGACCATATTAACTAATCAATAATTTATGGCCCTTGTTTACACATAAGATATTAAACATATACAATGTAAATCTTTAACTGTGAACAAAGAAATGAATACATCTTGATTAAAAAAGACTTGTGAAATTTAACTTTGGAAACATTTCACTTCTAAGGTCAAAAGGTTGCTATAGCTTAAGTAAGGGAACAGATTTACCTGTGAAGAAAAAAGACCATTTACTGAGATGATCTAAATCATGTAGTTTTTCAGCCTTCTGCTTCACAGTGTGGATTGTAAGTAAAACTTCCAGTGTGGTTGAGCTAGGAACGAAGAGAAATCAAGGCTCTCTAGTATGACAGTGATCCTGATGGCTGTAAATGATGGCAATGCTCCAATTTTTTAAATTGTTTCATTTAAAAACTAAGCATTGGATTCCACACTGTGTTATAAGATTCTCAGCCATCTTGGATTCAATTTAGAGGAAACATTTATGGAGCTTAAATTGTTCCTGGCAATTCTATGCTCTGTAACATTTTAAACAAATGTATTTTATTCCAAACTCTCTCACATAGAGTGTAGATAAAGTCTAAAAATACACAATCAAATCCCGTTCATGAACTGGTTTTAGTTTTTGGTGGGTTCGGTTGTGTACTCTCTTAGCAAGAGGAGAATCGAAACTGATAAAAAGTGAAATTTAAAAATTCTTAGCTTGTTTTGTCTCATATAAGATGACTATTTAAATCTAAAAACAAAAAATAATAAAATAAAATAAAATAAAATAAAATAAAATAAAATAAAATAATAAAATAAAAATATCTGGAGAGCATGTAATTCAGATCCTGAGGCTGGATACCTAAGATCCACTTTTCCTTTTATAATCAGATATAAAGTGAGTTTGAAAAGCTAGGATTTGATTCATCAACTGCTTTGTTTACTCTTTTTATTTCCTTTATGGGTATAAATGTAATAAAATCAAACAGCCATGTCTTAATTAAGGAAAACTGGTGCACTTTAATGTTGCACAGATTATTCTTGACCTGAGATTTGACTTGTTTTGTTGATTAGGAAACTTACCTCCGTCATTTTTTTTTTTTAAGTTACTTCTTTAGCTTTTACAGCATAATTACAAAATACCTATGGGGGCCATGGCATAGATGATGAATATGTTTCCACTTCTTTCTACTTGTTAGGAGATTTGGGTGACAAAACACTTCTGGAAGTGTTTCATGATCCCCAAATTTGATACTAAGTGGTATTTTAAAAGGTTATTCTGGGGATATTTAGTTGCTCCTGGGTTGATTTCCGTTTCCTTGAGGATCTTGGAGGAAATTAACTCTTCCACCTTAGGGCCTTCAAAGGTCTTCACATCCAGCCCCACTGTGCAGTGATTGGCAGGACCTCCAATTACCAGAATTTCACTAGTCAGGTGAAGAGTTACCTTTTATTATTACACTTTATGAGCTGACTGAATTAAGTTAAACCTGTACATCATTTTTCTTTCTGGAAATTAAAAAGATTTACACTCACTGTTTTGAACAAGTAGATTTTTGCTTGCAGCTGTCAAAACAAGCTGTCATTTCAATTATCTAGAGTGCCTATTAGTCAATTTTTAATAAAGTTTCCACTACTTTTTCCTGTTTTTTAATGAATGGTGTCCCTCACACACCTTTTAAATATATGTTCCATGGCCCCTATAGAATTCTGAAATTAAGTAGAAAATATTAAGTAATTTAATCATAAAATGCTTTAAGTTTTTTCATGGTTGCCTAGAGCACACTCTATTTTATCAGTTTTATTTCCTTTACAGTTTCTCCTTCTTAGAAAACAATCAAGCAGCAACCATAAAGATTATAGCATTGATGAATTCAAGACACAGTTACCTCTTGTTCCATGGAGCAATATGTAAACAACTCATGTGTAATATATCTATTATCTACCTTCCTGCCTATAATCTGTTTATCCTTCTACCTTCATATCTATTCAATTTATTTTCAAAGATACAACTTTCTTTTCCACTTGACTGTAAACTCCAAAAAGTAAATTCCATGTACACAGGCAGCTGGAATATGAACAGGGGAACAAGACAGCTATCAGTTATCAGAGTAAAGCAAATATTGCAAATATGAAGGGAATGTTATGGTTCAGTGATGATGGAGATGTCTAGAGTTTTTTCCTTGATGTCCAAAATAACAGCCTTAGAGTAATAATGGTAACTCTTAATACCTTTCTCCACTACCTCCACCATTGAACTTCTGAATATGGTCTTGCTTGGTCAGAATCCAGAAGCAAAACAATGCTGAACCCAGAAATGAAAGGTATTGATGACTCTAGATGACTGAGTTGAAGGTATAAAAAAACAGAATTAAATGAGAAAATCCATCACAAATGCCTGACAAGTTATCTGTGTTTTACACACTACTTTATAACCGAGATCTAAACATGCTCCTGGTTAGCACTATCGTGTCGTATGCCTGCCTTGCATGCAATGGGTGTTTAGTAGCAATGTGTGAATTGAGTAAGTGAATGAGTAGTTAAATGGACCCTCTCTCTCTCTTGCCTTTTCTTTGATGACAGGAGTATATAATAGGTATGTTGGGTTGCCAAATTGTCATTTTGTCATTTTTTGAGTGTCATTTTGAGTTTGAATAATAGTGGCATTTTGCCAGATAAAGGAGAACACTTGCAAATGATTAACCATCTGTGCTTTGCAAGATCCACTCTGTATAGACACACAGACTTCAGTAACAAAAAGTGGGCAAGACCATGTCTTCTCCTTCCATTTCTGTCACTGGTTATGGGTCCTGGAAACTGCTAACTTGCATTCTAAATATGAATATTTTCTGAATTTATCTCAGAGGGAGACTGAGTATCAAAGCTTTGTTTTATTCATGAGCTAAGCTTCCAATTACTTCCATGGTGCTTACTATTCTCCAATGACTTAGAAGAGGTAAAATCTTTGCACTCATTAGTAAATTTGTGGCAACTTCCATCTTTCTTAAATTTTTCCAAAAATTTATCTCAAGAATTGTATGTCTTTTTGAGTCTTTTAGCTCCATTTTAACCAATAATTTCTCCATAACTTTAAATTATGACATACTAATTTTATTATTTAGAAATTTATCTTAGACATATGAATGCACAGCAGTGAGAAGGGCTATGTCTTATTTATTTTATTCTTTTTTTTTAAATGTTTTGTTTGGAAAAATTCACAAATCCTATGGCATCATAATGCCTATAAAGCAAAATGTTTAAAATGAAATTTCTAGTGTTTCAATTACATTGAAGACCCAAAACAAAAGTTGCCACATTCTAATTTGAGGTGTAAAATCACTCCATAGGATGTTTAAAAAAAAAAAGGAGAAATCAGAATATTAAGGGTTTTTCCTGTTAGCAGACTATTACTTTCAGTCTATAAAAGAGGCTGGAAAGACTGAGAGGGACTGGACATTTGGAGATCTTTAAAAAGAGTTATTGGTACCATACAGTCTTGAGGACTACAGCTTTGTAATACAGCTTGAAATCCAGAATCACAATGTATCCAATTTTATTTTTTCTTTTTTCAGAATTGCTTTGGGTATTTGGGCTCTTTTGTGGTTTCATACAAATTTTAGGATTGTTTGTTCTAACTCTATGAAAAATGTTGGTGATATTTTGATGGGGATCGCATTAAATGTGTAGATTGCTTTAGGTATATAGACATTCTAACAATGTTTGTTCATCCAGTACATGAGCATAGAATGCTTTTCCATTTCTTTGTGTCCTCTTCAATTTCTTTCATAAGTATTATATAGTTTTCAGAGTATAGATCTTTTACTACTTTAGTTAGATTTATTCCTAGGTATCTTATTGTTTTTGGTGCAGTTGCAAAGATTCAATTCCTTGATTTCTCTTTCTGTTGTTTCTTTATTAGTGTATAGAAATGCAAAAGATTTCTGCACATTGATTTTATATCCTGTGACTTTCTGAATTCATGTACGGGTTCTAACAATTTTTTTGATGGACTTCTTTGGGTTTTCTACATAGAGTATCCTGTCATTGCAAAGAGTGAAAGTTTGACTTCTTCCTTCCAACTCTGGATGGCTTTTATTTCCTTTTGTTGCCTGATTGCGAGGCTAGAACTTCTAGCACTATATTAAATAGTAATTGTGAGAGTGGACATCCTTCTCTTGTTCCTGACCATAGGGGAGAGGCTCTCAGTTTTCTCCCATTGAGAATGATATTAGCTGTGGGTCTTTTGTACATGGCCTTAATGATGTTGAGATGTTCCCATCTATCCCTATGTGGGTCAGAGTTTTTAATAGGAAAAGATGTTGCACTCTGTCAAATGCTTTTTCTGCATCTATTGAGAGGATCGTATGGTTCTTATCCTTTCTTTTAATGTGGTATATCACATTGATTGTTTTGTGAATATTGAACCACCCCTGAAGTCCCAGAATAAACCCACTTGATTGTGGTGAACAATTCTTTTAATATCCTGTTAAATTCAATTTGCTAGTATTTTAATGAGAATTTTGTATCCATGTTCATCAGGATATTGACCTGTAATTCTGCTTTGTAGTGGGGTCTTTTTCTCATTTTGGAATTAAGGAATGCTTGCCTCATAGAAAGCATTGGAAGTTTTCCTTCCATTTCTATTTTTTTGGAACAGTTTGAGAAGAATAATTATTAACTCTTCTTTAACTATTTGGTAGAATTCCTCTGGGAAGCCATCTGGCCCTAGACTTTTGTTTGTTGGGAGATTTTGATTATTGATTCAATTTCTTTGCTGATTATGGGTCTGTTGAAGTTTTTATTTCTTCCTATTTCAGTTTTGGCAGTTTGTAAGTTTCTAGGAATTTGTCCATTTCTTCCAGGTTGCCCAGTTTGTAGGCATATAATTTTTCATAGTATTCTTTTATCATTGTATTTCTGTGGTGTTGGTTAGGATCTCTCCTCTTTCATTCATGATTTTATCTATTTGGTTTCTTTCTCTTTTCTTTTTATCAATTTTATTAATTCTTTCAAAGAATAAGCTCTTCGTTTCATTAATCTGTTCTACTTTTTTTGCTGTTGTTTCTATATCATTTATTTCTGATCTAATCTTTATTATTTTTCTTCTGATGCTGGTTTTAGGCTTTATTTGCTATGCCCTCCTTCAGAAGTAAGGTTAGGTTGTGTATTTGAGATTTTTCTTGTTTCTTGTTTCTTAAGTTAGGCCTGTACTGCAATATACATCCCTCTTAGAAGTGCTTTTGCTGCATCCCAAAGGTTTTGGACTGTTAAGCTTTCATTTTCATTCCCTTCCATTTTTAATTTTTTTTTGTTTGTTTGTTAGATTTCCTGGTTGACCTATTCATTCTTTAACCACTATGTATTTAGTGGTTATGATGATGTCCTTTAACCTTATTATGATGTCCTTTAACCACTATGTATTTAAGTTCAGGCACAAAAACAAACACATAGATCAATGGAAGAGAATAGAGAACCCAGTAGTGGACTGACAACTATATGCAACTAATCTTCAATAGAGAAGGAAAGAATATCCAATGGAAAAAAGACAGGCTCTACAACAAATTGTGCTGGAATAACTGGACAACAACATGCAGAAGAATGAAATTGGACTACTTTATTACACCCTACACAAAAATAAATTCAAAATGGATGAAAGACCCTAATATGAGACAGGAATCCATCAAAACCCTGGACAACACAGGCAGAGACCTCTTTAACGTCACCTGTAGCAACTTCTTACTAGATATATGTCAGGAGGTAAGGAATACAAAAACAAAAATGAACTACTGGGACTTCATCAGGATAAAAATCTTCTGCTCAGCGAAGGAAACAATCGACAAGACTAAAATGCAGTCTAGGGAATAGGAAAAGATATTTGCAAATGACATCTCCAATAAAGAGTTAGTATCCAAGATCTATAAAAAAAATTATCAAATTCAGTACCCAAAAAACAAATAACCCAGTTAAGAAATGGGCAGAAAACATGAATAGACACTTTTTCAAAGAATACATCCAGATGGCTAACATTCCATATGAAAAGATGCTCAACATCAGCCATAATCAGGGAAATACAAACCAAAACCACAATGAGATACCATCTCACATGCATTAGGATGGCTAAAATTAACAATACAGGAATCAACAGCTGCTGGCGAGGATGTAGAGAAAGGGGGACCCTCCTATACTACTGATGGGAATGCAAGCTGATGCAGCCACTCTGGAGAGCAGTATGGAGTTTCCACAAATGTTAAAAGTAGAACCATCCTACATTCTAGCAAATAAACTACTAAGTATTTACCCAAAGGATGCAAAAATATAGATTCAAAGGGATATATGCACCCCAATGTTTATAGCAGCATTATCAACAATAGCCAAACTATGAAAAGACCCCAAATATCCATCAACTGATGAATGGATAAGGATGATGTGGGGTGTGTGTGTATGTGTGTGTGTGTGTGAGAGAGAGAGAATATTACTCAGCCATCAAAAAGAATGAAATCTTCACATTTGCAATGACATGGATGGAGCTGGAGTGTATGATACTAAGTGAAATAAGTCAGAGAAAGACAAATACATATGATCTCATTTACATATGGAATTCAAGAAAGAAAACAAACTGAAGGGAGAAAAGAAAATAAAAGGAGAGAGGGAAATGAGCCATAAGAGATGGTTAATGATAGAAAACAAACTGAACATTGATGGAGGGAGGTGGGTGGGGGTGGGTTAGATATGTGATGGATATAAAGGAGGGCACTTGTTATGATGAGCACTGAATTTTGTATGTAAGTGATGAATCAATGAATTCTAATCTAGAAACCAATATTGCACTGTTTGTTAACTATCTAAAATTTAAATTAAAAAAAAAGAAAGAAAGAAAGAAAGAAAGAAAGAAAGAAAGAAAGAAAGAAAGAAAGAAAGAAAGAAAGAAAGAAAAGAAAGCACTATGAGTGTGCTGTGAGTCTCAACCATACCTCCAATGGACAGGGTTGTGTGGAGGGCATTCTCATCTCAAGTCAAGAGATGGACTTTTAAAAGATCTCTCAAAGAGCATGACATGTGTGTCCTGAAATTTTAGAGACACATGGCTTGGTACTTGTTTTATCCTTG
The DNA here is from genome assembly GCF_002288905.1 of Enhydra lutris kenyoni. NCBI lineage: Eukaryota > Metazoa > Chordata > Mammalia > Carnivora > Mustelidae > Enhydra > Enhydra lutris. Next base: position 2,380,347 of record NW_019154147.1, read on the forward strand.
AGAAATATAAATGGTGAGTACAATCGTAGAGAATATTGCAAACTGGAGTTGGGAAGATGGGGAAGAAGGGTAGGATTCTAGATGGGAAAAGCAAGAAGTAGACCTGATCCCCAGTTTTCCTTACACTCAGAAGCCAGGCCACTCACAGCCCTAATTGTAGGAGCAAATAATACTTGATTTCAAATTCATTTTGAAAATGTGCTTATTACCACAAACCAGGAATAACTTTCCTAAACTGAATCAGTGTTTCTTATGACAAGTAACTGAAGGTATCAAAACATGTGAGATTTAGGGGTTACATGTGTCCCCAAAATTTACATGTTGAACTTCTAACTTCCAGGACTTTGTAATGTGACTATATTTGAAGGCAGGTCCTGTAAATAGATAATTTAATAAAAATAAAGCCTTTGAGGTGAGTTCTAAGCCAATACGATGGTGCTCTTATAAGAATAGGAGATTAGGACATGCAGAGAGAGATCCCAGAGAGATCCCAGACTCTGGAAACACCTTGATCTTGGACCTCCAGAAAGTTGAAGAAGTAAATTTCTGTTGTTTCAGCTGTCCAGTCTGTGGTATTAGTTATGACAGATGTAATAAACTAATACAAAATATGACTTAACATGCTGGAGAGAGAAAAAGTCACTGCACAAACAATATCTAAAACTATAGTAGTGATTGATAAATACATGCCATATAAAAATCATCCCATTTAAGTCTCATGGAATTATACATATTCAAGATATGTATAATTTGAAATTATTTACTTAATAAGTTCTTAAAAATTAGTTTTATTGTAAAAACTTTTTTTTAAGATTTTATTTATTTGAGAGAGACATGAGTCAAGGACAGAGGCAGAGGGAGAGAAAGAAGCAGACTCCCTGCTCACCAGGGACTCCTACACGGGACTCAGTCCCAGGACCCTGAGATCATGACTCCATCCAAACATCATGACTGAGCCATCCAGGCGCCCCTCGCCAAAACTTCTGATGACAACACATTAAATACAAAAATCTTGCCCAGTTTACTTGAGTGATCAGTAAGCTGAGGAGAATGTGTAGCAAAAAGTAAAAACAAATAAATAAAAAATTACAGATTTTCTTAATTGTCTTGCCTGATTATCCTGGTAGACTTCTACTCCCTCCCCACCACAGCCCTTGGTAGATTTGTTAGAAACTGTAGAGCAAAGGGATAGAGGGAAAAAAAGACTAGGTATTGGTGGTTGATAACTTTTTAGCATGCGTATATATATATACACACACACATACACACACACACATATATATGCACTAATATATAACATATATAACTGGCATATCAATATAACACCAAAAGCACAAGCAAGAAAAGCAAAATCAGACAAGTAGGACTACATCGAACTGAAAAGCTTCTGCAGAGCAACAGAAATAACCGATTGGGTGAAAAGGCAACCAGCACAGTAGGAGAAAATATTTGTAACCTGTATATCTGTTAATTTTCAAAACATATAAAGAACTCCTACAATCTAATAACCTGATTAAAATATGGGGCAAAGGTTGTGCCTGGGTGGGTCAGTTGGTTAAGTATCCTACTCCTGGTTTCAGCTCAGGTCCTGATCTCAAGGTCGTGATCTCAGGGTCATCATATTGAACCCTAGGGTGAGCTCTGTGCTGCACAGAATCTGCTTAAGTTTTTCTTTCTCTCTCCCTCTGCCCCTCTACCCTCCTGTATGCGTTCTAGCTCACTCTCTCTTTCAAGTAAATAAATAAATCTTAAAAATAAAAAAAAATTAAAAACTGGGCAAATGACTCAAATAGACATTTCTCCAAAGAAGACATACACATGGCTGATAGGTATTTAAAAAGATTCTCAACCTTACTAATCATCAGGGAAATACAAATCAAAACCACATGAGAAATCTTTAGGATGGTTGTTACTTAAAAAAAATAAATAAATAAAAATAAAAATAAATAAAAAGTGTTGTAAGGATGTGAAGAACTTGGAACTATTTCAGGTAACTTTGTATATGGTGTGAGGTTTAAATTAAGGTCCAGTTATGAATGTATTGCCTGTAGGTATCTAATTATTCCAGCACTACTTGTGGAAAAGGTTACCTTTCTTTTGTTGAATTGCTTTTGCGCTTTTGTTAAAAATCACTTGCTCAAAAAAAAAAAAAAAATCACTTACTCGTGTTTGTGTAAATGTATTACAGGATATCTATTCTGTTTCAGTGATAGATTTGTCTGTCCCTCAGCCAATACTACAATCTTGATTACAATGGCTATATAGTAAGTATTGTTATCAGGAAGACTTATTCCTTTCACTTTATTTTTTTTCTTTTCAAAATTATTTTAGCTACTCTAGTTTCTTTATCTATCCATATAAAGATTAGAATAATCTTGTCTATACCCACACACACACATAAAAATCATATTGGATTTTTTTTTAAGAATTGTATTAAAGCATTGTATCAATTTGGGGATGATTGATAGCTTTACTATGCTAAGGCTTCCAATTTATGAATATGGTATTCCTCTTCATTTGTTTAAATATGCTTGATTTCCTCTATTAACTTTTTAAAAATTTTCCACATATAACTTGTGTACATGTATTGTTAGATTTATATGCCTCTCATTCTGTTTAAGCAATGGTCAATGGCATTGTATTTTTAATCTTGTTATTCATATGCTCATTGCTAGTATATTGAAATGCATTTGATTTTTGTATGTCTGTCTGGTACCCTACATCCTTGCTGAATTCATTTATTTGTTCTAAGAGGGATTTTTGTTTTGCTTTTTTTGTTTGTTTTCTATAATACTTGCGATTCTCTACAAAGATAATCATCAATCATGTCATCTGCAAGGAGGGACAGTTAGTTTTATTTCAATCTTTCAGGTTCATATGCCTTTATTGCATTATTTTACTGGCTAGAACTTCTAGCACTAAGTTAAATAAGAGTGCTTATAGTGAAACTCTGTACCTAGTTTCCACCAGTAGGAGAATAGAAGTTAGTCTTTCACTTTAAAATATAATGGTAAGTATAATTACTGAGTGTATAGTGCTGAAAACTCCCCCAATTTGGCAAAAGACATAAACACACAGATTGAAGAAGCTGAGGTAATCCCAAACAAGATAATCCCAAAGAAACTCAAACCAAAACACATCATAGTCAAACTTCAAAAAGTAAAGACAAAGAAAAAAAAAATCTTGAAAACAGTGAAAGAAATGACACCTTACCACCTGTGGGGTAAGGGAGGTGGAGGAGTGATAGGACTGGCATTGTTTAAATAGCAGTGGATTTCTCAGCAGAAACCATAGAGGTCAAAAGAAAATGGCACGACATTTTTCAAGTGCTGAAAGAAAATAACCATAGATACAAAATTCAGGAATCAAATTTAGGATTACAGAAGGGAAGGGAGTGGGGGACTGGTGTGACCAGGTGTTGGGTATTAAGGAGGGCACGTGTTGTGATGCACACCAGGTATTATATGCAACTAACGAATCGTTGAACACTACATCAAAAAGTAATGATGTAATATATATTGGCTAACAACAACAACAACATAGTAATAATAATAAATACAGAATCCTATATCCAATGAAAACTACACTTTATCAATAATGGGGAAAGCAAGTCACTCTCAGGTAAAGAAAAACTAGAATTCATAGCTAGCAAATTTATCTGGAAGTAATGGCTTAAGGAAGTTCTATAAACATAGGAATATTTTCTTCATCCGAATAGTTATACACATTAGCAGACACTTCTGTTACCCCCAGTTCTAGCTCTAGGCAACCACTCATCTACTTTTTTTCTCTATGCATTTGTCTATTCTGGACAGTTCATATGAATGGAATCATACAATATATGGTCTTTTGTGAGTGTCATCTTTCACTTAGCAAAATTATTTAAAAATTCAACCATGTTTTAGTGTATATCAGTATGTCATTTTTTGCCATGTAATATTTAATTACATTGACATATCATTTTTGTTTATTCCTTTGTGACTTGACAGACATTTAATTTGTTTCCACATTTTGGCCATTATGAATTACACTGCATAATGAACATTCATGTATTAATATTTGTGTGTATATATTTCACATACTTACATTTCTCTTAGGAATATAACTGGAAATAGATTGCTGGGTTATATGGTAACTCTGTGTTTAAAAATTTCAGGAACTGCCAAGTTCTTTTCCAAAGCAGCTGCTTCATTTCAAGCCGTGTATGGGGGTTCCAATTTATCCATATCTTTGTCAACATCTGTTACCATCTGCCTTTTTTTTTTTTTAACTATAGTTACCTTAGTGGGTGTGTAATGGCATCTCACTGCATTTTTTATTTTCATTTCCCCAATGGCTAATGATGTTAATCATCTTTTCAGGTGCTTATTGGCCATTTGTTCAACTTTTTGGAGAAATGTCTATCCATATCCTTTGCCCATTTCTGAGTTCAGTTATTTGTGTTTTATTTTTGAGCAGCAGGGATTCTGAATATATTCTTGGTATGAATCATTTATCAGAAATATGATTTGCAAATATTTTCTCCCATTCTGTAGATTTTTATATTGATCTTGCATACTGCAATCTTGTACATTTATCAGTTCTGATAGTTATTTTGAGGATACCTTAGAATTTTCTATATACAGCATCATAATATCTGCAAATAAAGATAATTTTACTTTTTTTCCAACCTGAATGTGTTTTGTTACTATTGTCTAACTGCCTTGGCTAAAACCTTGGGAGCTATGTTGGATACAAATGATGATTACAGACACCATTATTTACTTCTTTCTTTCTTTCTTTCTTTCTTGTATTTTTTTTTCCTCATTGCAGGGGGAAAACATTCATTTTTTCACCATTGAGTATAATGTAAACTGTAGGGTTTTCATAGATGGCCTTTATCAGATCAAAAATCCTAGTTCTTTGAATCTTTTTATCATGAAAGGGTATCCAATTTTGTAAAATACTTTTTTCTGCATTCATTGAAAAGATCACATAGTTTTTGTCCTTTGTTCTATTGATATGGTGTATTATATTGGTCAATTTTTGGATGTTAAATGAAACTTGCATTCCTAATTGGTCATGCTATACAATTCTTTTTATATGTTGTTGGATTCTGTATGCTAGTATTGTGTCAAGAATTTTTGCATATATATTCATAAGGGATAGAATTGTGTTGTTTTATTTTCATGTGATATCTTTATCTGGTTTTGATAAAAGATAATGCTGGCCTCATAGAATAAGTGGGAATGTATTTTTTTTATTTTTGGGGGGGAGAATTTATAAAGGGTTGAAATTAAATGTTCTTGAAGTGTTGTAGATTTCACCAGTGAAGTTTCCTTTATAGGAAGTTTTGTATGTTACTAATTCAAACCTTTTATTTGCTAGAGGTCTATTCAAAATTTTTTCACATTCTTCATTTTTACATGTTTTTTTTTTTAAGTGTGTCATCTATAAACAGGAGCTAGCTGGATTTTCTAAAAATCTATTCTAATTTTCTCGCAATTCAGTCTTTAATGGGCTTACGTAAGCCATTAATATTTCAATAATAATACATAGGATTTTACTATATTTTAAAGCATTTTGATATATTTTCCTTCTTTTTTTTCTTTCTTGCTTACTGTAAGATTGATAAAAATTTCTTTATTCTTTTCTATTCCCTCAGGGGCGCTTGAGTGGCACAGTTGGTTAAGCATCCAACTCTTGGTTTTTGCCCAGGTTGTGATCATCTGAGGGTGGTGAGATCGAGTTCACATGTCATGTTGGATTCCACACTCAGTGGGGAGTCAGCTTGGGATTCTCTCTCCCTCTTTCTCTGCCCCACCGAATCTGTCCAACTTAATATATGGAGATTTACGTTTTTCTTTTATTAAACTGCTACATAATACTTCATTGTTTGGAAATCGTATAATTTTTTCTTACTAGAAATTTTATTACTAAAAATATACACTTTAAAAAATAAACAGTAACAAAGGTATAACATGAAAATAGAAGACTTTAGCTAAAAGAACACTCTTATTATGATTTAGAAAGCCCTTTCTAATGTGATTCCCATTTATCTCAGCCTAAGCGAGTGACAATCCAATATGATAGCTCAATGTTTTGACGAAATTATCAATCTCCTGAATCCAAGATGTGTCAGGTTCTCTCTTTCTCTGTGACCTTTGTACATTTCCCTTATCCTATTCCACCTATAACTATTTAGCAAGCTTAATCCTAATCCTCTGATTCTCAATATAGATGTTATTTTCTCTAGAGAGGACATTCTGACTTTCTAGACACTCTCCAACTCTGGATTGCAAGCCCCTTCTAAGAGAACCTATATCAACGTCAACTTCATTATTGCACTTATATACTATAAGTAGAAATTTTCCTCCCCAGCTTACACAGCAAACTGCATGAGACATAATAAGTCTGTTCAACTCACCATGGTATTCCAAAAGTTCAGCCCATGAAGTAGGTACAGAACAAATATTGGTTAAATAAATGAAAGAGGTCATTAATATCCCTTTCATTATTACATTTGGGGTTTCCACATAGTATTTTCTCCAACCAATCAGCACAGTAATAGGAGGAAACATAAATCATAAAATTAATAATTCTGCTAAGATTACTTGAAATTATTTGAATTTTTGACTTCAAGAAGTAGTCATTTTTGAAAATATTATTTATTTCCCCTTTCTAACTTACCCATTGTGAGAGCTTAACTTATTTGTATTATAGTTCTATATGGTTCCATTATGACATTACAATTCTAATAATACAATTGTATTTAGTTTATATATCGCACTTATGTTATTTACTCAAAAAAAAAAAAAAAAAGAAACGAAAGAAAAGTTTTGCCTTAGGGAAAATTTTCTGCTTTATAAATTTCTTCCCAGAAACTTCTTCTGGGAAGAAGAAACTCATTAGATGATTTGCTAAATCTTCTCACTCCATTTAGGATTTTAAATTGAGGTGAACTACTTGAAGGTATTGTAGGACAGTTGGTTTTAGTTGATTAATTGCTATTAACACTCCCAAGTCAGTTCTTTTGCTCCCTTTGGGGATATAAAAAATTTGTTTTTTGTCTTTTGTCTCTCCATTGAAGATATTATCATATTACTGTATCTACTCAAACACTTGAAGTAACATTCTTTTTTTTTTTTAAGTCGATTTTGAGGATTTTATTTATTTATTTGACAGAGACAGAGATCACAAGTAGGCAGAGAGGCAGGCAGAGAGAGAGGGAGAAGCAGGCTCCCTGCTGATCAGAAAGCCTGATGCGGGGCTCAATCCCAGGACCCCGAGATCATGACCTGAGCCGAAGGCAGAGGCTTTAACCCACTGAGCCACCCAGGCGCCCCTGGAAGTAACATTCTTAATCCCAAATTTCCTTAATCAAAACGTTTGACTCAACACCAACTGCTCACCCTAAAATATATCCTAAATTCATTATCTTTCTTTCAAACCACAAATGCACCTCAGTTCCCTGTCATCTCTTGTTTGGACTCTTAGAAAACTCAAGTAACTGACTTATTTATTTCTGTTCTTTTCCTTATCTAAATTAGGCTTCTACCACTAAATTTCTAAAACAAGGCAAAAATAAGTCTTATCATGACCCCCCTTCCCACAACACGTACTTAAAAACCTGCAGTTGATTTCACTTAATCCTTTGCTAAAAGCCACTTGATTACACAGTCCAATAAGAAATATAATGTGAGACACAGGACAGTATGTGCTACGGTGAGGGCTATGAAATGTGTAAGTCTAATGATTCAGACCCATACCTCCGGGGTAAATAATGCATTATATGTTAATATAATAAATTAAATTATATAAATTATGTTAAAATATATTAATATTAAAATAAATATAATAAATAATATAATAATAAAAATATGTAAATCAGAATGCTAATTTACTAATTTATGATAATAAGTGAAACCAAAGGCCAAAAAAACCAAAAAAACACACAGATTTTAAGCTTTCTAGTAGTTACATTAAAACAGTAAAACAAAATAAGTATAATATTAACAATACATTTTATTTAGCCCAAAATATTTAAAATGTTATTTTAACATATAATCAATATTGAAAGCTAAATAGTGATTTATTTTACAATCATTTTTCAGGCTAAATCTCTGAAATCTGATGTATTTTAATTTAGAGCACATCTCATTTCCAATTAACATTGCTGCCTTAATAAATACTAGTGCTGAGCAGAACCAATGATTTTGTTACTACTTTTGGATAGGTCAGCTGAGATCTAGGCTGGGTTCAATAATCACTAATTTTCTACGGCAGATAATTACCAGCAAGGCTGGCAGCCCAGGGGTAGCCCAAACTATTAAAAGTAGCAATATATGAATAAAATGTGTCTGTGGGACTCTTGAAATGATTGGAGTACAACTTGAGGTATTTTTCATTTTAAGACAGCCCCCAAATCTACAATGTACATATTCATTTCTGTGTTCAAGAGTTATGGATCAGGTTATTATCAAAATCAGGATCTACATGAAATGTTTCAGGGTGAGAAAAATTTTCTCAACTAGTAGAGAACAGGAAGAAAGCTCTTCATTTTCTTGATATATCAATGAGACATCAAGAAACAGAGAGCACAGAAGAAATTATGCCAGTCCATGAAGTGTGGTTACATTAATAGTGTCACCTTTTCTTCTTCTGGAAACGTGGCGAAAGAAAGTTCAGTGTATCATTCACATCAGACCATAAGCAGTTTCTGTATTTTAATATTCTCTCTAACTAATACTTGTACAACCTTCCCTAAATCCTTTAGTTTTCTCCAGTAGCTGCTACTCCTCTGCATTGAGAGTAGTAATCTTCCCATCCCATCACTCACTCTCTTAGCCAACCATCTACCTTTGAACAACGGCAATGGTAACTGACGGCTCCAGGATTCACAATTATACCCATCTCCACCAGAGAGGGATTGACGTACATATTTACTAGTCCTACGTTCAAAAATTCCAGATGTTTTTCATTAGACCAGAGAAGTGAGGTCAGTGTAAATATTGCAGCTTTGAGGGTGATAAGGCAACATTTTCTAAATTGAAGAAAGATGCTTTCACAGAAGAAAAGGATGGAAATGAAATAATAAAAAGAGTTCAATTCCACAAGTAGAAAATTTACCTCTGCACCTATAAGCAGTTTAGACTGATGCTGCATCAATGCTCTTGGAGCAGCCTGTTCAGATCATGACTCTGTGATGTTTTACCTGCATTTTTACAGGCCATAAACTCCTCCCCTTCAATGGGCCCTCTTCTAGTAAGTCGTGCAGCAGGTATCCATTGCTCATCAGACATTTGAGAATTGCTTGAAAGTCTATCTTTCATCCGTCACATTTATTGTCACTAATCTTCTAAATCCTAACTCTTAAATATCTCTTGAAATCATCTTCTTTCCTTTCACCACTATCCTTGTTTACACCATCATCTCTCTCCTGGACACCATGACACCATCATTACTGGTTGTCCAGCTTCCACTCTTGGCACCTTAGAGCTCTTTGCACCTTGAGTGACATTTTAAAAATGTACATCTGATCATTCTATCCCCCTTTGGTGCAATGGCTTCCTATTGCTTATCAGGAACAAGATCTCAAGAATTAAGATTAGAACACATATCCTTAACAAGTTCTTAAGATGTATGATTTGGCTACCTACTTAGCCTCCTTTCTCACCATTCTCCTTCTAAAAATATATGGTTAAGTCAAATAGAATATATTTCAGTTCAATAAGTTTATACTTTTTAAACTCAGGTCTTTTGCATGATATTCTTTATGCCTTGGACATTCTCCCTACTATTTCATTCCTATGTATCCTTCTGTCTCAATTTAGGCAGGCCTTCCTCCAGGTAACCTTATCCAGCCACCAGGATAAAGTCCGTTCAAATGTTAAATATTTCTATGCCGTGCTGCATTTCTGTATAGTTGTCTAGAGCACTTGTAATTATTTGTTTACTATCTATGAATTCCTTGAGGGCATGGACCATGTCTTTTCATCTCTCAAAGCCTGGTACAAATGTCTGACCCATAGAAGGTGTTAATGAGCATTTGTGGCATAAATGCATGAATGGATGAATGAATGATCACATTGCGGCAATTTACTGTTTATAATTCTGTCACACATCACACCTCCTTTAACAGCAAGTCCCTGAAGGCTTTGTATCCCAGTGCCTAGTGTAGTGTGTGCTTTGTAACAAGCCCTAAAAATATGTTAATGAAAATAGAAGATGCTTGCCCATGCCAGATAATTTCAATTCATCTTGTTTAATTCATTGTTGTTCTTGCTGACAAGATCCTCTTGTAGATATTGAATTTCTAGGTCACCACCTTTCATTTATCAGTGTAAAATCAAACTAAATGCCTCAGTCAAGTTCCTGAAGAGAACCTTTGAGTTAACCTCTAAAATTACTGATAAATATAGAACTACTGAGTTCTGCTCTTTGTAGTGTATAACTTTTTTCATCACAGGGTTTTGAAAACTAACAAGCCTAGACCCCGTTGTTAAAAATAGCTACCTAGTGTGGCACTGCAAAGCTCAGCACTATTTCCAAACCTAGATCTGACAGGCCAATAGGCTAAGACATTCCATGAAGATATTATCTTGACAAAGAGCTCAAACCCCTGTCCCTATATGTAATATTTCTAAAAATTCTTTAAGTAGTACCCAGATCACTCCTCTCTCTTTACAAAGGTCAGCCCTGTAATTCTTCTCTTATCTCTCATTCCTTTACTGAGAATCTGATACGTAATAGGCCAAATGTGGTAGTTATTGAGGATATAGTAAAAAATAAGGCATTGTCTATATTGGGTATATTATTAGCCCTTCTTATAGCAGAGTCATAATGAATCAACACACACTGGCTCCATTCTTATCTCCACCTTGAGGAGCTAAAAAACATATTCTGAGTCATACTGTGTGCCACCAAGCAATGGACCAGACTCATTATGGGGTTGAGGAGTGGTCTAGGGTAAGGAAGAATGCTAGAGTAACAGATACTCCTGAAAGACACTTTAGAACTGAGAAAGAAATCCTGATGGGCTAATTTTCAAACTACCCTACAAAATGTTCATATTAACTTGACCATAGAAAGAGAAAGTAATAAATCTTATAAAATAAATCATTCAAAGTATCATTTATAACACAAGTGAATAAAATGATTAAAAGAAGGTGGTATGATTTATGTCGGATATATATGATATAAGTGTTTTAAGAGCTAATAAATTTAGTAAATTTTCAGGATACATAACTGGTATACTAAAATCTGTTTCATTTCTATACATTAATAAAAAAACTATCAAAAAAGAGAAATTAAGAGAACAATCCCATTTACAATTGCATCAAAAAGAATAAAATACCTAAGAATAAATTTCACCAAGGAAGTGAAGGGCTGAGCATTGCACTGCATGTATGACTGGACTTCTAAAACACCACAGAATCACACACACACTAAAGTAACAGAGTTGTTCCGTGTTCTTTATTTGCTATACTTCGTTCCTGTTGCCCAAATGTCTATTTAGTCCTTGGCCAAATTTCAATTTCTGGATTGCAGATATCTTTTTCCTTCACAGTCCTGATGACCCTCCCTTAATACCTCATCATGGCTAAGCTTCTTAGAATTCAGAAAGACATTCCTTCTCTACTTGATCGGGTGCTTAACCCTTTCTCTAAAATAACCTGTATTTATTTATTACCTATTTATTTATGGACTTACTAACTAGCTTATTTTGCACAACCAGTCACACTAAGAATGGTTTTAACCTCATAGTCAAAGTCTCCACAACTCTTTAGTTGGATGTATTAGTTTCCTAGGGCGGCCATGACTAACAGGAGGCTTAAAACAAACCAGGTGGCTTAACCCAAAATAAATATATTCTTAAAATTCTAGAGTCTGAAAATCTGAAATTAAGTTTTGGGCAGGGTCATGCTCCCTTTGAAGTCTATAGGGAAGACTCCTTCCTTGCCCTTTCCAGCTTCTGGTAGACCCAGGCTTTCCTTGGCTTGTGGTAGCCTAACTCCAATCTCTGGCTCCATCTTTACATAGGCATCATCTCTCTGTCACGGTTCACCTTAATCTATTATGATGTCATCTTAAATACATCTCCAAAGATCTCATTTCCAAAAAAAGGTCACATTCTGAGGTCCCAGGTAGACATGATTTTTTTTAGGGCGTGTGGGAGGAGACACTGTAGTGAGGAGACTCACTACATGTGACACAAAATTCCTTTTACAACCTAATTGTAGTCTATCTACTTTTAAAATACCCTTTCAGGATGGGGAGGAGTCAAGATGGTGGAGAAGTAGCAGGCTGAGACTACTTCAGGTAGCAGGAGATCAGCTAGATAGCTTATCTAAAGATTGCAAACACCTACAAATCCAACAGGAGATCGAAGAGAAGAACAGCAATTCTAGAAACAGAAAATCAACCACTTTCTGAAAGGTAGGACTGGCGAAGTGAATCCAAAGCAATGGGAAGATAGACTGTGGGGGGAGGGGCTGGCTCCTGGCAAGTGGCGGAGCAACAGAGCACAAAATCAGGACTTTTAAAAGTCTGTTCCGCTGAGGGCTATCGCTCCAGAGGCTAAACCGGGGTGAAGCCCATGCGGGGTCAGCGTGGCCTCAGGTCCTGCAGGGTCACAGAAGGATCGGGGTGTCTGAGTGTCGCAGAGCTTGCAGGTATTAGAATGGGGAAGCCGGCTACAGAGACAGAGCCGAGAAGTGAGCTGTCAGCTCAGGGTTAACTTGAACCGCTCACAGGCTCAGTGAGCACCGAGCGCGGCCAGAGGCCAGGGAGACGGGAGTAATTGGGCACTATTCTCTGAGGGCACACTGAGGAGTGGGGCCCCAAACTCTCGGCTCCTCTGGGCTGGAGACCAGGAGGCTGCCATTTTCATTCCCATCCTCCAGAACTCTATGGAAAGCGCTCAGGGAACAAAAGTTCCCGAAAGCAAACCTGAGCAGATTACTCAGCCCAGCCCCTGGTAAGGGTGGTGCAATTCGGCCTGGGGCAAAGACACTTGAGAATCACTACAACAGGCCCCTCCCCCAGAAGATCAACAAGAAATCCAGCCAGGACCAAGTTCACCTACCAAGGAGTGCAGTTTCAATACCAAGGAGAACAGCAGAATTCCAGAGGAGAAGAAAGCAAAGCACAGAACTCATGGCTTTCTCCCCATGATTCTTTAGCCTTGCAGTTAATTTAATTTTTTTTTCTTTTTCAATTTTATTTTTCTTCTTCTGCTAAATTTTTTTAACTTTTACCCTTTTCTTTTTTAACGTTTTTTAACTAGTTTATCTAATATATATATATATTTTCTTTTCTTCTTTATATTTTTTCTTTATTCGTTTTCTTTTTTTATGTTTCCTTTTTTTTTTTTTTTTTCTGAGCCTCTTTTTATCCCCTTTCTCCCCCCTACAATTTGGGATCTCTTCTGATTTGGTTAAAGCATATTTTGTTGGGGTCTTTGCCACCCTTTTAGTATTTTACTTGCTCCTTCATATACTCTTATCTGGACAAAATGACAAGGCAGAAAAATTCACCACAAAAAAAAGAACAAGAGGCAGTACCGAAGGCTAGGGACCTAATCAATACAGACATTGGTAATATGTCAGATCTAGAGTTCAGAATGACGATTCTCAAGGTTCTAGCCGGGCTCGAAAAAGGCATGGAAGATATTAGAGAAACCCTCTTGGGAGATATAAAAGCCCTTTCTGGAGAAATAAAAGAACTAAAATCTAACCAAATTGAAATAAAAAAAGCTATTAATGAGGTGCAATAAAAAATGGAGGCTCTCACTGCTAGGATAAATGAGGCAGAAGAAAGAATTAGTGACATAGAAGACCAAATGACAGAGAATAAAGAAGCTTAGCAAAAGAGGGACAAACAGCTACTGGACCACGAAGGGAGATTTCGAGAGATAAGTGACACCATAAGATGAAACAACATTAGAATAATTAGGATTCCAGAAGAAGAAGAAAGAGAGAGGGGAGCAGAAGGTATATTTGAGAGAATTATTGGAGAGAATTTCCCCAATATAGCAAAGGGAACAAGCATCAAAACCCAGGAGGTTCAGAGAACCCCCCTCAAGATCAATAAGAATAGGTCCACACCCCATCACCTAATAGTAAAATTTACAAGTCTTAGTGACAAAGAGAAAATCCTGAAAGCAGCCCGGGAAAAGAAGTCTGTAACATACTATGGTAAAAATATTAGATTGGCAGCAGACTTATCCACAGAGACCTGGCAGGCCAGAAAGAGCTGGCATGATATATTCAGAGCACTAAACGAGAAAAACATGCAGCCAAGAATACTATATCCAGCTAGGCTATCATTCAAAATAGAAGGAGAGATCAAAAGCTTCCAGGACAAACAAAAACTGAAAGAATTTGCAAACACCAAACCAGCTCTACAGGAAATATTGAAAGGGGTCCTCTAAGCAAAGAGAGACCCTAAAACTAGTAGATCAGAAAGGAACAGAAACAATATACAATAACAGTCACCTTACAGGCAATACAATGGCACTAAATTCATATCTCTCAATAGTTACCCTGAATGTTAATGGGCTAAATGCCCCAATCAAAAGACACAGGATATCAGAATAGATAAAAAAACAAAACCCATCTATATGTTGCCTACAAGAAACTCATTTTAAACCCGAAGACACCTCCAGATTTAAAGTGAGGGGGTGGAAAAGAATTTACCATGCTAATGGACATCAGAAGAAAGCAGGAGTGGCAATCCTTATATCAGATCAATTAGATTTTAAGCCAAAGACTATAATAAGAGATGAGGAAGGACACTATATCATACTCAAAGGGTCTGTCCAACAAGAAGATCTAACAATTTTAAATATCTATGCCCCTAACGTGGGAGCAGCCAACTATATAAACCAATTAATCACAAAATCAAAGAAACACATCAACAATAATACAATAATAGTAGGGGACTTTAACACTCCCCTCACTGAAATGGACAGATCATCCAAGCAAAAGATCAACAAGGAAATCAAGGCCTTCAAACACACTGGACCAGATGGACATCACAGATATATTCAGAACATTTCATCCCAAAGCAACAGAATACACATTCTTCTCTAGTGCACATGGAACACTCTTCAGAATAGATCACATCCTGGGTCCTAAATCAGGTCTCAACCAGTATCAAAAGATTGGGATCATTCCCTGCATATTTTCAGACTACAATGCTCTCAAGCTAGAACTCAATCACAAGAGGAAATTTGGAAAGAACGCAAATACATGGAGACTAAACAGCATCCTTCTAAAGAATGAATGGGTCAACCAGGAAATTAAAGAAGAACTGAAAAAATTCATGGAAACAGATGATAATGAAAACACAATGGTTCCAAATCTGTGGGACACAACAAAGGCAGTCCTGAGAGGAAAATATATAGCGGTACAAGTCTTTCTCAAGAAACAAGAAAGGTCACAGGTACACAACCTAACCCTACACCTAAAGGATCTGGAGAAAGAACAAGAAAGAAACCCTAAACCCAGCAGGAGTAGAGAAATCATAAGGATCAGAGCAAAAATCAATGAAATAGAAACCAAAAAAAAAAAAAAAAAAAAAAAAAAAAAAAAAAAACAATAGAGCAAATCAACAAAACTAGGAGCTGGTTCTTTGAAAGAATTAATAAGATTGATAAACCCCTGGCCAGACTTATCAAAGAGAAAAGAGAAAGGACCCAGATAAATAAAATCATGAATGAAAGAGGAGAGATCACAACTAACACCAAAGAAATACAGACAATTATAAGAACATACTATGAGCAACTCTATGCCAACAAATTTGACAATCTGGAAGAAGTGGATGCATTCCTAGAGACATATAACTACCACAACTGAACCAGGAAGAAATAGAAAACCTGAACAGACCCATAACCAATAAGGAGATTGAAACAGTCATCAAAAATCTCCAAACAAACAAAAGCCCAGGGCCAAACGGCTTCCCGGGGGGAATTCTACCAAACATTTAAAGAAGAACTAATTCCTATTCTCCTGAAACTGTTCCAAAAAATAGAAATGGAAGGAGAACTTCCAAACTCATTTTATGAGGCCAGCATCACCTTGATCCCAAAACCAGACAAGGATCCCATCAAGAAAGAGAACTACAGACCAATATCCTTGATGAACACAGATGCAAAAATTCTCACCAAAATACTAGCCAATAGGATTCAACAGTACATTGAAAGGATTATTCACCACGACCAAGTGGGATTTATTGCAGGGCTGCAAGTTTGGTTCAACATCCGCAAATCAATCAATGTGATACAACACATTAATAAAAGAAAGAACAAGAACCATATGATACTCTCCATAGATGCTGAAAAAGCATTTGACAAAGTACAGCATCCCTTCCTGATCAAAACTCTTCAAAGTGTAGGGATAGAGGGCACATACCTCAATATTATCAAAGCCATCTATGAAAAACCCACAGCAAATATCATTCTCAATGGAGAAAAACTGAAAGCTTTTCCGCTAAGGTCAGGAACATGGCAGGGATGTCCATTATCACCACTGCTATTCAACATAGTACTAGAAGTCCTAGCCTCAGTAATCAGACAACAAAAGGAAATTAAAGGCATCCAAATCAGCAAAGAGGAAGTCAAACTATCACTCTTTGCAGATGATATGATACTATATGTGGGAAACCCAAAAGACTCCACTCCAAAACTGCTAGAACTTGTGCAGGAATTCAGTAGTGTCAGGATATAAAATCAATGCACAGAAATCAGTTGCATTTCTCTACACTACCAACAAGACAGCAGAAAGAGAAATTAAGGAGTCAATCCCATTTACAATTGCACCCAAAACTATAAGATACCTAAGAATAAACCTAACCAAAGAGGCTAAGAATCTATACTCAGAAAACTATAAAGTACTCATGAAAGAAATTAAGGAAGACACAAAGAAATGGAAAAATGTTCCATCCTCCTGGATTGGAAGAATAAATATTGTGAAAATGTCTATGCTGCCTAAAGCAATCTACACATTTAATGCAATTCCTATCAAAGTACCATCCATTTTTTTCAAAGAAATGGAACAAATAATCCTAAAATTTATATGGAGCCAGAAAAGACCTTGAATAGCCAAAGGAATATTGAAAAAGAAAGCCAAAGTTGGTGGCATCACAATTCCGGACTTCAAGCTCTATTACAAAGCTGTCATCGTCAAGACAGCATGGTACTGGCACAAAAACAGACACATAGATCAATGGAACAGGATAGAGAGCCCAGAAATAGACCCTCAACACTATGGTCAACTAATCTTCGACAAAGCAGGAAAGAATGTCCAACAGAAAAAAGACAGCCTCTTCAATAAATGGTGTTGGGAAAATTGGACAGCCACATGCAGAAAAATGAAATTGGACCATTTCCTTACACCACACACGAAAATAGACTCAAAATGGATGAAGGACCTCAACGTGAGAAAGGAATCCATCAAAATCCTTGAGGAGAACACAGGCAGCAACCTCTTTGAGCTCAGCCACAGCAACTTCTTCCTAGGAACATTGCCAAAGGCAAGGGGAGCAAGGGCAAAAATGAACTATTGGGATTTCATCAAGATCAAAAGCTTTTGCACAGCCAAGGAAACAGTTAACAAAACCAAAAGTCAACTGACAGAATGGGAGAAGATATTTGCAAATGACATATCAGATAAAGGGCTAGTGTCCAAAATCTATAAAGAACTTAGCAAACTCAACACCCAAAGAACAAATAATCCAATCAAGAAATGGGCAGAGGACATGAACAGACATTTCTGCAAAGAAGACATCCAGATGGCCAACAGACACATGAAAAAGTGCTCCACATCACTCGGCATCAGGGAAATACAAATCAAAACCACAATGAGATACCACCTCACACCAGTCAGAATGGCTAAAAGTAACAAGTCAGGAAATGACAGATGCTGGCGAGAATGCAGAGAAAGGGGAACCCTCCTACACTGTTGGTGGGAATGCAAGCTGGTGCAACCACTCTGGAAAACAGCATGGAGGTTCCTCAAAAAGTTGAAAATAGAGCTACCCTATGACCCAGCAATTGCACTACTGGGTATTTACCCTAAAGATACAAACGTAGTGATCCGAAGGGGCACGTGCACCCGAATATTTATAGCAACAATGTCTACAATAGCCAAACTATGGAAAGAACCTAGATGTCCTTCAACAGATGAATGGATAAAGAAGAGGTGGTATATATACAGAATGGAATACTATGCAGCCATCAAAAGAAATGAAATCTTGCCATTTGCGACGACGTGGATGGAACTAGAGGGTATCATGCTTAGTGAAATATGTCAATTGGAGAAAGACAGCTATCATATGATCTCCCTGATATGAGGGAGAGGAGATGCAACATGGGGGTTTAAGGGGGTAGGAGAAGAGTAAATGAAACAAGATGGGATTGGGAGGGAGACAAACCATAAGTGACTCTTAATCTCACAAAACAAACTGAGGGTTGATGGGGGGAGGGGGTTTGGGAGAGGGAGGGTGGGGTTATGGACATTGGGGAGGGTATGTGATATGGTGAGTGCTGTGAAGTGTGTAAACCTGGCGATTCACAGACCCCTGGGGATAAAAATATATGTTTATAAAAATTAGAAAAATTTTAAAAAAAATACCCTTTCAGGGGTGCCTGGGTGGCTTAGTCAATTAGGTATCTGCCTTCAGCTCAGGTCATGATCTCAGGGTCCTGGGAACCAACCCCGCATCGGGCTCCCTACTCAGCAGTCAGTCTGCTTCTCACTCTCCCTCTGTACCCTGCTCATGTTTTATCTCTGTCTTGCTCTCTCTCTCTCTCAAGTAAATAAAAAAATCTTTAAAATAAAATAAAATACCATTTCGGTAAATGTTGGTTGCCTTCAATCTGCCAGAAAGACATAAAAAATGATTCAGTGAAAGAAAAAAGGTAGTATATTGCTCATTTGCTATTGTAGTGATTTCCTAGGAAACATGTATGCATTTGAAGTAGAAGTCATATTTACCCAGTGACAACCAAGGCAATTTGGGGGAATTTGTTTTTCTGTTCAAGAATTTACCTTCCAAATAATCACAGGGTAAACATAGTAGTAAATTTATTTAGCAATCTACATATTATGTAGGTTAATGATGTATATAACAGACCGTGTTTCTACTTCTAAGAAATAGTTTCAAAGGATTGCATTACTGATTTACAAAAAAAGAAATGTAGAATAAAATATACATACAGCATATAAAATAACATATTATAATTTTAGCTAAATAATTAACATGAGTTTTGTTGCTTTCTCAGGATTTATAAGGACTTTGAGTTGATGGTAAACATCCTAAGGTTAACCTGTTGTCTTCTTTTATCTTGATATTTTTTTTCTGTAGAAAACATAGAAATTTGAGATGTATTGAACTTAAGCACTTTCCCCAAATTTTCTATCTTGTGCTTTATAAATG
The DNA here is from genome assembly GCF_002288905.1 of Enhydra lutris kenyoni. NCBI lineage: Eukaryota > Metazoa > Chordata > Mammalia > Carnivora > Mustelidae > Enhydra > Enhydra lutris. Next base: position 2,399,766 of record NW_019154147.1, read on the forward strand.
TACTTTGTTATCAATAATGACGATGATGGTTTCTTCCACTGAGAAGCACTTTAAAGGCAAGAGAAACTCCATTATACTCCCCCCTTTCCTAAATCTGATTTTATTCTAATTTACAAGTAAACTTTAACCAGAAGAAAGTTCCATGAAAACAATAAGAGCAGAGGGGTGCCTGGGTGGCTCAGTTGGTTAAGCATCTGCCTTCGGCTCAGGTCATGATCTCAGGGTCCAAGGATCCAGCCCCACATCGGGCTCCCTGCTCAGCTGGGAGTCTGCTTCTCCATCTCCTCTGCCCCTTCCCCAATCTCGCCTCCTCTCTCTCCCAACTTACATGCTTGCTATCTCTGTGTCTCAAATAAATTAATTAATAAAATCCTAAAAATAAATAAATAAATAAATAAGAGCAGCATAGTAGGGGGAAAAAAAGCCTAAATACTCCTTTTGAGTGAGTAATTGCAAAACACCAGGATATTAAAAATGGACTTGACATTGTTCTAGTGGGAGCCCAGAAAGAGTAAGTGATGATGAGTTAAGGGTTGCTATGTTCTGGTAGAGCTGGGCACTGTCGTTCATGGAAGGTAAGTGAAGGTTCTTTACGCATCAGGGACAGGCAGCCAGGGAAGCTTCCTGGAGAAGGGAACACCTCAACTGAGACCTGACAGTTGAGTATGGATTTCTGTGTAAAGAAGCACAGGGCGGCAATGGGAGATAGGCAAAACAGGAAGAATCAGAAGTGAAAGCAGAGAGGTTACAAAGTTACAAGGGCCTGATGATTCCATATCATTCTCTGACTTGTGTTTGTTCCTGTGGCATTTCAAATGAGTAATAATATTCTATAATTTTTATAATGTTTTATAACATTTCAAGTACTGTGCTATATACTTCCCCAATGTTCTCTTACACTTACTTTTGTAGTAGGTGGTCATGATAGCTATTATTATCCCCATCTTACAAGTGGGTCAAGGAATTCGGACTTATAAATGTAAAGTAAGCTGCTCTGAATGGAACAATGGAGAAAAATTTCCTTTTTGTTTTTTTCTCTAGTTTTTTTTTTTTTTTTTCATTTTGTTTCTTTTTGTTTATGGGTTCTTTTTTTGGGCAAAACATAATAAAAATAAAAGGAAATAAGGTTCAAAACAAAAAACTTCTCTCACAAAATTGCAGAAATAGCTGAAAAAGACTATGCAAGTGCTCACTGTCACCTTAGTCCTTCAAAAATGGGAGGAAAGGTCTTAAAAAGTAACACTGTAAGATGAAGACTAATACCAATAAGTTACAGAGGAGAAAGATTAGACCGGGAGAACATTCAACCAACAAGTGAATTTTGAGCAGTCACTACGCACATGGCTGGGCTTTATTCTTTGCTTAAAATTTCTGTGCCTGGGGGCGCCTGGGTGGCTCAGTGGGTTAAAACCTCTGCCTTCAGCTCAGGTCATGATCCCAGGGTCCTGGAATCGAGGCCCGCATCAGGCTCTCTGCTCAGCGGGGAGACTGCTTCCCCCTCTCTGTGTCTCTGCCTGCCACTCTGCCCACTTGTGATCTGTCAGTCAAATAAATAAATAAAGTCTTGAAAAAAAAAATTCTGTGCCTGATGCAGTATGAATACATCCTGTATTTTTATAAATATTGGTTTAATGAATAACTGAGGAGAATTGCATGGGTCATGAACAGATTCAAACACCATTTTAGAAGTCTCTGAAACACGTAAAGAAAGTGTCAAAGGAAGGAGAGCCAGGATGGGGGAACACATCCTTGGTGACAGCTTTCACTTTGAACCCAATATTTTTTATTATTTCCTCCACCAGAAAAACATTCCTCTTGCTGCCAAGAAACTTCAACTTCCAACATCCCTGCAGCAATGTAGAAGAGGTCCTCAAGCATTCTATTCGCTGTCCTTTGGCAGGCCTTCAGTATTGTGATAAGATTTCATTTTTCAGAGAGTCATAACTGTGGTAATTTTTATTTCTTTGCATTTGTGGTCCAGTGTCATGACGATTGTGGAGACAACAGTTAAGTACATACTCTATTTTTCCTATCCTTGCCTTATGTTGAACATTATATCATAGTTCCCCATCTGAGGAGGATGCCTCTTCCCTCAAAATACTCTATCAGAATGTTCACAATATCAAGTCAAGGTAGAAGCTCCTGTGATAACTGGGGCAGCCTAAGGTCTTGCCTTACTTTGAATTGAAATTCAACTTAACTCAAAGCTAGAGCATGCAGTATGCAAAAGAGTTCTGTACTATCAAGCAGTAAGTGAATGGCCTCCAACTAGGCAATTTTTACAAATCTCAGTGATCCTGCTGACACCACTTCTTTGAGGGTACCATCCCTTATATCACCAAATTTTAACTCCTAAATCAAAAAGCACGCTGTTTCAGTTAAAATTAATGAGTGTGATATACACTGATAGTAATACTTTATTTGAGAATTATCTCTTCAGTGAGTAGTGGTAACCATTATTTTGAAAATTACATATAAATCAGATCTGTATAATTAGCTTCAAAAATTGCTTAAACAATATCATTCAACCTCTTAATAAACTTAGTCAGAATATATATGAGATTCTCCATTGGTAACCATATTTGCAGATCAACCTGAGCAGATTCTTGGGATGCTCCTTTCAATTATCCATTTCTCTCTTGGGATTTCTCCAGAGCAAAATCAAGAGCTCATCCAAAAGCAAAGGCAATATTTCTGTTTTTAGATTGATTCTTGGTGCGTAAGCAGGATATTGACTTTGTCTGTTGGAGTGGGCCACTAGCTGGTCCAATTCACTTAACCCCATTAGAGCTTAGAACCATTCAAGCCTGTTGCAAATTGGGACCAAATCTATTTTACTTAATTTGTTTTTTCCTGTGCTTGCACAGTGCCTGACATGTAGAAGGGAAATCAAAAATAATAGTTGAAAAAATGGGTTAATAATCACGTTTAATCATTAAGTACTCAAAAAAAGAGCGGAGCGTTTTACTTTCTGTCTCCCTGGTTGCACGGCAAAGTTGTGCAGTGAAAATCTCACTTCTGTCTCAGTGAATTGATTGCATTCCTTCTCTTTGAATAGGGCAATTTGCCCATCTGGATGGAGTCTTTTCTTATTTGTAGTATTGCCCAGTGCACTTCCTTTCATCTTAGAACATTTTGTAGTTTTCTCTTGCAATTGGAAAATAGTTAATTAGAATTGAGATCTTTACTTCTCTATATGATGTAAAATCTATTTAAGCTTAGTGCTTGCCTTTCCTTTGATGTTTTGATGATGCATATGGGAAGGACTCATACCACTCTTAGGAGTATATCCTGGGACAAGATGTAGAGAGAGCACTGATCCAGATGACTGCCTTTTAAGGGATGATTGGCTGTTGCTGAATATCTCAGCATATTAAAAAAATGAAAATAAGCACAGAGAATGAGACTTCATGGCATGTCCCTTCATCATAACCTTATTGCTTTTTTTTAGGATGTGATTTTTTTTTTAATTATGAAGGAGTCTGTGTGAAATAGGAGGGATTATAAGGAATATTTTAATGGGAGAAGAGTTTTGGAAATGTAATCCTTTGAAAAAGTTTATTTCTGTGCTTGAGAGTTGCAAAAACTTTCTCCTTGCAGCTCAAAAGCATCAGGGGTCATAAAGTCTGTAAGTCTTCTGCAAATGAGACTACTCTATCTTTATTATGGTAGTCTGGTGACACGAGTGAAACAATGACTGTGTGAGCATGGGAGTTATTTGGGTCTGAAACTGGGAGCAACACACATAGTTGCTGCAGATAGCTTTGAGGCAATTACATTTTTAAAAGTTGATTAAGTAGAGTGAAATTTTATCATGCTTATATTTAGTTTACACAAAATCAACTATATAGTTCAGGAGATAGAGAAATAGCAATTCATGTTTATACAATGTGGTCAACTCCACTTACTTTCCTGATTGAGCATGGCAGGGAACATATTACTTAACCACAACCCACCAGTCTCCATTCCCAATACCTGCCTAGACTGGGAACATCTTGCTAAACTGAGTACCTTTATAAAGTTTAAAATATGAGTGTAGGGCGCCTGGGTGGCTCAGTGGGTTAAAGCCTCTGCCCTCAGCTCAGGTCATGGTCCTGGGGTCCTGGGATCGAGCCCCACATCCGGCTCTCTACTCAGCGGGGAGCCTGCTTCCTCCTCCTCCCTCTCTCCTCTCTGCCTCCTTGTGATCTCTGTCTGTCAGGTAAATAAATAAAATCTTTTAAAAAAATAAAATAATAAAATAAAATAAAATAAAATAGAGTGTATTTCTTTTTTTCTTTTATAACCCAGAATGTCCCCTAAGTGGAAGTCAGATATTTCATCTATTACTCAACTGAACAGATCATTTCAGTGCCAGGGGAGAAACTCTCCTTGGACTTTGAGTGACAATACTTTGGTCTTTAATGTGGTGGATTTGTTTAGCTTATTGTTTTTCTTACACATGGACTTCAAAATTTAACCACCACATAAAATTGTACTACCTAGTCTTTCTTAAATAATTAGGTTCTTGAAGAGCCCACTGCTTGTACACACCAGGAGGTAACTTTCACATTGCACTCAGTTAAACAGAGTGCCCTGGAGGGTGCAAATGGACAAAGTATAAACATCATAAATCTGCTTGACTCAATTAGAACAGTGATATCTGAAATATAACTTTAGAATTCATTCAGTTATTCATTACATATGTATTAACCATAAATTATGCATCAGACAATCTTTTGGACACTGAAAACATTAAACATTTTTTGAGGAGAACTGAGCAATCTTCTGATCAAGTTCGCAACTTCCAAGTGAGTTTCTGAGCCCACTTCCATAAGTCATGCAGTTTTCCCATTGTATTGAAGAAAAACTATGTATTTTTTTAATTCTAACTCTAGTTCTGCCTTTAGATACACATATAATTTCCAATATCTTTTAATTTTTATAACCCTAAATCTTCGGAGAATGTTTTCTTGTTATTTCTCTGCTCTTCTCTCTTGACCTGAAAATCTTATCATGCTAAATATTTTCTTTTAGGAATACTTTATATCTCAGACCTTGCACTCTATACCCATCTCAATCAATATCTCCCTTAAAGTTTCTAATCACCCACCACCCTTAAATTCTGGACCCAGAGTTAAACCTATTGCACCTGAGATAAACTAAGCAAGTTGAATGAGATTCTCCTACCTCATGCCTAGGAAAATTTGGCCAAAATGTACTGTGGAGTCATAAGACTATATACACTCACTTGCTTACAAAGAATTTGGAAATGACCCCAGGACCCCTTTAGGATATATTTGTCACATTTCAATTATCTACATTTTACCTTGTTCTTTTTTGAAAATGCTTATTTTATAATATACAACCTTCGTGTGTTAAATAACACAGATATTTGAAAGCAAATCTAATCAGGAATATGAGTTGCCACAGGTACTAAAGGTAACTACATAGGTACTAGAATTATGAAAATAAGTATCTCTATTAGAGATTTGAACAGATGTTTAGGAAAAACATATATGTCTGTATGAATGATTTTTACAAGAGATTTTTATAAAATAAGGCTTAAGATAATTTTCTTATAACATTGAATTTAATCTGAAAGAATTTAATAATAATTTTAAACTCAGATTTCCATAAGTATACCATAAGTCCAATTAGTATGTTAATTATAAGTTATAAAAATTTGTATTAATATTTGTATATATGTGTAATCTGTGATTTTCCGGTTAAAAATTAAAATATTGGAAATTTCCTTTGAATTTAATAGAACATTTTATACTTTTTTTTTTATTGCTCAGAAATGAAATTAAAAGTTTTAAAATACAACAAGAAAAATCTACCTTTCCACAACTATATTACTAAGGAAAATTTGTTCAGATTTACACATGAGAAAATATTGCTCCTTTAATTGCTTACATAGCGTTATTTATTTTTATGCAATTACATTTTATAGACAATACCACATGCTTTGTCCACACAATGCCAAAACATCTGGATGAAAAGTGGAAAGTATAGTAACAAACCCAGATGGTTTGTAAGTACAAGGCCAAATATCCAGATGGTGTCAAGAAGGCAAAGCATGTGGTTGACAAATATCAAATCTTTCATTCAGATGTCATGGCATCACATAGACACAGTGTATCAGTAAATTCTTTTTAATGAAGGTGAAGAATGTGAAACAAACTAGAGGTCAAAAAATAAAAAAAAGAGGATGAATTTATTTTTAAAAAATCACTATATTTAATATTAAATCAATTTTTGTTTTAACAAATGTAGTTAACAACTGATTTAAAATGTAACTTATTTAAAGAGAATCTAAGCAAAAAAAAGTTTCAGTTTATTGCATTCACTTTTTAATTGCAATAATCTTTACTGAGTTTTTGATTTGAGAGAATTTCCAATACAGCTCACATGTGCAATAAATGGACTCAATTAAAAATTGTATTTGATTCTGATTAAAAGTTGCTTGATCTTTGTATCACTATATACTGCAATCCAGAATTGCATCTAGCATGTCACATTCAATAAACAGACTTCTTTGCTATCTCTGAATAATTAACTTTATCTTTGTCACTGGGAACAAAAGTAATGAAAGCAGCATAGACGTCATTCATTTGTTCTTAGATTGAGAACCTTATTATTTTGACCTGTCTTCCCATAGTAACCTCTTGTTTGGTGTCATAAAGATTTTATATGAAGTTATTTCTGGCAGAAGATGCCATAGTTTCAGCATGATCTCTTTTTTCTTAAGCCCTGAAAGAAATATGAGAAAGTTGGCCAATATGAATCTTAAGAAATATTATTTAAATAGTAATTTACTGAATGTATATTCCTTCTATAGCACTGAGATAGGTAAAATATAGAACCTCCTATTCCTCAAAAACTTTCTAGAATATGAAAACTTGTTCATCCCAAAGAACCCTAGTTTCATCAATATGGCTCCCTTGCATGGCTATACAGCCTTTGTATCTGTAGCTGAAAGTGTTGAATATGCATATCACTATTAACCTTGGAACTTTATAAATTCAGTGGGAAAACCGGCTCCATTGATTTTTAACTATTGTGAATTAAACTGTGTCTACCCACCCCCCCAAAAAAAGAGATAGACTGAAATCCTAACCCCCAGAGCATGGCTTTGTCAACATCTTGCTTTCAGACTTTGGGCCCCCTGAACTGTGAAACAATACACTTCTGTTGTTTTCAGCCACCCGGTCTGTGGGGCTTTGACACTGAAGCCCTAGGAAACTAATACAGTATGATTCTAGAGTCAGTGAGGGAAATGAAAATCTAATCATTTCTTCTCTCCAATCCTCTGATTTGATACGTTTTCAAATTTGAAGAAGAGGGGTAGCTTATCATTTTTAAACACAGGTATCAGAAGTGAACTTCCTCTTTCCATTTCAGAACTTCTGAGAATTACATGACACGGGGTCAATATTTTCCCTTTCTTCCTGTCTGTTGGCATATCCTGCTATTATTCTTAAAACCAACTATTGACCAAAACTGTTGACGATCTCCCAGCTGCCACCCAGTTCAGCATTTGATGCTAGGAATACTCTCCTAAGCTTACTTCCCCAGGCCCTGGACACATTCCTTATGTTCTGCACTGCTGCCCATGTCTAGGAAAAATGACATATGATATTTACCTGCCTATAAACACCCCCACTCTAGGATAACTTCCCAAATAAGAGATATCAGAAATCTGTTTAGTTTTCATTGCTAACGCCTGTATTTGGGAATTTGCTCGAATAACCATTGTACAATGAAGAGGCTATGCTGAAGACATGGAGCACGCTATGGGATATTACAAGAAAACAGTTACACAGAGCTACACTTATCCTCATGATCTGCTCTCCACTTTCCCTTCTATATTGTCATGAAGTTTCATTTATTAAAGCCACACCTCTGAGTTTGACATAGAAGGTGGAAAATTTACTCCACCATAAAAAAGCAAAATAATGCATTATAATGCAGTAAATTAATATAGTACATATAATACAATCTAACAATACAATACAAAATACCCTATTTTCATTCAGCATTGGGAAAAGGATGGATGCATATCTTGTATGGACTATGTTACCAAATATGTTGCTACTTCCTGGGAAGTTCAAGGGCAAAAAAACAGTCCCTGATGTTAAAAATTTCAGACCTTAAGGAAAAAGAGATAAAGAACCAACAGTTGTAAAGCAATCTGGCAAGTGCAATAGGTAGATGCAAGGATGCCTGGAGGGCACCGAAGAAAAAAATGTCTATGACAGTTTGAGATGAAAAGGCAAACATTCCTGTAATTAACTAGAGTATGGGGATAGTATATTCAAGATGAATGGACAGTTAGGTGGAAAGGCATTGAGAAAAAGACCCGGAGTTGGTCTATTCCTATTTCAGGTGTCAGTTTATCATGGTTTGACCCCATTCAGTTTTATAAACACTTATTATCACATCGTAAGACACAATCAACATGAAAGAAGCAAACAGTGTAAACCCCGCCACAGAGTTTCCTTTTTCATTCTGAGTAAGAAATCAAAAGCACTCAGTAGCTTTAATAGAGGCAAAACAGAGAAGATGATGCTCACAGAATAAAGATTAATAGATACTGGGTCAAGTGGAGGAAGAAGCAAAAACACTTCTGGCAAGAGAAAGCACATTCATGAAAGCTCTGGAGAACTGGAGAGAGAAGAGAAAGAAGCTTACCTTTCAAGTACTGAACAATGATGAGGCTATTGTGCGTGAAGATGTCGTCTACTGGGGAACACGAGGAGACAAAAAACATTGGTAAAATGGTGAAAGAAAAAATTAGGAAGGTCCAGGGCTGAGCATAATGAACAATACAGAAATAGTATGGATCAAAGAAATGATACATTAATTTAGAAAGAGTCATCCATTCATATACAATCTTTAGAGAAAAAAAAAAAAAACATTGAGATAAGGAGAAATGCGAAGCAGGTTAATAAGTTAAGGATTACTCTACCTGAGTGTAACTGATTGGTGAAGTCAGTGTGAGAATATCCTGAAACAAGCTGACACTGTGGGGAGAAGATAAGGACCTCATCTTCTGGAAAGAAAATCAGGGGAAGCAGTTTTGGTGAGCTTCAGGAGGCTCTGTGTTTCCCTATGGGATGGCATGAGCCCTGACAGGTTCCAGACAATGATATGCTTGTCCTAGAAAATAATCCTGTTTAGGAAAAGCTCAGCTGATCTTGCCTTTGTTGGGGTGAGTGTTCTCTTGCAGCGAGTGGGTTAGGACTATTAGAAAGTAGTGTGTTTTTACATCAGAGGCTTTGTACTTGAACATCACTGTATTATTAAAGCTCAGATATAAATAAGCAAAGCCCAGAATTAGGGAGAGACCATTCTTTCCATTTTTGGCTCCAGACCCTCCATTAATTTGACTCCTGGAGATCAGAAACTTTGAGAGCCTTGAGAAGCTGAAATATATACTCACTATCATTCTCAAAATGGGCAACAGACAGTGGGCTTCTTCAAGAGGTCATAAGTGTATGCTGAAAGGCAGATCATATCGAATATTGTCTGTGAATGGGAATGTACTAGATTCATCTGTAAGTTTGTTGTGCACATCTTTGGGGACATTTAGAAATATAATTGGAGTACTGATTTTGCAGGACAGTTCCCATTTTTGTAGTGGTGAGGTGAGTGCTCAGAAGTAGAATCCAGAAATTATTGTCAATATGATTATGTATAAAACTAGTACAAGTAGAACACTCAGATTACATACCTAAATAATGGTTCAAGGAAGACTGTGATAATGTACACTGTAAGGAAAATACAAAGGTACAAAGTTTGACTTTGCTTGCAATAATCTTAGAAAACATCAAGGAAAAGGTAAATTTAATTTGAGCTTTGAAGAATATGAAGAAGTTAATATTCAATGGTGGCACATAACAGAGAACAAGGCCAAAAAACCCCAAAACATTAAGGGGTTCTGTTATATCTGCATTTATGTGATTGTATGTCATATGTCTATTGCTATGATATAATCAAAAGTATTCGTGTGAAGAAACTTCATTCCATTATTCATTCATTCACGTATTCTTTTGAGGTATCTTTATTAATTAGCCTAGTATGTGCAAGGACTATGATAACCATTGTATAAACCACAAAATGGTGTGTAAATTCAGGCATAGTCGTAAAGACCCAAGTTTATTCATCTGAACTGTGATTCAGAAATATTAATCTGACAGTAGGATATAGGATTGATATAATGAAGTAAAACCAATATTGGGGATACTAATTTTCTTTGTAGTAGTCAATAAAAGGAGAAACTGAAGAAGAAGCAGTGGAAATGGGGAGTAGTGGTTGGAGGAAATACATTTGAGAGAAACATTTTGTAATTCTTAGCAAATTTTTAGATACTCTGGAGAGGTGCGTTGATTCTAAAGTTTCAAGCCATAGAGGGTGGGAACACAAGGGTGAACCAAGCACGCAATGAGGATAGTAGAAGATACTGGTTTAGGTATAGGAGAGGATGTTAAGTATAATTGTAGGTATGTTGAGTTTAAGGTACAGTTTTCATAAGAAAAGTTAAATTAGAAATCGTCAAATTATAATAAATAATTAATGATTAGTATGAGCATGCATAATAGAGAATTAAATAATTAAACCATGGTAAAGAATGAGTTCCTCAGGACAAGAATTTGTTTTTACCTTAAAACAGAACCAAGCAAAAATTATACTAATCTATTGTTTCTGTGTATTAAAACTAATAAATGCCCAATTATACAGAGTGTGAATTAAAATAATTCCATTTAGTTTATACCCCTGAGGTAAAAATCACTCTTCATTCTTACCTGGTTGAGCCCAGCAATGTTTCCATTCTTATTCACTGTAATAATTTCTTCATCTTTAAAGAAAATGTGTTATGATTTAATCACATAAGCCACTCATTAGTTGATCTTGTCATATCTAAATTATTATTTTTAATAAAAATTACCCAAATTACAAATATTATAGAATGGTGCTCTGTATATAATAAAATCATATGGTAAAAAATTAAAAACTAAAATCTGGAAAAGGAAAGATAAAAAGAAATTTTATTTCAGTAACTCTAAAACAAATTATAGAAATTTAGACATTTAGACAAAACATTGTAGAATTCTACAATGCCAAAATCATTGATCTCAGTTGACTGTCTAGTTAATGTAAACCCTAAGTGAGTGACTCTAGGTTCTTTCATATAAATCAAACTGACAGTCTGAAATGTAGTATTTCCCTGTGCACTTAACCAAGTCCAATGAGATGAATCATTGGAAAGCACTTTACTCTCTGATTTGTGTAAATCCATTAAAATAATACTAAGCCATATTTAGAAAAAGATGAAGAAAGTCCTAGAATTTTTCTAGGTAATTAGGATTGCATAGGTCAACGTTCAAAATTGTCTAGAATCATAATAACTCATTTTTTACTCTATTCTCTTTAAAAGCTATTTGGGAAAAAGTAATAGATGCTTTTCTTAAAAATAGAAAATGTCCTGGCTCTAAAATATTAGGAGGAAGTTTAGCATTATTAATTTTATATATTATTCATCTATCTATTAAAACTTCTACTTGAGAAAACTTTAATTTCCTCTTTATTTCAAAGAAGACTGTGAAACATAAAAAGGGCAAAAGGTATCAGAGTAGTTTTCTTTATTTAAATATCCATAATGATAAGCAGAATATTAAAGATTTGAAAAGTATAATTAGGCCAAATGTCAAGTTCTATTTTATGTTAGAATAATGTGACTTTTGTAATGGAGTTCACCATGAGCCTCTTTGCTTTCAGAGATCTATATTAATTCTTTCTGTGTTCAGGTAAAAGCTTAGGTGCCTATTCCTCGGATGTGTGTTGCGGGGGTGGGCATGTTTATGTGTATATTTTGTACCTAGTCATTAAATTAGCCACAGAAACCTTATTTTATACTTGTAGAAAAGTCAATTGAGTCATTCTTTAAATAAATGTAACCAATCTGCCTAGTACCCTGCTTCCTTTGTTCATTGGAAATGACACTGTAGCATGGAATCAGAAGCAAACATATTGAAATAGTCATGATTTCTTAAACCAGAGACAAAGGATAGAAAGGGCATACTGATGAAAACTGATTTATAGAACCTAATTTTCAGAATTCTTGAATATCATATACTGGCCTGCTAAAGAAATGTTTTTAATGTTGTCAGAGGGAAAACACATGTAACTTTAGTTATAGAAGTATAATATTAAGCAAATGGAGTTATTTGGAATAGCCATCACTATCAGGGTAAGGCCCAAAAGGTTACATTGTAATGAGAAAAACTAATAAAATAGTGTAGAATAACTGGGCACAGAAACTTTTTCTAAATACTTCTAATTATTTTAAATACTTCTAAAAGCAAGTCAGAAAGTAAAAATGAAAATGAAATGGGTCTTATATGCTAAGGTAATTGTTACTGAAGATACCCTCCCCCTTAAAGTTGTGTGTGTAATTTTGTCAAGAGAAGAGAAAATGAGGATAGTCAAGTTCAATACGGAAACTATTCTTTCATCAGAACTGGGACATCAACAAAATTGCAATATCACATCCCAATCTGACACCATTTCTACCCTACTCTATTTTGCCACTTGTTACCATCCTGTGCAATAGATCTGGGGGCAAAAAAAAAGTAAGTGTTGGAAGCAATCAGTCAATTAATCACTTGTTGACAATTTTGGTAAAAAAGCAGTTGGTGAAACTCTAGGATTTCATCAGATTGCAATTGCAAATACCAAATGAGTCATTTAACTGTTGATGGTGTCAGTGGAGACCTAAAAATATCAGTTATGATGGACATATGTGCTCTGGGGTGAAGCTGGGAGGGAACACTTACCGTGAACTTTAATCCCATGGACTAAAGGTTTTATACAGAACTGTGGATTCATTAATTTTATAAAATTACATTATGAAGGGATAACAAGGTTGGTTTTGTTTTTGTTTTTGTTTTTGTTTTATGATTTTATTTATTTATTTGAGAGACAGAGATCACAGGTAGGTAGAGAAGCAGGCAGAGAGAGGAAGGGAAGCAGGCTCCCTGCTGAGCAGAGAGCCTGATGCAGGGCTTGATCCCAGGACCCTGGGATCATGACCTGAGCCGAAGGCAGAGGCTTTAACCCACTGAGCCACCCAGGTGCCCCAACAAGGTTGTTTAAAAAAAAAAAAAAAATTATTTCTGAATTAGCACCAGGCACTTGGCAGGTGTTAAATTAATATATATTAAATTAATAATTTAATCAATATAATCAAAAATAATTTTTTTGTGTAATTTAAAAGTGATTCTTGAGCTAAATCAGAAATAGTAACTAATAAGGTAGTAAGGAACACCTCTTCTGTAGGGTCTTGCAGCAAGTTTCCTGGGAAGAAACTAGGACATGATAAATTAGATATCATGTATTGATGGTAAGCCAGGTATCCTTGAACAAGCAAATGTAGAATTACAAATCAATAAATTTTTAGAGTAAGTAGAAACATATGTAAGAAGAGTTACTCTGAACACAAGAGGCAGTGAGGTGGTTTGGGGTGAGGGAGTCAGATATGAAGACCCAGTGGAGCAAAACTGTAATGGACAGGCAAGGCTTGACAATAGGCCTTGACTAGGCCTTAACCCATGCTGGGGGAAAAAAGGGAAGTGGATCCCACCAATATCCCCCAGAAAAAAGGATATAGAAAAGGAGTTTAAAATTTGGGGGTTGTTTTTCCAAAGACGTTTTACCTTGTTAGGCCAGGAGTTTATGCAAAACACAAGGTAGAAGCTCAATAAGAAAATTCATTGAACTTCCTCCAACAGGACACTCAGAATTCAGGAAAGACCCAACCACAGCATGGGGCTCCTATGAGGTTGGACACGAGCCCTTGTCCACCCTGGAGAAAGGTGCATGCCTGACTTCGGATCACAAGTCAGTCTGGGAATTGACAAAGAGAGCTGTTCATGGAAGGAGCACCGTGGTAGCAAGAGATGGTACAGTAGCAGCATCACGACATTTGGGAGGCAGCAACTTGTAAGGGAGAAGAAATAATGTCTGTCAAGGAACTGGAAGCACTGGGACTCAAGCTGAAGACTTTGGGGGACATTTAATATTCATACTAGTAAACAATAATATTAGATAAAGTATGGGTGTCCCTTTCCTCACCACCACCCATCCCAGATGGTGGTATTGAAGCTGGTATTCTTGTGGGAAACGAACTATGCAGAATTGTAGTTTGTGTCTTGGGGAGTTGTGGATTTCAACATGACCCTGACAGATACTTGGTCAGGTTTGTTCCTTTCATTGTGTTACCTAAATCTTACTGAAATTCTATATCCACAATAATGGCTGGGGGGAAGCTTTGGCTAATGCATAGCTCTGGCTTGAGATCACAATGAGAATGAGTCTGTCCACCTTAACTGGTTGAAACAAAGCTGTATTCCTTTCATTATGTCTCCTATCTAGCAATCTATAGATTTCAGTATTTTGGAAATAATTCTTTTTGTATTTATGTAAAACTTAGATATGAAAAACAACTTAAAAGGAAAAAAATGACATTTCAGAAGTTATTTCTACCAAGGCACTCCCACTACAGTATTTACTAATTCACAGTCTTTAATAATAACTACTTTCAAAGAGGAAAAATTAAAATACCTTTATGTTATTAAATATATACCCCCCCAAAAAATAATAAAGCTGGAAAGGAATCTGAAAAACTGGCTAGTCCTTCTAGCTCTGCCACATTAAAACCAGCCCCAAAAGATGGTGATTTACCACATGGTACTTGACTTCCAGAGAAAAAGTTTCCAAAGCTTCTGCAGACTCATGTGGACAATGTACAACAACCCTTTCACTTCCTCCCTTTGTACAATACTAAATATTTTATTCCATGGATTGTCCTTCCATTTCATAAAGTGTATAGAATTATAAACATATTTTTATAGTTCATAAGACACTGCATGTCACTTATCTCACCAACTTGCTAAGAGTTCTATAAATTATCTGTTATCATCCTCATTTTATGTATGAAAGGATTAAAAAATTGAGTGATTTGCCCATGATCCCATAGGTTGTAGGGGGCAGAAACATGATTCCAGTTGAGATCATTGTATTTTAAATCTGTTGGTCTTGACTATAATAAATTTGTTCTGTTTTTCTGTGGACACAGAGAAAATTTAGAACATGACTTCATTGATCCTGGGACCCGGGGTTATTTTACTTTATCTTATTATTTTATTTTATTTATTTATTGTTTTCAAAGTGAGAGCAGAAGGAGGACAGGAGGAGGGTGAAGAGACAAAATCTTAAGCAGACCCCATGCCAAGTGCATAGCCAGACTCTGGGTTTGATCTCAATACCCTCAGATCATAACCTGAGCTGACATCAAGAGTCAGACACTTAACCCACTGAGTCACCCAGGTGCCCCAAACTTAGGGTTAGTTTAAATGGGACGGTAGAGCCAGAAACTTAGTCTTCCAAAAACCAAGGTAAACATGGCCCATTTATTTAAAGAAAAAAACGCACAAAAATTGAAACTGAAATCAGAAAACCACAATGGTGAAGGTCCTCCAATCCCCTGAAATAGAAACAATTTTTAAAGTCCTTGATATTGTCTATTTATTTAATCCATGCTCTCTGTCTCTATTTTCTACATATATATAAATTCAGTGACCAACCTCTTTCCAGTCTACCATGCTTCTTGTTCTAGTTGAATTGTCCATTAGGAATTCTTGTCCACTAGACCTAATCTGATGGCCTTTTGTGTCATTTTCTTAGGTTTCTTCTAAATTCCTGGTTTTCCTTGATAATTTATGATTGTGGGGTGCTAAAACAGATAAGGTTCAAATAAAATCAGAGCTGGCTTGGTACTACGTGGTATGGCTTATTTTCAGGGTATCATCAGGTCAAAGCTTTTGCTGGTTCAATTGACCACTAATACCTATACTGTTTATACCATTCATGTCATTTGAATGAACAGCAAACATTTATTATTTATTTTGAATTCAAACTATTCAACTTGAAGATAATGTCACTAATATTAAAGTAGATATATAATAAATTCATACAAACATATGTACCAGCTTACCCATAGGAAACACTAGGCTGAATATCGGAGAAAAGCTAAAAATTACCAATCGGAAGGCAACAGAAGCACAGACTGATGGTAGGAAGTGGGTATGGGGGGTTAATTTGGTGGGAATAAATGATAGATCTTATATATAGCAATCACTCAGTGCTCAGCCTTATGGAGCAATTTAAAAGGAAAGCTTGTCTGGTGGCTCTGCTGACTTGATTCAGCGTGAACTATGGTAGCAGGAGTCAGAGCAAGAGCTTCAAACCCAATCAAAGACCCAGTAGCTGTCACTGTATCTAAAGTAAGTCCAAGATAAGATAGTTTTACTGGGACACATGGTATAACTTTCAGATCAATTTCTTTCCTCTTTAACATCCGTACCTCCACAAGATTAGCATAAATGGCACAATGCAGTTTTCTTCATCAGAATGAGATGTTCCTAATAATATGTTTCCAATTTAGGAGTAAACTTCCAATTTAGCTACAATATGAAGCTTATAATTAAAAGCAGCTTCTGATACTCTTACACTATTCCAACTGTCCTTATAAGTACAAGTTAATTATAATAATGTGAATTGAAAATGAAAGATAATCTAATCAACAGATTTCAAGTGATGAGTTGATCACAAATTCCCAGAAATCCCCTGCACACACCAATTATGATAATGCCACCTAAGTACAAAAAATATATATACTAATATGTCTATATTGTTTTTAAATATTTGCCTTATAATTACAGTAATGACCTAGGAGTGAGATATTGCCTGAGGGTTAATGACTAGCAGGGGACCTACATTTAACATTAACCCCAAATAAATTCCCTGTACTTCCATAATTATTTCAAAAACTTCACTAACATATATAGATTATAAATAAAACCTTTAATGGGTCAATGTCTGGTTTTCTCTTGAATATTGCCAACTGTATTAATTATCTGAAAGAACTGTCAAAGACAAATTATGAAACTTTGTGAATAAAATGTTTTGCAAATATGAGAAATACTGGAGGCATATTGTAACTGATCTCCCAAAACTTGAATATAAACCTGAATATAACAATAGTCAAGGCAAATGGTGAAATAGACAAACACTTGAGACAAACAATTGAGAAGCAAATTAGTAAACTAGAAAAAAGTTCTTTGGAAATCACTCAGAATAAAGCACCATAAATATAAGACAAATATAAGATAGAAGAATGAGAAGATAGAGTTCTAAGAGGATGTATGGAAGGAAAGATGAATGAGAAAATGGTATTTGATAAGAAATTGCTGAGAACTTTCTAGGAGTAATCATTGAAAAGAAAGGTAAGAAATTACAGAAGCAAATGGAGTCCTGAGAGGGTAAATAGAAACAAATCCATACTCAAATACTTGTGAAGTTGGAGAACACCAAAGTCAAGGAAAAAAAAAGAAAAATCTTGGGCCACAAAAGGAATGTCCCATTGACTCCACAGGCATGGCAATTGGAATAATGGCATAATTTTCAGCAGCAATAGTAGCAAAGGACAATGAAAAATACCTTCAGTATTTTGAAATATTAAAGATCAACCTAAAATCCTAAACCCAGACAAAACATTAATTAACAATAATTGTAAAATATTCATTTTCAAACAAAAAATTGATATTTTACTAGTCTTGCATCCTCTCTGAAAGAATTGTTAAGGAAAAATAAAAACCAGAGAAAAGAGATGGAATAGACTAAATAGATAAGTATTGCTAAGTAAAACCAGTCACCAAATTAAAAAATAATAATAATAATAATTTGTAGTTTTAAAAATGTATATTATGGTAAGAAATACTTACCTCAAGATCTTCCTTCCAAAATTTTGAAGTACACAGATTTTATTAACTATGGGCACAATGTTGTAGAGCAAATCTCTAGAATTTATCTATCTTGTAAGCTGAAACTTAACACACCTTGAATAATAACTCCCTCTTGTTCCCTTCCCCCAGGTCTGGCAAACACCATTTTACTCGGTTTTTTATGAGTTTGACTACTTGATAGATTTCACATAAGTGGTGGTATCATGCAGTATTTGTCCTACTGTGACTGGCTTATTTCATTTAGCGTAATATCCCCCAGGTTTATCCATGTGTCACATATTACATGATTTCCCTCTATTTTAAGGCTGAATGATAGTTCGTTGTATGAATATACCACATTAATCTTTATCCATGCATCTGCAATAAACATTTGCATTGCTTCCATGTCTTGACTATTGTAAATAGTGCTGCAATGAACATGGGGAGCAAATATCCTTGTAAGACTTGAATTTCAATTTGGGACGAGCGGTATACACCAGAAATGGGATTTCTGGATCGTAAGGACACTTTATTTTTAATTTTTTTAAGGAATCTACATACATTTTCAATAGAAGTTGCACCATTTTATATTTCCAACAATGCACAAGCGTTCTAATTCCTCTGTATCTCCACCAACACTAACCTTTTTTTTTTTTTTGATACAGCTATATTAAAAGTGTGATGTGACATCTCATTGTGTTGTTGATTTACATTTCCCTTTGGAGAAATATCTATTCAAGTTCTTTGCCCACCTTTTAATTGAGTTATTCATTTTTACTTTTTACTGTTGAAATTTAAAATTTCCTTATATATTTCAGAAATTAATCCCTTTTCAGATACATGGTTTGCAAATATTTTCTCCCATTCCTTACATTGCATATTCACCTTGTTGATTGTTTTCTTTGCTTTTTAGTTTGATGTAGGAGTTTCAAAAATAAGATAGAAGAACAATACTACTGGAAAAGGAGGGTGGATAGTGGATTTTGGAAGTGAGATATATTCTACCTCTCTTATGAAGCTCATACATGAAAGAGATATAGCCACTAAAGGGATAAAATTGAAAGACAAAACTTTCAAACCAGTAAAGGAGAAAATGAATAATAAAAATATAATTATTCATTCCAACAGATACTAGAAAACAGTAAATGGAGAAAGAAAAAAGTATAATAATCAATAAACATATTATTATTAAAGGTGACAGAAAGAAGTAAAATATAAAAATCATAATACATTAATACAGTAAGTGACAAAAGGAGATGCTTATGGAACATGCTCGTGAAGTCAGAAATCAAGGACAGATGATGTTTTGCTCCATGCTACTTGAAATGAGCCACTATTACTAATGGTCAGTATATTAGGAAATCAGTCATGGCTCCAAATTGCAACTCATTTTGTAACAGCTGAGATTTTCTTAAAGGAGGAGTCCCTATTGAAGGAAGTTCTTCAAGTCTGGGTTGGACAAATTCTCAGGAGTGGGTATGGGTTTCATGTGTTGATCTTAAAGTGTTCTTTTCAATGCTAACTTCCTATCATGACAAGGTTTTTCACGTGTATAAAGCCAAAAGCTTTTGAACATGGAATATTTTCCTCAGTTTGAAGCAACATCAAGAAAGTACTTTGAGGGTTTGTTTTACTCATCATGGTGTCCCAAGGCCTTAACAGTGTCTTGATACTTAACACAACCTCAATAAATAGTACTTGAATTGAAATGAAGACTGGCAGATTTAATAAAGTCTTAGGAAAATAATAAAAAGGTGAAAAGGATAAAAAAATATAGTCTATGATAGTAGCAATAGGAACAAAGTTATTAAACTTTGTAAAATCTCGTACAGTGGGAAATATGTGCATACAGAAAGTCATAAATATTTTTTCAAAATGTATCAGAAAGAGTAATTTTTATCTGATGCATTTGGGTATAACCACTATGATAGGACATGATTCTTAAAACTGAAGGTATTGTGTCTCAGCAATTATTAACTTTTTTCAAAGAAGGAATTATTAAAATTGATATTTCCCCATCTCAAGGGAATTTGTAAGGAAGCACGTATTTTATAACCAAACCATACTCAGATTAACAGACTTTTTGAGTTTTCTACCCAGACAGTGGACTGGGCACTTTTGTTTTATTTTTCTATCTGGAAGGGACCAAATAACTTTCATTAAAGGGAATACACTGTAACTATATTAATTGAAATAAACATCCTTCCTGGCAGGATTTGGGTATGTGATATGGGGTTTTCCCCCATGTATTTTGCAAAATCCTTTTCTAAACTATAAATCATTTTTGTTTTACTGAAATAAAATAGAACAATATTTACCACAAATGACTTTTATTTCACCCAGCCCACAGCACTAGGTGAGTTGCATTTTGACTTTTCATCAGATTTGAATTAATTGCCATTTCTTTTAATTTGTGGGGGACACCATTTAATTTGTAGAACCCTTACAACCCTACACCCCTCCCTCCTCAGTAGAGACGGGAAAGAGGATGGCTCTGTGTGTCAGTTCCTGTGAAAGTACAATGATTGGTACTTACCTATTGTGTAGGAAACGTCAAAGTGATATAGACTTGATTTCAGTTTCAAGCTGCTAAAACTCTACTGGGATCATTTAAAGCCTAATCCGATCTTTCCAATCTGAGGTGCATCAGTTCTAACAAATTTTAAAATGTTTATAAAGTATGCTTCCCACAGAAAATATTTAAGACCACTTCTCAGGTCTGCCTGTACTAGTGTTTCACAAGCATGCCTGATCAATCTAGTCAGCTGGAGATCTTGCAAAAATTCAGATTTGTGGACACATCCCAGGAGATGAAGATGTGGCGATCTGGGGGAGACTCAGGAATCTGTGCTTTTAAGTCTCCCCAAGTGACTTTTAAAATCAGACAAGGTTTAGAAACGCTGATTCACTACCTGTCGCTCCTTCAGCACTTTCTCTGTGCACCATATGGTATTCTGCGTCCCTAAAGGAGCTTAATGCACTCTGAAAGATGAGCTCATACCCTCCTACCACGAAGAGAAGCCCCAGAGCTCTGTGACCCTGGCCCAGAAGTTCAAAGAGATCAATCGCAGGATTTGTTTTGGCTTCGTTTAGCCAAAATTTATCCAATAATGGTATTGAAAACATCTGCTTTTTTTTGAGGCAAAATGGATGTAATAAAATAAGTTCTTCATTGCAGATGAAGAACCATGTGGAGACGTGAGAAAGGAAACTTATAACTTGTAAGGAACAACTGTTACAGCCTCAGTAATCACTCTTGTGGTTCAAGTTGGCCAGCTCAGGAAGAGCACTGCAGTCTCGAGCCTGTTGGTAAGGACTTGCCTCGAGAAGGCAGGTCACTTTTGCCTGGTTTTAATATCACTTTTTGATTAATATCTCTGCTTGCTCAATAATGCAACCTACTGCCCTATATCGTCTTGTTGTAGAGTACCCCCTCACTAAGTGCTTTTTGAAGGAAAGAGGGGGATAAACAAATGGGTGCTCTAGAAAAACAAAACTGGTAGTTTGCATTAAACATGTTTTAAAAATTTCCCCATAAGGGGGCACCTGGGTGGCTCAGTTGGTTGAGCGCCCAACTCTTGATCTTGGCTCAGATCATGATCTCGGGATTTCGAGATGGAGCCCATGGTGGTTCCACACTCTCAACAGAGTCTGCTTGAAGATTCTCTCCCTCTGCCTTTCCCCCTCAAATAAATAAATAAATTTTTTTTTTTAATGTTCCAATTGGCTTTTATTTTGTTTTGTTTCATTTTAAGATTTTATTCATTTATTCGACAGGGAGAGAAATCACAAGTAGGCAGAGAGGCAGGCAGAGAGAGATAGAAGCAGGCTCCCCACTGAGCAGAGAGCCCAATGAGTGGCTTGATCCCAGGACTCTGAGATCATGACCAGATCTGAAGGCCGAAGCTTAACCAAGTGAGCCACCCAGGCACCCCGTCCCTATTGGTTTTAATTAAGCTCTTGCTGAGTTATGAACTCAAAGAGATTTTTTTAAGGAGAAAAAATATTTTAAAGCCTTCCCACGGGTTTTTCATACTCTTAATGGATAAAATCAGAGTTCTGAAGATTATAATGCACATACTCAAATGATGGCTTATGAAATCAGCCTGCATCTACCTGAGATGAAAAGAAGATTGTAAGATAAAAATAATGGACTGTGCTCTTATTATGGAGAGCAGAGATGATAGCCCTTTTAGCAAAAGAAAAAAATGAAAGAAAGAAAAATACAGAATTTTTCTTATGAGAGAATTGTTTTTATGGTAGGGAAGTATTTATTGAGCATGTGTTTTTCTTCAGAGATCAGTCTATAAGGTCTTCCATTGCAGGTTTACAAACCTTACTCTCTTTCCCTTTAAAATATAGGTTCTTTTCAAGAAAGTCTCTTATTTACTCCAGAAAAAAAAAAAAATCAATACAATTACAGAGAAAAAGAGACATTCTTATTTCTATATCGTTTTCAAAGTTACAGATGTTGCAATTAACCTAAATACACTATATACCATATTTCAAAATAGAAATCATGATAACCAAATGGTACATTTATAAGCTTGAATTTAGAAAATCGGTAATGTAGAAATATAATTAGTCTTTTGGCTGGTATCTTACCAGTAATAATTAATATAGAATGGCTCATCCACAGTGGCATTTCTTTTTTCTGCCAAATACAAGAATTTTTCAAAATGCTTAGTAGAAATTCAGCAAACCACGTTATTCTGTCTTTATATACAAAACTGATTTTTCAACATTAAAATTCCATGTATAGGTTTGCTAATTATTCCTCAAGAATATCATAATGAAACTGACAAACTACCATTGTTATGTCAGTCACTGTGTGACATCCATTCCATGACAAAAATGCACTGTAAAAAATACCTAGAGCAAACTAAACATGATCATAGCTGCCCAGTCCCAACATACTAGAATTAGGTGATGTATTTTGAAGCTGGAAAAAAATTCAGAGGCATACAATTTAATAATCAGAAGAGATGTAGGAACAGTTTAAAAACAATTAAGACAGGGCACCTGGGTGGCTCAGTGGGTTAAAGCCTCTGCCTTCGGCTCGGGTCATGATCCCAGGGTCCTGGGATGGAGCCCCGCATCAGGCTCTCTGCTGGGCAGGGAGCCTGCTTCCCCCTCTCTCTCTGCCTGCCTCTCTGCCTACTTGTGATTTCTCTCTCTGTCAAATAAATAAATAAAACCTTTTAAAAAATTTAAAAAAAAACAAGACAAAACAGTATTTTTTGCCAAGTTGTGAGTTAAATATCTTAAATTTTCAGGAGGTGAGAGGCATAATTTAGAAATAGGAGGAGATTAAAAAAAATCGAGCGGGCATTGACAGGTCCTTCGCAGACTTTCTCTGCCACTGACACACTGGATGGACTGAAGGACTGGCCTGACAAGATTCTCTTCATCTTGTTCCTGCTCATTTAATCTATCCTCAAGCAGCAAAAAATGGATGCAAGCCTTGCCAATTAACATTAAGCAGTTAGCACCTCACATTCATTTTAACCGAATATGCAGGGGAATAATGAAGAGTTTAGAATCAAGTTTGGGGATTACGTGAAAATACTAGTACATGAATACCAGGTACAGAATGTATTTGTTTCCTTTCTTTTTTCTTTTTCTTTTTTTCTTTTTAGTGGGTTAACTTGCTGGAGGTAGGTCTGCTTAGGCTAGGGCAGAAAACAAATGACTCAGAGAAGTGTTCTCAGAAAGTACAGAGGCTTCCTCAAGCTCCGAGCTAACATCTCACACTGAAAGAGGAAGATAGGGAATTGCCTGGTCACTTGGGTGCCTTTTCCCTGCGCTGGTCTGAGGGCATGTTTTCCTTTGATAATAGACTCTCCTAAATAAAGTCATTGAAATGGTGGGACAGGGAATACTGTGGCTCTACCAGTTTTGAGAGGCTTGAAATTCAATGTGATATCCTTTATGTTGGAGAGTGGCCCAAGATCAAGGGCAATCAATCCTGATGCTTTCAAATTTATAGATACTTTGGCTGGAGGGACTGCGAAAGATTTATCCTTCCGGAATATTTCATGTCTGTTCTCTCTTCCACTTCATCTCTGGGTCCACATCCTAGTGGAATAGTAGAGAGAATGTTTGCAGATGGGTATCAGCTGCTGAGTCTAATTAGCAGCTATTCAATAATACAGATTCCAAGTAAGCAAAACAGAACAAAAGGAGAAATTTCTTCATTTCTGGTCTACCAATATTTCTTTTTATTATAACCTTTGTTATTTCATCCCCTGGAGTTAGTAATATATACTTCACCTCCATCTTATTATAAAATCACACCACAGAGAATCTAGGTCATATTTGTTATTATTAATATACAGTAAAAATGCCAAGTATTTTCTATTTGACCTTTTGCAACTCTCGCTCTGCCATCCTTCTTGCCTCCGTTCTGTCTCCTTCAGGTTGTCCCAAATGTGGGAAATAAAAGTTTCTCTCTACCTTGTTAAAATTAATTCTTCCTTCTTTTCTAATTCTTAAATGACCTTGGACAGTTTTTTTCTTATTCAAGAGAATGAACACACACCAGTTTCAGGCCGATGTAGTCTTAGCCTTTTTTATTCATTGCTGCTGCTACTTCATCTTGTAAATTATTTCCTTCTACCTAGGAAAAGGGACCTCCTCTGAATGGACCTTTCTCTCAACCTCCCTCACTTTTTCTTCTTCTCCCCACTTCTTCTACCCTCTTTGCATTCATGATTCCTTCCCTCCACCAAATTTTCTTTTAAAAACACTTTCTCATAATCTAGATTGGGATGTTATTTATGCTCATAATTTTAAAAAATGGAAATCTGTACATTTTCAACTTCTCTTAAAATAGATATTCTAACAAGAGGCAATAAACCTAGTAAAATAAAGAAGTTTTAACATATGAAATTAAAAAAATCCTTCACTTAATAATAGTACTTTTTTGATAATTCATAATAATAACAAATGCATAATAACTCCCAAAACTCATCTTTTAAAAAAATCGATATCTAAATATATTACTATATCAGGTAATGTCACATTGACTGATTGGCTAATTGATCTTTGGTAATATGTAATAGCAGTCATAATTATAAGAAATAATAAAAAAAATCAAACCCAGTGGAAAACAATCAACCAACCAAATAATACATCAAAGAGAGAAGTAATAATATTCATTTGTATTATCTTTGCACTTATCAATAATTAATATATTTTGGAAGCAAATCAAAATTATCTCATGAAGTTGAAGATCTGTCTTGGTGACTCATAACAGTCATTAATATTGGAGTAAAATATAATAATAGTTAAGGATTCTTTTATTTGTTCAATAGAAATGAGTAGAACAAAAAATACAAGTCTATATTATTTTCTTAGTTGCTATCAATATAGTCAATTGTTAAGATTATACAGAAAGAATTATACAAAAAAGAGAAAATGTTATATAAAAAGATTATACAAAAAGAATTTGCTTATAAATATGCACTGATAAATGAATTCATAGAATGAATTCGAGCTCTAGGAGAAAGAATCTATAAGATATTATAATAAAATCACCTAAGTTCTATAAATTCTAGCTAAAACAACAAGTAGTTTGCCTTTTTTTTTTTTTTAAGATTTTATTTATTTGAGAGAAAGAGAGAGGGAGAGAAAGACAGACAGCATGAGCAGGGGGAGAGTCAGAGGAACAGAGAGAAACAGATTCTCTGCTGAGCCGGGAGCCTGAGGACCTGGGACCTGGGGCTTGATCTAGGACCCTGGGCTCTTTACATGAGCCAAAGGCAGATGCCACCCAGGTGCCCCAGAACAAGTAGTTTGCTTTTGATAAAAAGAATGAATTATTGCTTTTCTACTCACATTGACTCAGGAGAAGTAGCAGGAAAGAGAAATAGTAGGAGAAGTAGTAGGAAAAGAGAAATCATATAGCCATATAGTTTAACAGAAAAACAGAAGCTAATGGGTATCAAATTGAACTAGTTGTCCGCATAGTAATACATGGTCTATTTATGCTTTTATTTACATAGTATTATATATATATATATATATATATATATATATGTGTGTGTGTGTGTGTATGTGTGTGTGTGTGTGTATGCACAGACACATATATGTATGTATATATGTGTTTATATATATATGTATATATATATGTAATATATATTATTACATAGTAATAATGACTGGGTTGGTTTACACATCTTATAAAACAAGTAATATTTTTTTCATGTGTCAGTAATCCGGGGGGGAGTCAGAATTTCAAGTTACTGACCATCTTACCAGGAGAATTTCTACCACAGACATACATATTAGCAGGATAGACTGGCAATAGCACATAGCTTATGCTCATTTTACAAGTGTAAGATAATAATGTGAATTATATAACAAATTCATATATATATATGTATATGTCAGTTACGGGCTGCTCCTTGTGTTCTCAATAAGTGAGAGTCCTAAATAAACTACTGTGAAAAAGGTTATCTTGGAGGGCTCCTGGGTGGCTCAGTGGGTTAAGCCTCTATCTTCGGCTCAGGTCATGATCTCAGGGTCCTGGGATAAAGCCCTGAATCGGGCTCTCAGCTCAGCAGGGAGCCTGCTTCTCCCTCTCTCTCTGCCTGCTTCTCTGCCTACTTGTGATCTCTCTCTGTGTTCAATAAATAAGAATCTTAAAAAAAAAAAAAAAAAGGATATCTTGGAGTCATGATGAGGTTAGGAGAAATCTATATAGACTGGCAGAATTTAGGAAATTTTGCTGACTTAATGAATAAGTAGGAACAATAGTACATACCCAGTATCTTCTGTCATATAGGAATGACTAACTTCCTGAACAAATTTGTCTGGTCTTGACCAATGGAAAATGCAAATAAAGTTGGAATTTGATTCCAGAATACCATTTCAATCCCCAACACTTTTTCCACCATTTAGAGGCAAATTGTATAACGTACAAAGTCTCAGTTTCTCAATTCTTCAAATGGACAATGTAACATTTGCAACCTATCAAAAGAGCTTAGAGAGGTTTAATGAGGTGACATATCTAAAATGTTATCTAGGGGAAAAAATTTTATATATATATATATATATATATATATATATATATTATCTCTGCAGATAATGCCTCAGCTTGACTGGAGGGGGAAAAAAAAACCACAAGATATCATTGTATTATGATAAAGCAATGAACTACCACCTGCAGGAAATTGGCTTCATGAAAAGCAATGACAAAGAGCACATCAGGATTACATGAAATCAATCAGAGGCAGGCAGGAAGAACACAAGCCAGATGAAGTGGAGTCTTTTATGGCAGGCAGGAGAATATATCAAAGCCAACCTTGCTAATTTCAAAAAGCCCACTCCCTTCTCTAGAGGTGAGAACGTTACTTCAGACAGCATGCTGGCTCTGCTGGACTTCTGTGAAGATGCTATAACTCCATTTGTAGGTTTCTTAAAGAATGATTTAGGAATGAAAAGGGCCAGCAAACCTGAGCACTGTTAATTTAGTTCACCAGTAGGAGAGGATTGAGTGCACAGTTTTCCACATTTATTTCTCCATCAGGAACTTGTTATTTGTACCAGCTGGACCCTCATTTGTGTATTTTAATTCTGAGCTACTCGTCATTTAAATGCTGCTTTCCAAATAAAATGCTAAGTAATTTTTTTCCTTAAAGAGAGTTATTTTTGCAAAGCAAAACAAAATCAAACAAGCCAGTTAAAAGTAGATGCTGTCTATCCTTGAATGGCAAAATGAAAGTTAGGAGGAGGAACGATGGTCAAAATGATGGGTGTGATGGATCACAGATCATGGAGAGAGCTCGATGCAGGCAAATATTTTTCAAAGGAAGAGCAGATGCTGCAAAAAGATCTGTGTAAGTGCTAGAAACTCATGGGTAAGCTGTAAAGAATTCAAGAACTCCAAGCTGCCTGAGAATAAGTGGAAAGAAAGAGCATCCTGAGAAGCCTCATGGTGCTTGTTCAATGTTCATGGGCCACGGACAATGGCATGGGGAATAGGCACATATAAATATTGTATGTAGTGGGATAAGACTCGATATACTTGGAAGTCCCGTAGACATAAGGATCACTTCTCAGCTTTAAGTGGTTGTAGTCTATGATGTTGGTAGAGAAGCTAAAACTGCCTACTAGAGAGATGATATTTTTCACCCAAGAATGACCAAATCTACTCCTTGAATGTACACCAGAGAAAAAATAAATGAACTAAATACATTAATTGTATTTTTATTGGTGACTTCTGTTTGAACCCTGGCTAGTAATAAATGTACTTTGAGTTAATGGGAAAATTAATGGAAAGTTTAAGGTAAAGATCATTTTAATTAATTCACTTAGCTATAAAAATTGGACCTAGGGGTGTATGGGTGGCTCAGATCCTGATCTGAGGGTCTTGGGATGAAACACCAAGTCAGGCTCCCTGTTCAGTGGGGTGTCTGCTTCTCCCTCTTCCTTTGCCCCTCCCCACTGCTCATGCACACCCTCTCTGTCTCTCAAATAAATAAATAAATAAAATACTTAAAAAAAAAATTGGACTTAAACATTTTGTGTTCTCAACAGCCCCGTTTCTGAAACTGAGTAAACTGAAAATAAAATGTATTTGTAAAGCTAGAGTTACTGATTTCTAGGGAATATCCAAAGCATGAGTTTCTCAGTGCTCTCTTTTTGCACTACATTGATTAGAACTATGTTTTTTTGTTTTGTTTTGTTTTGTTTTCAGAAAGGGTGTCCATAACAGACTATAAAACAAAATTACTTCATGTTTTCTATCACCTTACTTTATTAGACACTTGATTCAAAAGAGAGCTAGAATATAACTTACAAACCATCTTTTCTATTGTTTTCAATCTAAGTTCCAAGTGGTCGATGAGCTGGGCTAAGATAGATACTCTTGCTTCAAATAACAGTCTTTTCCAAATATGCAAGGGAAAAAATGTTAATAAATAATTGGTTTTGATTTTATCTTTTCACCCATATTTATTTCCTTAAACACTCAAAAACTTGCTATCATGTGCCTTTTAGTAATACTGGTAAACAATAAATGAACAAGCAGCAAAATATAATATTACAACTCTACCAAAATGAATGTGTATTTCAATATTGTGATGACTTGCTTGAAGATTTGCTTGCTTGTGGCAGTGAGTTAAACTTCCTGACCTATAATAGAGTCATGTTGTCTACTGGAAAAAAAAAATTGAGCTTCTATTTAGTGGTGTTAAATTTAATATATTTCCAAAGCATAAATTTCCTTAGGCAACCACATGGTTTTCAAGTGTCCTATCACTCAGATACGTATAAAGGCCTTGGATATGGTCTAATGATGAGTTCTATTTATGTCACAGAGGTAGTAAATAGCATAAGAGTACTAAAATCCTGATCCTCTGATTTGAGTTCAGAATTTTTTCTATGCGCTTAGTTATTTGAGTGCCCAGAATTTCATTTTCGTGAGGAAAGGGAACAGCAGGGTTTCAGAACAAAGAATGTGTGATGGGCAGGGCCACACACATACTTCATTGCTTTGTTGTGCATAACAGATATTGAGTTTTCAGAGATGAAAATTTGTGGCAATGCTGTGTCAAGAAAGTCTCTCAGGGACATTTTTCTAAGAGCATTTGCTGACTTTGTGTCTCTGTGTCACATTTTGGTAATTCTTGCAATATTTCTAACTTTGTCATTATTATTTGTTTATTATGGTCATCTGTGATCATGGTCCTTGATGTTACTACTGTTAAGTGTTTTGAGGTGCTATAAACAACACCCAAGTAAGACAGTGAAATTAATCAGTAAGTGCTGTGTGTGTTCTGACTTTTCCACTGACCAGCCACTCTTCCCATATCTCTCCTTCTCCTCAGGCCTCCCTGCTCCCTGAGACACAAAAATATTGAAATTAGGCTAATTAATAAACCTATGAGTGTAAGAGTTTCGGTGAAAGGAAGACAGTTTCCTGTCTTTCACTTTAAATTAAAAGCTGGAAATAATTAAGATTAGAGAGGAACGCATGTCAAAAAACCGAGACAGGCCCATAGCTAGTCCTCTTGCACCAGTTAGCCAAGTTGTAAAGGTAGAGGAAAAGTTCTTGAAGGAAATTAAAAGTGCTAGTCCAGTGAATACATGAATGGTAAGAAAGCTAAACAGCCTTAGTGCTGATATGGAGAAA
Source organism: Enhydra lutris kenyoni (assembly GCF_002288905.1). Lineage (NCBI taxonomy): Eukaryota > Metazoa > Chordata > Mammalia > Carnivora > Mustelidae > Enhydra > Enhydra lutris. The sequence goes on from NW_019154147.1 coordinate 2,429,733, forward strand.
GATTTAGTGGTCTGAGTAGAAGCTCAAACCAATCACAACCTTCCCTTCAGCCAAAACCTAACCCAGAGGAAAGCACTAACTCTCTTCAGTTCTGTGAAGGCTGAGAGAGGGGAGGAAGCTGCAGAAGAAAAGTTTGAGGCTGGCAGAGACTGGTTCATGAGATCTGAGGAAAGAAACCATCCCCATAACATAAGCGTGCAAGGTGAAGCAGCACTTGCTGATGTAGAAGCTGCTGCAAATTATTCAGAAAATCTAGCTCAGATAACCAGTGAAGGTGGCTGTGCTAAACAACAGATTTTCAGTGTAGACAAAACAGCCTTCCATTGGAAGGAGATGCCATCTAGGGTTTTCGAAGCTGAAGAGGAGGAGTCAATACCTGGCTTCAAAGCTTCAAAGGACAGGCTGACTCTTTTGTTTGGGAAGAATGCAGCTGGTGACTTTAAGTTGAAGCCAATGCTCACTTGCCACTCTGAAAATCCTAGGGCTTTTAAGAATGATGCGATATCTGTTCTTCCCATGCTCTATAAATGGAATGATAAAACCTGGATGACAGCACATCTGTTTACAACATGGTTTTCTGAATATTTTAAGCCCACTGTGGAGACTTACTGCTCAGAAAAAAGATTCCTTTAAAATATTACTGCTCATTGACAATGCACCTGATCACCCAAGAGCTTTGATGGAAATGTACAATGAGATTCATGTTGCTTTCATGCCTGCTAACACAAAACCTATTCTGTAGCCTATGGATCAAAGAGTAATTTCAACTTTCAAGTCTTATTATTTAAGAAATCCATTTCATAAGGCTATAGCTGTCATACATAATGATTTCTCTGATGAATCTGGGCAAAGTAAATTGAAAACCTTCTGGAAAGGATTCACCATTCTAGATCCATTAAGAACATTTCTGATTCATAGGGAAAGGTCAAAATATCAACATGAACAGGAACTTGAAGAAGCTGATTCTAACTCTGATGGAGGACTTTGCAACGTCCAAGACTTCAGTGGAGGAAGTCACTGCATATGTGGTAGAAACAGCAAAAGAAATTGAATCAGAAGCCTGGGCATGTGAATGACTTATTACCATGTCATGATCAAACCTGAACAGATGAGAAGTGGCTTCTTACAAACAAAGAGGTTGGTTCCCCGAGATGGAATCTGTGCCTGGTGAAGATGCCGTGAAGATTGTTGAAATGAGAACATAGATGTAGAATATTACATGACTTTAGTTGATAGAGCAGTGGCAGGGTTTGAGAAGACTGACTTCAATTTTGAAAGAGGTTCTACCATAGGTAAAATGCTATCAAACAGTATCAGTGCTACAGTGAAATTGTTCATGAAAGGAGAGGGCAATCAATGCAGCAAATGTGATCATTGTCTTGTTTTAGAAATTGCGACAGCCTGGCCAACATTCAGCAGCTTCCACGCTGATCACTCAGCAGCCATCAACAGGGAGGCAAGACCCTCCACCAGCAAAAAGACTGACTCACTGAAAACTTAGATTGAGGTTAGCATTTTTAAGCAATATTTTTAAATTGAGGTATATATGTTATTTTTTTAGACATAATGCTGTTGCACATTTAGTAGGCTACAGTGTACTGTAAACTTAACTTTTATATGCACTGGGAAACCTAAAAAATTATTTGACACACTTTGTTGTGATATTCACTTTTTGTTCCAAACCTACAATATCTCTGAGGTTATGCCTGTAGATCAAACATTATTTGGGTGCTTCTGTGAGAGAGTTTTTGGAGGAGACTAGCATTTAAATTGGTAGACTGAGTAAAGCATATTGCCTTCCATAATGGGGCTGAACTGTATCTATCAGTTTAAGGCCTGAATAGAACAAAAAGCCTGACCTCTCCCTGAGTAAGAATTATTCTTGTCTGATGGTCTTCAAACTGAGACATTAGCTTCTGTGTGTCTGCAAACTCAAATTGAAAGATCGGCTCTTCTTGGTTCTTGAACCTGCTGGCTTTTGAACTAAAACTATACCATCGACATTGCTGGATATCTAACCTCCCAAGTCACTGGCAGATCTTAGACTTACAGCCTCAATAACCACACAAGCTAATATATATACAATATATGTATATATATACTATATATATATATACATATATACAATATATGTATATATATATAAACAATAAAGGGAAAAATGGTATATGGTACACATATTTTTCTTCTCATCAGTTAAGGTACTCCAGAGAAACATAATCAATATGATATTTTATATATAAATATTCTTTTTTTTTAAGATTTTTTATTTATTTGACAGAGAGATCACAAGTAGGTAGAGGAAACAGGCAGAGAGAGGGGAGGGGAAGCAGGCTCCCTGCTGAGCAGAGAGCCTCCTGTGGGGCTTGATCCCAGAACCCTGGGATCATGACCTGAGCCCAGGGCAGAGGCTTAATCCACTGAGCCACCCAGGTGCCCCCTATATATAAATATTCTGAACATTAAAATATGTTTTGACTTAAATTTTCATTTTTTCCACAAAGCATAAGTTATAGTATACAATTTGAATATCTATGTTTATATGTTTATTTTATAGATGTACATCTATCAACATTATTAGCCGTGATCTGGCCTAAGACAAAAAAAAAAGTTCCCATTTTGGTAATAAATGTGTTTTGTTATCACAGTGAGGAGCCTATTTTTGGTAGGATGAATTTGCTATTTTTTTCCCTTGCTGTAAGATCTCAATGATTATTTTTATAGATAATAAAATTTCTCCATGTCCATTAAGTTGCATATACCAACACATCATCCCTTCCCAAACACTTAATTTTGAGTTCCTGATTAACTCAGTTTTTTTGTTAAATTCTAATTCCAGAAGTATTGTTGTTAGGTTCATTCAAACATTTCTGAAGGAGTAGCTATGAAAATAACAAATAAATATTTTATCTCTTTTTTTAAGATTTTATTTATTTATTGGACACAGAGAGAGAGAGAGATCACAAGTAGGCAGGGAGGCAGGCAGAGAGAAAGGGGGGAAACAGGCTCCCTGCTGAGCAGAGAGCCCGATGCAGGGCTCGATCCCAAGACCCTGGGATCATGACCTGAGCCGAAGGCAGAGGCTTTAACCCACTGAGCCACCCAGGTGCCCCTATCTTTTTTTTAAAATGAAGTTTTCAACAGTTCAAAAATGGTCAGTGATTTCTGAGGGCCTTCCCACTAATCATATATACCTTTAATAATGGAGGCTTGTGAGGAACATCTTGGGTTGTCTGAATGGTTTCTATCCACATCATCTGTCTTCTCAGAAAGGAACACCGTGGTAAGAGTCTGAAAAACAGGGCACCCGGGTGGCTCAGTCACTTAAGCATCTGCCTTCAGTTCAGATCATGATCTCAGAGTTCTGAGATCAAGTCCCACATCAGGCTCCCTCCTCAGCACAGTGTCTGCTCAGGGGGAATCTGTTCCTTCCTCTTCCCCTCCCCACCCCCAACTCATGCTTGTTCACACTCTCATTCTTTCTTGCAAAAATAGATACAATCTTTTTAAAAAAGAGTTTGGAAAACACAACTGGGAAGTCACAAAAAAGTAATAGCAGGTACATGAAACATGAAGAATGGAGAGTAGAGACGACAGAGTTAAACAGGTTGCATGTATTAACTAGAACGTTGAAGGGTTGACAGGGCTATTCAGGAAATATATAAACTTTATTAAATGTTAATCAAAGTGTCATTAAATGCATGTTTCCTTGAATAAGGGATCAGTATTGCATAATCCTTAAGAACATTAACTCTGGATCATTTCTGGTGATTAATTTTATGTGTGAATTTGACTGGGCCACGGGGTGCTCAGATATTCAGCCAAACATAATATGTTTTGTGTGATTCTGTCAGAATATTTTGGGGTAATATTAACACTTAAATCAGTGGACTTTGAGTAAAGCTGATTGTTCTTCATGCTGTGTGGGTGGGCCATATCCAATAAGTTGAAGGTCTGAATAGAACAAAATAATTGCCCTTCCTGAGCTAGAGATTTCTCCAGCAATTTCCCTTCAAATTTTCCCTGCAACATCAGCTCTTCCTGCTTCTTCAAAGACTGCCTTCAGATTTGAATGAATACCCTGTCTTTCCTGGATCACCAGCCCACCAGTTTTGGACTGGGACTGCAGTATTAGCTTTCTCTGGTCTCCAGCCTGCTGGCTCACCCTGCAGATTTTGACTTGCCAGCCTCCATAATCACATGAGCCAATTATTTATAATAAATCCACAGCTAACATAACTTTTAATGCTTACAGATAGAATACCTTATCCATAAGATCAAAACAAAGATATCCACTCTTAGCACTTCTATTCAAAATTGTACTGGGGATTCTACCCAGTTCAATAAGGAAAGAAAGACATAAAGGCATCCAGATTAGAAAAAGAAGAAGAAGAAGAAGAAGAAGAAGAAGAAGAAGAAGAAGAAGTGAAATTGTTTTAATTTGCAGCTGTAACGTTTGTCTATGTAGACAATGAGATGGAAGCTACAAAAAACTACACACTAATTTGTAAGTTTAGTAAGGTTGCGACTACATGATTACTATATAATAATCAGTGGTATTTCTAAAAACTGACAATCAGAAATTTAAATTTGAACTGTCATCCATAATAATATCAAAATATATGAAGTAAAATAGATCTAACATAAAAAACCTTCATACTTTAAACAACAAAACATTGTTGAAAGAAATTAGAGAACAATATAAATGAAAGTTAAGCCATGCTTATGGTTCAGAACACTCAATATTGTAAAGACATTAATTTTTCCTGATTTACTTTATAGATTTCATACAATAAAATCAAACACCCAGGTGGATTTTTTTTTGTATATGTATGACAAATATTGTAAAATCTATGCAAAATGCAAAAGGTCCTGGAATAGCCAAAACACCTTTGAAAGAGAACAAACTTGGAAGAATAACATTACTTGATTTAAACATTTACTATAAAATGATAGTAATCAAAACAATGTGACATCAATCTAAAGACGAATAGATACATGCAAATGAAGATCCAGAAATACATACATGAACGACTAATTTTCTACAGAAATACAAAGGAAATCAAGTTAAGAAAGAATAATCTTTTCAACAAATGGTGCTGAAAGAATTAGATAGTCACTATGCCACAGATAAAAACTGGCTCAAAATGTATCTTAGATCTAAATGTAAAACCTGAAACTATAAAAATTTAAAATAAAAGCATATGAGAAAACCTTAGGACCTTGGCTTAGATGAAGACTTCTTATACATGACACCAAAGAATAATCTATAAAAGATTTAATTGATAAATTGGCTTTATTGAAATAAAAAATGTCTACTCTTTGAAACACACTGCTAATAAAATGAAAATCAAAACTATAGTGATTGAAAGTATTTGAAAATCATAGATCTGAGTTTAGATACCATAGTCTATGAAGAACTGTCAAAACTCAGTATTACAGAAGCATACCAACAAACAAACAAACAAACAAAAAAAGGCAAGGAATTGGGCACTTCACCAAAGAAGATATACTATTGACAAAAAGCCTGTGAAACAATGTACAATATTATTATTAAATGTTCATAAAACCACAATGAAATGCTAGGACATATCTATTAGATTAGCTAAAAGTAAGAAGACTACCGTATTTAATGTTAGTAAAGGAACTGGAACTCTCATATAATGCTGGTGGGAAGAATAAAATGGTACAACCACTTTTGGAAACTGTTTAACAGCTTCTTAGAATGTTAAGCATGTACCTATCATATGATCCAGCCATTCATTCCTAGATATTTGCTTAAAAGAAATAAAATCATAAAAAGGACTTGTACACAAATATTTATAGCAGTTTTATTTACAGTAGCAAAAACTGGAATCTCCAAAATGCCATCAACAAACAAATGGGTGAACAAATGCTGAACTAGCCATACAACACAATACTACTGACAAATATAAAGAAATGAACTATCAATACATACAACATCATCGAAGAATCTCAGAATACTTGTGCTAAATAAAAGAAGCAAGACAAAAGGTGCATACTGTCTGATTGCACTTAGTTAGAGCTCTAGAAAATGAAAGCAAATGTAACAAAATAAGCAAATGAGATTATCTGGGCCCAGGGATGAGGCAGGGGTTAATGAGGAGTAGAAAGAAGGGATGACAGGCATTTGGAAACTTTTGGGAGTGGTGAATACTTGCCTTATCTTGATTATGTTGTTATCTTCCCAGGGACATTCATATGTCAAAATTTATCAAATTGTACCTTATTTATTTATTTATTTATTTGATGGAGAAGGAGATCACAAGTAAGCAGAGAGACAGGCAGAGAGGGAAAGAGGGAAGCAGGCTCCCTGCTGAGCGGAGAGCCCGACACGGGGCTTGATCCCAGGACCCTGGGATCATGACCTGAGCCAAAGGCAGAGGTTTTAATCCACTGAGCCACCCAGGAGCCCCTAAATTGTACCTTTTAAATATGCAGCCTATTTTATGTTAATTATACTTTAATATACGTATTTATCTGTAAAAATAATAATAACAACAACAACTACCCTGGTGCCAGAGTGCTTTCATAGTCACTAGCATGAGACCCAAACAGGTTTTCTAATCTCTCCATGTCTGCAAAATCACAAGGCAATTACCTTGTGGGCAATTCACATACAGTGCTTAGAACACTGGGGCTCATACTAGAGGCCATCTCAGTACTCCCTGCCATTATCTATGTTGTATGTACTTTAAATAATTGAAATATCATACTTCCTTTAGAACATTATTCTAGGTGTTAAAAGGAGAATGCAAAAGAAATTTTATAAAAGATGGACTTATTAAAAAAAAAGACTTCTTGAGAAAATTATCCAGAGATGTGTGCTCACACATAACCACATACATTATATTTACATAAATATAAAATGCAAAAAAGAAATTTAAAGTCCTGTAGTTTGGATATGATTTTTTAAAAGCTAAAATATAAGCTAATACATTTAAAATTATCTTTGAAACAATTTGAGTAATCAATTTTGATGCATTCTATTACAGTCTAGCCAGAAAAGTAAAAGAACTAGTAATAACATTCATTTTTTGAAAAGAAATTAATAAGGGCATCTTGGTGGCTCATCAGTTAAGCATCTGTCTTTAGCTCTTGTCATGGCTCTGGGTCCTGAGTCCTGGGTACTGGGAACCAGCAGGGCAGTGGGCTCCCGGCTCAGCAGGGAGTCTGGTTCTTCCTCTCTGTCCCTTTCCCCCAGTTGGGCGTGAGAGCTCTTGCTCACGCTCTTTCTCAAATAAATAAATAAAATCTTAAAAAAAAAAAAGAGAAATGAAAAAAATAGTTCAAACTTTCACTGAAACCATTTGAATGCATATTTTCAGTTTTAGGGTTGCAGAAATAAACTATTCTAAATTTTATTTGAAACAAATATAAAAATAATCTGAATAAAATCTTTAATTATGAACTAATAACAGCCAGTATTTCTAGGCCTGTTGGCCAGATTTTCATTGCCAGTGTGTTTAACTTGTACATTTTTTCTAAAGTGTCAATTTTCAAAGTTTTATATTGGAACTTATACATAGTTATAGTAATCATGTCATCTTTTTCCTCCTTCCCCTTCTGCATTCAGCCTTCTGTTTTCCATCCCATTTTCTCCCTTCAATCTCTCCCTTTTTCTCAGTGTCATCTCAGCAGTATCACTTCTTAGCCTAGAGCATTTCCCCCCTTTCTTGTGTAAAAGAAAAACAAGACGGAACTGATTTGTGGAATCAGCTAAGTTAATTTCATTGTGTGCCTCAGTTAGGAGACTGAAACATCTCTAAAATGTGCTTTGGAACATTCTAAATGATGGGGCAGTAATACTGTTTTCTTTCTTTATAAATATTTTGCCATTAGTTAATTCTGTTCACTTCCCTCCTGCTCAGCATCCTTTTCTTAAGAGTTTTCAACAAGATGGGGGAAAAAATCATCAGCTGTCTACTTAAGGTATAGAAACACAAAAAGGGGGAAAAAAACCCTCTACTTGTCAGCCTCCCTTAAGACTAAGCAACACCACTGCAATATAATCCTCACCAAAAATAGATGTCTTAGATTGACAATGGAATGTTGCTCTTTCCAGGGATTGGAGAGTGTGCAACAGTTACCTTTTGACATTCCTCCCTGAGTATCTATTCTAAAACATCCCACAGTGACAAGGTACTGAATTAATCTCTGAGATTATCTAATAAAATGCAATAACATCAGAACATTTCTTACTAAAATTATTTTCTTTAGGACAATGATTCTTCCAGTTGTAATGAAAAATTAGATTTCTTTAGAGTATTCCTCTGGGTAATTATTGAGCATTTTCATCTTGTGGAAATGACTTTAGCCTGGCATGTAGTAGTCATTTAATATGTGTTTACTAAAATGTTAAGAGAATAGGGTGTATTTAATTTAAGGGGTGTTTTGATTAAATACTAAAGCTTTGGAAGCTGAGTTATGTTTTGTTTTTGTTTTTGTTTTGTGTGTGTGTGTGTGTGTGTGTGTGTGTGTGTGTATTAACCCTCATTTTATTTTATTTATTTTTTTAATTTATTTTCAGCATAACAGTATTCCTTGTTTTTGCACCACACCCAGTGCTCCATGCAATCCGTGCCCTCTCTAATACCCACCACCTGGTTTCCCCCAACCTCCCACCCCCCTGAGGTATGTTTTAATGATCTGTCACAGAAACCATGAGTATAACAAATATTAATCACTAATAGGTCATTTTATACTTTTAATTATAACCTATTTCCTGAAAAGGGGTATTCAGGAGCCTAACAAGAGCGATAGATGATGATAGATGGATAGATAGGCAGATACATAGACAGACAGATAAAGCTTTAAACAGATTGAACCACAAATAGAAATTGCCCGGTAGTATTTATACTTGGTCAGTTCTCAGGAGTATTAGGAAAGTGGCCATGTTTGCATCTAATTTTACTGAGCACAACAGCTCCTCATTCTTTCAGTAAAATGATATTGACATTTAAATAGTTTCTGTAACTCGAAAAATTATCAAGCATGTTTGGTTTTCAAATAACAAGAAAGAATCACCTGTTATCTCTGACTTACAATTTACAAAGTCTTTACAAATAATGCTCGCTAATCAACACAACAATAGCATGGATGGGAAGTGTGTTGAAAAGGATAATGGAAACACTAAGCCCTGATTGTTCTATTAAAATTGAAACAATTCATCACTTAGCATCATTAGGCACCCATAACATGGACTGTGTAAAGAACTTTCAGGGTTTTCAGAGTTCCTCAGTCCACGTAAAGCACTGGTTAACAAAAGTGGTACATCTGCATTAAAATATAGATATTGGTGGCTGAAGAGGATTAGCAATTTGTTAATTAGTCACATTTTAAAAATCATTAAAATAATATATCGGGCAAAATTAAATTATAGTGAATGGACCATATGGATTTTTTTCTATCTAATATATTTCATTATGCCACTGATAAATGGCATATAATTTGTAACACTGTCATTTAATAATTAAAATGACTTTTATTATTTTGTTTACTGGATTCTCATTTCAAGAGACTGTAATTTTGCCTTGTGATTAGTAACAAATCTCACTCAGCAGCGCCTTCTAATAGAACTCAGCATGGACAATTTTCCACGCAGATTCAATCTCTGCCTGAATCACACTAATCTTTTGATTGGGCTCAAGGAAAGGTTTGGATCCCTGTAGAGTTCCTGATGCACTGACTATTCATAAAAATAATAACAAGGTGCCAACCGGTCAGTAATGTCGCCTTGCACCTGCTCTTTGCCCTTAGTGAAACAGGCCACTAGAGGAGCCTTGTTGATCTTCACTGGGACTAGATCTGATGTATTGACAATCTGAGGATTAAAGGGCTTTTGAGAGGTTTGTGCCTTAAGCAGTGGTTGAGAGAACTTTTGAATGGTCATATAAATCATGATTCTGTCTTTAAAGGAAGTATAGGAGACGTTTACTTACTCTTTAGGCAAATTAAACACACATATATGTGGAGAATAGCTGCAGTAAATAGAAAAATGCAGGGTCTTTGCGTATTTTGTATTTGGAAAAGCATGGAACAGATTTTTTGAGTGCAAATGTTTTTTGGTGGTTTAGTAAGCTTTTGAAGAAGTGTTAATACTTACTAGTCCCAAAGGAATGATTTAGACCCTATGAAGAGTCACCATGCTGGTCTTAAAAAATAGTGTATACAGTAGGCTTCTTTATAATTAGACAAAGTTACTGGTTTTCCCATATCTGAAATATTAGATCCTTTTAAATGTCAACATATCAATAATTTAATACTTAGATTGTCTAGGAAGATTTGTTAGCCCATAGTCAGAAGATCATTAGAACACTAGCCTCTTGTTGGCAAAATAACACCAAGATTAGAAGGAATTATTTACTTTAGGAAAGCTGCATTGTTCATCCAGGCAATTCAACAAGAATAATTTAAGAGGCAAGAAAATAGTCATGAGGACAACTATTATTCTGATCACCAATTCCAGTGTTGCAGAACCTAGACTGGATCCGGGTGGCACTTGGCACTGGCCAAGCGGCACTCAGAGACTTTGGAGGATTGGAGGTTTATTTAACACTGGTGGACTCAGAGGAGGTTGTTCTCCAAAGGTCTGAGCCCCAAGCACAAGCAGGGAGGAAGATTTATACCCTTCTACTTCCACATACTTGGTACTTTTGGCGTGCGTGGGAAACGGGGTAGGAAAGAAGAACCCAGAAGGGCTTTGAGACAGCTACTGGAATTCCCTTGCTGGTTTGATTGGCCATCTTAGAGTACAGTTTTTCCCTATCACCAGTTCCAATGTGGAGGTTTCCCTCCACAGGAAGAAACAATTCTGTGACACCAGCTGGGTGTCAAACAATTCAACTCAATGATGACACTATCCAGAGATAGCAGCAGATTCCACTACAAGATTCACTGGGATCCTACAAGACTGCCTCCCACGCCTATACCTCAGACAGCAATCACGAGCGCAGACTGTCCACTGGGCCTCTGACCACTGACTACGTATGAGAGGTTCCAAAGATCCCCTTCATGGTTTGATTAATTTGCTAGAATGGCTCAGAACTCAGAGAAATATTTCACTTACTAGATTACTAGTTTATTACTAAAAGATAAAAATCAGGAACAGACAGATGGAAGAGATACATAGGACAAGGTATCAGGAAAAGGCAAGGAGCATCCATGCTCTCTGAGTGCACCATTCTCCCAGCACCAATATGTGGTCACCAATTTGGAAGCTCACTGAACCTTGACCTTCTTGGCTTTTTTTGTTTTGTTTTGTTTGTTGTTGTTTTGCTGTTGTTGTTTTTTTTTAAGATTTTATTTATTTATTTGACAGAGAGAGATCACAAGTAGGCAGAGAGAGAAAGAGGAGGAAGCAGGTTCCTTGCTGAGAAGAGAGCCTGATGCAGGGCTTGATCCCAGAACCCTGAGATCATGACCTGAGCTGAAGGCAGAGGCTTAACCACTGACCACCCAGGTGCCCCCCCCCCTTTTTGGTTTTTAATGGAGGCTGCATTATGCAGGCATGATTGATCAAATCATAGTCATTAGTGATCAAACTCAATCTCTAGCCCCTCTGCCAACCTTGGAGGTCATGGTTAGGGCTAAAGGTTTCAACCCTATAATCATCTGGTCACTTTTTCTGGCAACCAGCCCCCATCCTCAGTTTACCTCAGTGCTTTTCCCACCAAAGTTGTCTCATTAACAAAATAAAAGACACCTTTGTGGTTCTCATCACTTAAGAAATTCCAGGGGTTTTTGGAGCTTTGTGCCAGAAACAAAACAAAGACAAAATATATAGTTCTTATTGTAAATTACAATATCACTGGATGCAAAAGACATGTCCCCCAGATTTAGGTCACCTGGAATTGGTCCAGGGTTCATGCATAACACATTTTCACATTTTTCCAAGTAATTATTCACATATTTTTTCCAATATTCATTTTGGTTTTCAAGTACATTTTTAATTGCTTTTAACCCCCCTAAAAGAGGAAATGCAAGAATCATTTTCATTAATCATAGACCATATTGGTGTTTCATAGCCACTCTGTTACTTTTGAGAATGTTTTAAAAAACAGACTGAGTCTTATTCATATGGACAGTGATTTTGTTAAATCACGGTAAGAACCATAAAGTGTTCACTATATTCCTTTAATGTAAAAAATTCACTTTTTTTCAATCCTATGGTAAGTGTATGGTAATATTTCTTGTCAGTGTTTTATTTTAAGAATGACTTCAAAAATATAGTTATCAAACTACTTTTATAGAGGAAAATGTGATTTTTATGCCTGGGAGTATGGCATCCTGGATATAGCCTGAATGGCAATCTTAAATGAAACAATTAAAATGCCAGTTAAAATATTATGTGAAAAAATATTTTCAAACATTGTAAGTGAAAAGAGTAACTTGGAGCAGTAAGCAATTTTTTTTTTTAATAGTAAGCAATTTTTAAAGCCAGTTTACATCTGGAGGGTTATAGGTCACTCTTGAATATTTGTGTTAGTGACTGCATGGGGCATAGAAAACAGAAGATAAAGCCTAAGGCTTACCTGTGCTACACAAAAGAGACATTAGAGTGACTTCTCTGCATCTATTTAGTCAGGGTTGGGACTGAGCAAGCAAGACACCTCTCTTAAGGAGGCATTTAGTTTCAGAGTTTTTTGAAGAGTTCTTACATTTTGCACCTGAGGTATCAGGGTTGCCTCAACTTGCTTCAGACCCTGATCTTCATTCAAAGTGGAGGAAGAAAATATCTCTCCAAGAGAATATACAAGCCTGCCAACTTACAGGATTATATTGTGAATCCCCACCAACCATGAAATAAACAATTTCATTCCTACTTTAATTTAAAATGATTCTGGGTAGGCATTGCATCATGTGATTGTTGAAACAAATGCACACCTTCCCTACAGAAATTCAACACCAACGCAGATGAAATCCAAAGAAAACAAGTAGCTCAAGATTAAAGAGCATAAAACGTGCAAGGCAATAATTCCCCATAAAAGAAAACCAGTAGAAACAACTAACAGCAGATTCAGGCTATTAAATACCACAGATAATAACATTGTCAAACATAAAAAATAAATAACAAATTTAGAAAGTTTAAAGAAATGTTTAAAAGCTTGAAAATATAAGCAAGGGATCAGAATACTATTAAAAGCAACCAAACAGTTTGATTTGAAAAAGAACTAAGTAAAAACCTTAATTTTTTTAAAGAAAATTTCCATTAAAATATGATGGATACATTAACCAAGAGATGATATAGTGATAAGAACACAGATGGAAAATAGTCCTCAAAATGAGCAGAAAGAGATAAGAAAGTAATTTTAGTAAAATAAAGGTTAGGAAACATGCATACATTAGAATATATGAATAGTTCAAGTCCTAAATTTGGATCATAGAACTTCAATGAGAATATTTAAGGAAATTAACAAAGAAATTATCAGAATTTTTGATAGCAAACTCAAAATTAGAATACTCAAAAAATTCAATCATTATAATAATAAAAAGTGCACACTGTACACATGTTGATGGAAATGTACAATGTTAATAAAAGAGGAAACTGTCTTAAAAATATATTCATGAGGATGGACTATGTAGAGAAACACCATCAGGCTAGTAGTGACTCAAAAATAGTGAAAAGGGAAGATTGAAACAGTGAAATATCTTCTGAAATACACTGAGTGAAAATAACTTCAACCCAGGATTCTATACCCAATGAAATTATCTTTCAATAACAAGAGCAGAATAATTTTGCGATAAGGATGAAATACTTTTGTAAGCAAATTCTTGCTTGAAAATGTTTGAATGCTTGAAATGCTTGCTAAAGCAAATTCTAAACCATGTAATTTAGGTAGAAGAAAATGGTTTTTGATCTTCAGGGGTGCCTGGGTGGCTCAGTCCATTAAGCTGCTGACTCTTGATTTCGACTCAGGTCATGATCTCAGCATCTTGCTACTGAGCCCGGGTACTGTGCTCTGCCCTCAGCAGGAAGTCTGCTTCAGGATTCTTTTATCTGTTCTTCCCCCTGCTTGCTTGCTTTCTCTCTCTAAAATAAATAAATCTGAAAAAAAAAAAAACACTATCTTCAACTTCATTATTAATCAGAGAAAACTCTAACATCAAAATAAGGTATTGTTTCACACCAAATAAGTTAACAATATCTAATACTGCTGAAAATGTAGAGCAAAAAAAGTCAACATCTACAGCTAGCAAGGGTAGAAGATAGCCCATGTACTCTGTGAATGCCATTAACTAGAAATTTTGACAATTCTATAAACTAGAGAAATTCTTGCACATGTGTTCAGGATATATACACACATACATACATATGCATGCAGCAGTTCAGGATATATACACACATACATACATATGCATGCATACATATGTTTATTTATGCTCATAGCAACATTGTTCACAATAGCAACATAATGGAAATAACCCCAAAGTCCATCCAGAATACAATGGATCAATAGGTCCACACCATGAAATATTATAAGACAATGAAGGTAAATGAAGTACAACTACATGCATCAACATGTCTAAATCTCCAAAACTACTGTGGAGTAAATGGCAAACCACAGGAGAATGAACGCAAAATAATTCTACTGTATTAATTTCAAAAATAGGAAAATGTAAATGATGTATTATTTAGGTCTACATAGTCTGTAGATCTGTAAAGAGTAAGGGAGTGATTAATATGAAGGTCTAGATAGTGGTTACCTCTTGGGGCATGAGTATGGTCATTGGGAAAGAGAAAGATATAATTTTTTTAAGGACACACAGTTATTCCAGGTACTAATAACCTCCAATGCTTAAGCCAGGTGGTAAGGACCTATCTATGTTTATTAAAAATTTTAACTATTCGTGCATATATGTGTTTTGTTGTATTTGGTATAATAATACATTTCAAAACAACTATATAATTTTTTGGGAAGAATACATTCTTACCTAAGGGAAAATTCCACATTTTTGTTCCACATTTCACTTGCCTAGAAAAGCCCGAGTTCAAAAGCTGAGTAAAAACGGAGCTACTTACCTGTAAACAAAATCAAGCACTACCATCTGCCAAAGAACTGTGTCTCTAGAATTTATTGCCTACAAAAAAAGGAAGCAAAGGAGAGAGGCCCATTAAGTAAGGTCCCTAACTCTAATGATATCATAGGTTCTGAGGTGATATTGAATTAAAATGGCACTTGGAAGTCTCTAAATCAAAGCAGCTGGTTTGGAAACCTCTTCAAGCCTTTAAAGGTACTCACCACCCCACCATGTTAGCTTTTGGTTATGGCAAACTGACTCCTTACTACATTACGAGGAAGAGCTAGCGTTGGGGGAACTTATTAGGAAAACAACATATAATCTAATAATAAAATTGTCATTGTTAAGTTCAAAATAGATTACATGTTAGGTGAAGCAACTTCGCCAAAATACTATGGAAACTGGATATCATACATCTCTTTGAGGCAATACAGCATAATAGTTACATATGTGGGGCTTGGAAATGAACTAATTTTACTCAAAGCCCAGCCCTGCTACTTGGAAAAGCCATTTAATGTTTAGGTTCATTAATTTTAAGGCTTATAAGGGATAATGTAGATAAGATTAACATGGTGATATCTGACACATAAAATCATTCAATGAATGGTTAACCATTTGGTTATGTATTTCTTTCCTTTTATTATCATCATAGGATAACAGGCACAGTTTCTCCTCTAGGGATAAATCATCCATCTATCAATAAGAATGTGTTTAATCCATAAGGTTTTCTTTTTAACTAATGTTCAGTGGATACTAATAACACTGAGAAAATCAACATTCTATGAAGGAGTAGGGGCACCAATTTACAACAGATGCTCCAAACTGTTTAGGGATTGAATTTAGCATTTTGGGTTTAGATCTTACTGTGTTTTAAAAATTCAGTTCACATTTCAACATTGAGATATTTTATATGCTTTCTTAAAATATGGAGATTTATTTTTTTCTTTTAAATTTAGAAGGACTGGCTAGAATATGTCCTCTCATTTTCCATTTGGCAATAATGGGCTAAAACAGACTAGCAACTACACCTTTCAGTTGCCTACAGTTCACCAGATGCCCCACCACTCTCTCCTGCTTCTCAGGATCTTCAACTGGTCTTGCCAGTAGACATCCCTGCCTGGTCCCCAGAACCAGCTGGGTTTAAAGCTGGGGGCATGGGGAGGAATCAGCAAAGAGAGGCTGAGTTCATTCTGAAGGAGAGGTCTTTTAGAATAAAAAGACAAAAGATAAAAATAAAACAAATAACTTTTAAAAAATTAATATTTTCTTAGGTCCCCAAATGTAATAAAATCACTACTTTCCTCACTCTGCATAAGCTTACTTCATCTTTAAGCAGTGGCATTACCCGTAACATTTTAAATCTTAAAAGAACAGTGATCCTATTGTTTATTATAATAGTTATTATTTTTCTAATAGCTGTTAATGCTAACTACTATTTATATTACTGAATTTTGTTTTCTATAAATTTTTATTACAAATGTAGATAGTTGACTCTCATGTCAAGTAGGTATGTGTGTACTTGCTTCAATCTAAGTGTCTCTTACAATCCAACATGGTTCCCACTTTTTCAAAACCTGCTCTTCATCCAATTTGTTTTATTTCAGTAAGAAAATTTCAGTTCTATTAGTTGATCAGGCTAAAGTCCTTTGTCCTATCCCTATGTTCTCTCTTCCTCTCACATGCTACACCAAACCAATCAGATCTGTTTCCCATCTACTCCTCTACTACCTCTACTCCTTCCACTCACTCCAAGCCATGAGCACCTTGAACCTGCAAACCTGAACTAGTGTAATGACCTAGCTGGTCACCCGTCATTCAATCTTAACCCCACTAAAAGATGTTTTACAAGCAGTTTAATTGTATCCCCTCTGCTTGAAATTGTCTAAATGGCTTCTTGTCAATGTACCAAAAAGCTGACCCTGACCCCTTTCCTGTCCTCACCCCACCCTCATTTTTTAGAGCACTTCTCTCCCTTTACTCCCTAGACTCTCACACACTGGTCTCAGTTCCACTCAGTAACAGACACTGTCCTGTTTCAGGGCCTTTGTCCATGCTGATGCCGAAGATGCTTTTGCCCCTTCCAGCTTCTTCAGCTCTGCGCAGAGGTCATCTCTTTAGAGAAGCTGTTCCTGACTATCCTTAACACTGACCTCTCACCCACATGGTTACCTGCTTTAGGCTTCTTCATAGTGCTATCACCAACTAATATGTTCAATCTATTCCACATTTTTGTTTTTATTGTGATCACCCTCCACTGCAAAGTAAACTCCATGTGGATGTGGTCTTTGTTTTGTCCATTTTGAAACTTGGAGTTCCCCCTAGGGTGCCTCCCAGATATTTGAGGTGCAATGAACTATTTGACAAGAGAATAAGTGGAAGTATAATGAAGTATAAAGGGAAAATTGTTTAAATTTCACAGCTACTGTAGGAAATACTATTATGGATTTCTAAATACCCTTTTGCCAATAACTCAATGGACACCAAAGTGAAAAAAACACATACATCTTAGTTTAAGGTAAGTTAAATTTAAATGGGACTGATATCTTGACTTTAAAAATACAATTCATGAAATGACTAATGATGAGAAGCTTCTATTTGTGAGTCCATGTGTTTAAAAAAGAGACAAGATGTTGACCAGAATCTAACTTCTACTTTCTGCTGGAGTTCTTGTTGTTGTCGTTGTTTTTGCTGTTTTTTGTTTTTGTTTGTTTTTAGATTTTAGTTATTTATTCGAGAGAAAAAAAGAGCATGAGCAAGGGGAGAGGCAGAGGGAGAAGTAGGCTCCCCACTGAGCAGGGAACCTGATATACCAGCTTGATCCCAGGGCCTCAGGATCATGACCTGAGCCAAGGCAGATGCTTAAGGGACTGAACCACCGAGGACCCCCTCCACTGGAGTTTGCTTGCCATTCTATTTAGATCAAACTGAGAGAGTTAGTTAAGATTAGTGGCTTCACATAAATTTGAGAGTGACTTAGCCAGATTTCTATCTAATGAAATGAATTGTACCTAGTGGAAGGAAGGGGGGTTGACATTTAAGTAAAGGATATTTGAGGAGGGAAGTGGCCCACCCAGTTCCCTGTAGCCTTCTCCAGCACAGGTTCGTCAGTGTACCAGGAATACACCTCCCACTCAGCTATCTCTGATCCAAGCAGGGCTCCCAGTTTCCTTCTCTGGGGAATTTTAAATTGAGCTAAGATATTTTAGTTTATTCTGGCCCAGCTTTGAGAAAGGAGAAGTAAACTGAAAACAGTAGAGTGATGATCTTCTGCTTATCAGGGAGAATGAGAAGCAGAGGAATTTGTTCTTTAGGAAGAGAAAAAAATAAAGCAGATAAGAAACAGCAAGAGATGAAAAATAAAGGAAAAAAAAATATTGCCTATCTTCCTGATGATATTTTCCCATTCCTACTAAGTGTCTGAGCTTCATTTCTGCACTTAGGTTCTAGGAGACAACTTGTAGCTTCATAATTCTTAAAAATCTTTTAAATTTTATTCACTTGTTTGTTTTGCTTAAGCTACTGGTTTAAAATTTGAAAATTTTTGATCACTACGTGGGAATCCAAATGAACACCAATCCCCGTTTAGCAAATTTTTCCTTTAACCAACAATGTATACCTTAATTATTAAATTAGAATAATCTGTTTGCTTGCTGTACCCTCTGCTGTACAGAAAGCTCTAAGAATAAAATACACTGTTTCCTAAAAAAAATTATTGGTAGGAGATATTCTTCCTACCCATCTGGAAGTTTGACTAGCAAGGAAAGGTCATTTTTGAGTTAGTTTCCAATAAAAGGTACAAATAGTGAATGCTGAGTTTACATACAAGTTTTACAAGTATTATTTGCATCCATAATCACACTGGTTTTTGTTTTTTGGTTTGTTTGTTTTTTTTTCACTGTGCCACAGGACAGAAAATTGAACCTTATTATAAGGTATGAGTTTCAAATTCTCTAAAAGTACATTTTGGTTGGAGAGTGCCTGCATGTTAACATAATATGTTCTGGTTGAGAAAAGCCAACATTAGGCTGAATAAAGAGGTCAAAGCTGCTTTATTGCTCAGCAGCCAACATCTCTAGAGAACTACAATGTATGCAGTATGACTTGGGACTTGTCAGAAACATTAAGAATATCAAAATGATTTCATTTCTGATTTTTTCTCTTTCAGTATCCAGTTTTATTGTAAAAAAAAATTAAACTTATTCCCAATTACTTACTCTGACATTTGTAGGAAAATTATCCTACTTCTTTAGATTACATAACCATAAATTAGCCTTATCGAACAAAGTCTCCTCTTAATTGCTTCATATTTTAAGAAGTGGAAAATAAAGAAATATCAGCGGTCTTCCCTATCACATGAAATCATATTATTTGACCCCAGAAAATAAATATTACCTATTTTACACTATGTCTAATCAACAAAATTCATATATTTGCCAAATATATGAAACAATTATACATTTTTTATATTATTCATTTTATGTACCTCTGTCAGCAATTCATAAGCTGCAAATAACACAACTGATATTCACGAAATGTAACAGCATTACACATAAACAGGTAGTGATGCTTAGATATGTATTTCTTATTTCTTCTTAGCTTTAATCTGTAATTCTGCAATGGGGGCAGTTTACTGATCTAGCATGTGGTTTCTGTGTCATGTGACTCTATGGCCTCATTGGTAATCACTGCTTCTCTGAAACCCTATACAGTTACATCATCCCTGTGGAGTCTAGAATAATACAGTATTCTTGTATGGAAATGAGAGGACTTGAAGAGCTCATCCAAGAGCCACATGGAACTTGAGAGCCTTTGAACAAGTACCATTACTCCATAGGGATTGTAAGACTGGGGGGATAGCCAGCACTTGTATGTTATTTTTTAAAGTGAGGTCACAGAGATTAAGCTAGAATCTCTTAATAACAAGCAAAAAGCTCTGTAAAAGTTAGAACAGTTAACAAACCGTTTTGACAAAGAAACTATCTTAACTTCTAAACATTGTATCATCTGGTGAAAAGATTACCCATTATGGAAGTTTCCACTCTGCTCTTTTGGTAGAACCCAGATTGTGTACATGACTGCCTAGGTGGTGGGAACTTTAAGTCTATTTTTCCTAAGCAACACTTCCATGCCTGCTCTCTTGTCTTTATTTTGTATACTTGAGGAAAACCCGGAACTAAAGGATTATGAGTCTTCCAAATCTCTAGACCCTCCTTAGAGAGCAGGTCTCTCCAGAGCTTTAATCAGGCTGTGGAGTCTCTGGGTCCACCGGGTCCAGGGGAGAACTAAAGTTTTGACCTGGGTCTGGCCAACACACATAAAATGAACCTTTGAAACTGATTCGTCACTGGCTCAGTTCATTACAGAAAAGAAGATCGAACAGCTTTTGGTGAAGATTCCAAAATTTAAAGAACCATAATCCCTCAAACTGAGAAATAACGTCGACTGCCTATACCTCATCATGATCTGTATCCATCTGCCAAATGTTGAAACCAGCTGTCCAGAGCAAGGCAGGAGTGTGGGGTAGTGGGGGGATTGTGTATGGAAGGTGCCGTGTTCTTCCAGGGATGCCAGTCCTCCCAGAGCCAAAGTTAGCCCCTGCAGCCATGATGGCAGGAAGCCACAGTGCTGGGATGACAGCTGCAGCAACATAAAGTGTCTGACTGCACTGCCGGATGAACAGCGCTTCCTTGTTCTTAATGACACCAGATGGTACAGCCCACCCGGGGACACTCAGGATGCTGGGTTTGTAAGTGTGGTGACCTTAGGAGGAAAAGGGGGAAAACAGAGAGGACAGAGAGTGCTGGGGAGAGCCTGGAACAGAGTGTGTGCGGAGGGCTAAGGGAAAGGTGGGTTTTCCCAATTGTGGAAATGAGATTCTAACCCAAGTTTTCTTTCTTCCATTTTGGAGTTCTTTGAACTCTACCACCACATGGTTCATTTGTTTATTAATACAAGTTTGGAAACAATTAATGTATGGATTACTGTAAGGGCTGGTGAGCAACAGTGACAAAACAGAGACAGACAGGCAGGTATTGCAAATACATCTTTTTAAGAAAAATTGGAAAATTATCAAGGTAAAAATATTTTCAAAAAATGTGAATTTTAAAGAGAAAACTCTAAATCTGTGCTACAAAGACCCAGCACATAAAACTGTTATTCAGTGAAATATGTAGTATCTTTTTTTTCTCTTTTTCTTTTAAACTGTTTGTCTCCTCATTCTGCCCCAGATCATTTTACCAGATTATTTTTTTAAGGAGAAGAGAAGCACCAAATAAATAAATAAATATAAAATAACAACAACAATAACAATAATACGATGTTTTCCAGCATTTGGGCACATGGGCATTTCAAAATTTATCTGAGAATTAATCCACCCTATACCAGATGGTTTCATGATTTTGTCTTTGAATTTCCCTTTTAAACCTACAAGTGACTAAAAAGGCAATGTAAGTGATCATTGCATATGAAAGATCAATGAGAAAGAAGTTACTCACTAGCCAGTCTCCCCACTGTGGCTCATATCTGAAATGACAGTTCTTTAACAACCCTAAGGCAGCTTTCCCACACTTTCCATTTGGCAGTGCTTGCTACTAGATTAAAGATGTGAAATGGAATAATTAAAAAAAAATGCTATGTTTTAAAATGTCTGGTGGGTAAAAGGGTCACAAAATACAACTATTCCTCTTTATAGTATCATTCTTGTTGTAGGTACTTGATGAATTTATGCTGGGAGTGTTGACCTTTACCTCATTACCATGCCTCCTATCTACCCCACAGTAGACATTTTTATAAATGGCTAAAGTTATGGAGCAACACATCAGGAGAAAGGAAAATACTAACAAGCTATTTTCAGTGAGTGGAGGTTTTTTTGTTTGTTTGTTCTTTTTTTTTTTTTTTTTTTAAGTCCTCATTGACTTCTTTTTGGCCAAACTCTAATTTCAATATTGTGGAGAGAAAAAAGGAGAAAAGTCATATTTTACACTACTATACCGGGGAACAATCTTTACTTAGAATTTAATCTTCTGTCTTAATATATTATGAAAGCACACACATGGATGGCTTCATAATTATAACATTCAGAGCTGTAAATGCTACACTGAAGATTGCAAATCTACTTTCATTATAACCACTTGTTTTCAATCACCAATAGCATTTGAAAAATTGTCCTCCGGACTAAAATTCTCATGATCTAACAATAAAGGAAGGTGTGATGAATTTGTATGTCAGAGTGGAAGTAAAGGAGTGGAAGAATTTGAGGGGTGGATGTTATTTTGTTACTAATAGTATCCTTATTGAATATGATCCTTCACCCTCTATGGCTCTATCTGAAAATCTCCAGTGTAGACTGTGGCCATCCAATGACAGCATCAAGCCCGTCATTTGAATAATTCATGAACCTAGTCTACTATGAAGAAGACAGGCATAATTTTCTACTGAATGATATGAATTGTTTGTTGTTTAAGCACTATAAGTGTATCAGATCATTTTTAATCTTCTCCACTTTCTCAATAGTCATTTAAATGGTAAAAGTCAAATAATTATAAGTTTGAATAAAAAATATGTGAAACTTTTATAGCAATACATGTTGTCATCTGTGAGATAATGTTTAATTTTAATATTCTAGTCCTCTGATTTGAAAAAGTCAAAGGATGATTATTAGAATGTAACACACATTTTAATAATCAACATATGCATGAATGAAAAATGGCTTTAAGAGGCATTAGGAAAAATGTAAAATGTAATGGTATAAAGATGTAAGATGTAAGATGCTGGAAAAGGATGCACATAGAGTAATCTTATAAAGTTTATAAAAAGCTTTGAATTTTTTTTGAATAATTTTTCAATCTTCCTAGAATATCTCTGAGTGAAAAGAGTGACAGATATATTTCAACTTTATGGAAAAGATACAGTATAATCATGATATAGTCCATCTAACGTGAATAAAACTCCACTGATTTCAGGGAAATTAGAAATGTAATTAAAATCATATTCTACACTTAAAATAGGTAGAAAACTTTAGTAGTCTGGGAAATACCAGTCTACAGAATTTTTATAAAAATTAATATTTGTAAGGAAAATGTACATTACTCTAACTAAATTCTTTTTTTTAAGATTTTATTTATTTGACAGATAGAGATCACAAGTAGGCAGAGAGGCAGGCAGAGAGAGAGGAGGAAGCAGGTTCCCCGTGGAGTAGAGACCCCGATGTGGAGCTTGATCCCAGGACCCTGGGATCATGACCTGAGCCGAAGGCTGAGGCTTCAACCCACTGAGACAGCCGGGTGCCCCCTCTAACTAAATTCTTGACATAGTTGTTCTTCCACTCTAGTTTGAAAGGTTATACACAGGAAGTTTCTATTATATATATATATATATATATATATATATATATATATATATACACATATACACACACACACACACATTCACATATATATATTTATATTTATATTTATATTTCTTTTTCAGTTAGTATTAGAATACTTAGAACTAATACCTTAATCCACTTAGGCTGCTATAATAAAATAACTCACTCCAGGTGGCTTTCTGGTGCCTTTTTTTATAAGGGCACTAATCCCATTCATGAGGGCTCCATCCACATGAGCTAATCATCTCCCAAAGTCATTATCTCCCACCTTGGGCATTAAGTTTTCAACATATGAATACTAGAGGTTCACAAACATTTCATCTATAGCAACTAATGTGTATCCCTACAACATTTAATATCTGTGCAATTTAATACTTGCAAGTCTTTTGATCATATTCAAGGAATCATTTGTTGCATATTATATTATATATTTAAATCCTAGAAGTTTTCAACATCTTGGTAGAAACACATCCAACACAGCATCTCAAAATCTTTTACTTTCAAATTCTAACTCAATTACTCTCCACTGAACTCCTATTACCACTCCTATTGAAAATTTCCTCAACACAGTCATATTCTGGAAATATTCTTCACCTGAAATATTAAGTGTTACATATGTCATTCTTTCACCAGAATTTTTTAGCCTTCAATTCCTTATTACTACTGCACCTCTTCTGCTAAAAGAAAAGCTCTTCAGTCCTTCAACTCTTTGTTTGGTTTGCTCTCTCAGTCTATCAACATTTATCATTTAACTGTCATCCATCTTTTTTTTTTTTTTAAGATTTTATTTATTTATTCGACAGAGATCACAAGTAGACAGAGAGGCAGGCAGAGAGAGAGAGAGAGGAAAGCAGGCTCCCTGCTGAGCAGAGAGCCCGATGCGGGACTCGATACCAGGACCCTGAGATCATGACCCGAGCCAAAGGCAGCGGCTTAACCCACTGAGCCACCCAGGCGCCCTGTCATCCATCTTTAAACTAAAACATGCAATGCATTCGCATAACCTCTTTACTGCCAGTATCCTTAACTCTTTTGCCTTCTTGATCTTCTGCAAAGTCAGGGTCTAGAACAATCCAACCATCCACCTTCCCCACTCCTATAGCCAAACTACACGATGTTATGGCATGAGATTTCATGATCTGTCAAGTGGTCACTAGCAATATGGAATCCTAGCTGGGTCTTCATTAGTTCTGAGTTCTTTAGACCTCACACTGGGCAGTTTCATCTCCCATATCCCAAACAAACTATTGCAACCATTAATCATTTCTCCATCATCAAATTATTCAATCGTTTCTATCCCTGAGGCTCTTCCCTATGGCTTAACACTTGCTCTTATCTTCAGTAGTTTTAAGAAAATTTAAGCTATTGGAGTTACATCAAATATAAAACTACAAAGTATTCTTCAATCAGCAATATCCATACTTCTTTCTTATGAGTCTCAGAGAAAAAGAAGTGTGTCTTATTATTCAAGGACAATTCTTAGATGTCATGTTCCTGGTCTCCCATTAGCCTTGTTTTATCACCTTATCACTTATGTAATTTCAACTCCTTGCTCTCAAGGTAGTATTAGTTCCCTTTCCCTCAGTGTATATAAATAGAAAAGCATGTGTATTGTTTCTACTAATTTCTTATTTTTAAAATCAAGCTCTTTGGGGTGCTGGGTGGCTCAGTCGTTAAACATTTGCCTTCCGCTCAGGTCATGATCCCACGGTCCTGGGATTGAGCCCCACATTGGGATCCCTGCTCAGTGGGAAGCCTGCTTCTCCCTCTCCCACTCCCTCTGCTTGTGTTCCCTCTCTCTCTGTGTCTCTCTCTGTCAAAAAAAAAAAAAAAAATCTAGCTCTTTGAGTACTACCCATTTACTACTTCAACACATATTTGTCTTGCACTCATGAACATCTGGTCATTCCAAGGACCTCGGGAAAGAATCATCAGTAATAAGCCAAAGTTAATCTACTCTTTCTCTTAGTTAACTTCCTGTGACTTTACTCTTTCTCAAAGTTCTTCCCTCCCTGTAAGTTTCTTCTGTGTTTACTACCTCGAAGTTTATGTGACTTTAGCATCCTCTTTTTACGCCTATACATTCAAATTAAGTGTCTCTCAGGATTCCATACTTGATTCTCCTGCTACATTATATTTTCACTAAAAAATGATTTTCATTAGTATGGTTTTTAATCTCTGATAATATTCTGTGACCATCAAATGAATATCATAAAATAAGATCTGGTTTCCAGGCTTATAAATCCTACTGCTTTTCCACTGAAGCAGTCAAAGACACTTCAAGTGCTAAATGACAAAACTTGCTAAAGATAAAACTAAGCTCTTTCCATCCTTCCCCTCTCATAACTACCCTTGACACATCAATATATGCTCTTCTTTTTTAATCCTTTATTTATCTAAAATGATGACACTAGAGACTTTCCAGTGAGATGTATCCCTGGATCCTTCACTGGTATTCACAGTTTCAGATTAATTATTAAGAATGTCATTTTTTAATATGAATTAAATTTCTCATTCTTTGATAGCTAGCTGCTATTTCCTTATTTAACCATTAGCATCTCTCACCTTAACAACTGAAATAACATCCTACCTTATCTCTTGTCTTTGAATCTTTTCTCCAGGTCCATTTCCCACATGACCAAGAAAGTTATCATTTCTTTTAATGTTCACTTAATTAGGAAAGCAACTGTGACAATTTCAATTCAATTCTTCTTCTGATAATCACTATGAATACAAAGAAAAAAATGTATATACCTGCTTACTGATTTATTGTTTTAAAATGTATATATTAATTTTTTGCTTTTATAAATGAAAAAGTTAACAAAATCATATTACTTAATTTCATTTCTCACATTCAACTCCTAATTTTTCTGTTGTATTATTCGTTTTAGTTCATCATAGTGTTATCTCTAAACATGTAAATGTATAAACATAAACAACATAACTATATGCTTTAATTTAGTTAGTCATTAAGTTTTAGTTATATTAACTTGTGTGTTTCTCCTTAAAATCCCTGCTGTGTATCATAAGGAAATTGGCACATCTGTCTTCTACTTCTGTTTTTACCTTGTACTTTCTCATCTCAGTCAGTATACCATTTTTTTTAACATTCTCAGAGGTCTTCATATTTGATTTCTTTTCTATGACTCTCATCTATTATTTTATGCCTTTTCTCTTGGTTCCTTCTAAAATTATGGATAGTAAACAGTATGTAATGTATTATATACACTATCTCAAGTAGTACTTTGGCACAACATGAAGTAAATGTAATCCCATGACCCTAAAATTGTGCTACTTGAAAAGAATATTTAAACATTAAGTTCCAACATACATTTTTTAAAATCCACCCCACCCACTACTCAAAATTATGTCATTTTTTGTGCTGCATAAAACTGGAATCATGTACAGATTTTTGTTAATCTTTAAGTTTAAACCGCCTTCTTCTCATTACTAAAATCTTCCAGATTATTAATTATACTGTTGTATAACTAAACACATTCTCTTCTTGAAGACATTTTTCATGGACTCCTCTGACTTCCTGCTATAAATGATATCAAATGCATTTTATGTAAATATTAAAGTTAACTCACTGGTATTTCTTTGTGCTTCAGAATTATTTTTATTATTTCCTGAATATAGATTATTTTTTTCTTTGATTTTTTCTGTTGCTATTGGAATTTTGGCATAGTTCTTCCCCATGAGCATTCTCTATAAAAGGAAAATGCAAAATATAAAACTCTGCGTCCTTTCTTTTGTACAGTTTTGTGATGTCACACTAGATTAGTAGGTTTGTGTCTTAGACCAGTTTTCCAGAAAACAGAGCCTGAGGCAAGACTTAAGTGCAAATACAATCCCAGGCAGCAAGAATAAGGTGAGGAATGAAAAACAAATCTATATGCATCATAACTAGCAGCAAAAGCTTTGCATGTGCATCAAACTATGACCCAAAACAGATCACTGGAAGAAAGAAGGAGGACAATGCAATCTTCAGGCTCTTCCTCCTGTCTCCTTTCTCCAATTAGTGAAAATTTGCCCCGAGGGAAAATCATTCATTTGTACTTCTAGGTTCCATGACATAGTTCCTTAGGCAGCAGCTGAGGAAAGCGGACATTTTGCCTTTATTCAAGTCTGAAAGTGATGGGCAAGCTAAAACTCTAGACATGCCTGCCTGATCTGTCCGGCTTAGATTACTGTGGATGCTCATATTGTCTGTGACAGCCACGATGGCTACAAATGGTTCTAAAGAATCTAAGGAGACTTATGCAGTGTACTTACCACAGCTGGGAATAAAATTCTAGGTTTAGAAACTTCTCCCTTAAAATTTTAATATTTCTTTCATTGTCATCTTGCATTCTCAATCACCAGTGAAAAGCTTGGTGTCAACCTCATTTTGATTTTCTGGAAACTTTTTGGATTTCTGCATTGTATTTGGAATTGTCTACTATCATCAGATGTA
This sequence comes from Enhydra lutris kenyoni, assembly GCF_002288905.1. NCBI lineage: Eukaryota > Metazoa > Chordata > Mammalia > Carnivora > Mustelidae > Enhydra > Enhydra lutris. The sequence goes on from NW_019154147.1 coordinate 2,457,599, forward strand.
TCAAGGCATATATTCTTTCTGCTTACCATGCTTGGCATAGTGATTTTTACCAATCTGCATATCTATGCCTTTTATTTGTTCAGGATTTTTTTCTTCTAATATGTCCATAATCTTTTATCTGTCCATTTTTCCTGTTTTTTTTTTCACTTAATATATCCTATTAATATATTTTGTATTTTCTGATTTTACTCTAAATGTCTCTTCAAATTTTTGTTATTCTCTTTATCATTTTGATCTGTATTTGTAACTATTTATTTTACTCTACTTTAGAGATTATTAATTTGCTATTCAACTTGGTTTATTTATCATTTATTTTTATTTTTAAATTGTTTTACTAATTTCCAAAGAACATTTTCATTGTATCTAATTCATTTGATGGCTTCTATTAAGTTATTTATATTGCATGAAAATAATATTCTCTTAAGTATTTCAAAAATACTCATATGAATTGTGCTCTAATGTTTATTCTTTTTCTTGTATTATTTTTTATTTCTTCTGACATGAGTTGTTCTCTTTGTTGAGTTAGGCTTTTTTTTCTTTCTATTTTTTTCTCAAATAGTGGAGTATCCCTAGCTAATAGTTCAGCTTACCCAAATGTCTTTGAATTAGTTTAAGAAGCTAGTATATAAGGTGTTATTATTAGTATTATCTAGTCTTTCTTTCTTTCCTTCTTCATTTTTTTTCTTCTTCATCTTTTAAACTCAGAAGTTGTTTTGTTTTGTTAAATTTTTTCATGGGAGAGCACACTCTAGGATTGGTGCATTTAAATAGGTCTTATAGCCAGAAAGTTCTCCCTTTAGCAGACATGGTTAAGGATTAGCCATCCATATTCATATCACTTCACAAATGCCAAATTAATCAGGACTTTTTTTTTCTGGAAATGAAGAATTTAAATACTTTTCAGGTGGTGGTACTTCTGATGTTTTCTTATTGGGTTTGTGACAAAGATTCAAGACAAGATAGAGTGGGCTTCTTTAAATCAGACCAAATACTCCATCAGGGGCTTCCCAAAGGCTATTATTTAACTTTGTTTTAAAAATCATTTTTCATGGCATTAGTTAGGAGCAGGGAGACTGGGAGGCCCAGCTATTCCGTGAAGGGCTTTTTCATGAAAGTGATTATGTCCCTACCCCATTACCACCCTAGTCTCTCTATAAATATGATCTCTCTGCCCATCAGAAATTACTTAAATTTCCTTTTTACCATTATATTATTTTTTTGTTTTTAGTGTTGTTATGATTTCATTACTTTTTGCTTATATTTGCTTATATTTTGCTTATATTTGCAATATTGTTTAGTGAGATTTTGGACGGAAAGGAAGTCTATTTATTTGCTCAGTGTGCTATATTGAATTGAAAATAGAGTTAGCTTTCCTAAAAATTCACACAACTGATTAGATTATTATTTCCCCTAAAACTGAAGGCCACACATACAGATAATTTGCATCTTATTTACTTCTCCAACCTCATTTCCTCCATTTTCCTTTCTACCTGACTGACCAGGCTCCCTATTACTTAAGCCTTTATACAACTAGATGGATGATCTCACTCAGCTAACTAATGTTTTGGCACTCTGAGAACACTGGAAACTCCAGGAGGAAAAAAAAAAAAAAAGATTCAAACCCAAAGATTTGTATAGTACCGTGTGTATTGGTAAGTAGATAAAAACAGCTAAGAGCAGTCCACAGGGGCCACAAGTAGATGGCACATTGGTCAGGATTCTTCCTTTATATCTGTGCAAGTATCTTGTGGTCTATGAAAATCCACACAACATGAATTGGAAATATTTTACACACTAAAGATCCATTTTATTTCAGAATGGAAGTGTCCATGAAGGCACTTGTTCCATTACTCCCTGTACATATTGAGAATTTAGATAATTTACTTTTTTAAGATCACATACTTTAAAAGAAGAATTAATATGTTCATTGAAAACATTGAGATACATGCTATTTTTGTTTATTTGTTGTATGTCTTTAGAGAACCCAATTGCCCTGAAAAGAGTCAACGCAACTCTGAGAAGTGAGACCTGATTTTCTTAGAAGAAGTTGGAAGAGATTTTATTCAGTTTTTGAAATAGATTTTGCCTCTTTTTTGGTTCATGGCTTGTTCAACCCTCTTCATGATTCAACATGGTTTGTTGAACATTATACATAAAGGTAATATTGCCTAAACAAAAATCTGAGATGTGAGGGTTATGTACTATTAACAAGGATGCCTTCATCACCTTGAAATTTCTCATAGAGAGCATTACTTGACTATAGGAAATATTCTTAGATACTTGCTGGAAGATATGTTCACCTAATTTTGTAATAGATTTACTATTTTTTGGTTTTACAGTGTTTCTTGTTGCATAAGCTTCTTTACTAATCAAAAATTTCATATTTATATTAAAAATCATAATTAATAAATACTAATGAAAATGATTATGTCATGCTATGTTATTAGTATGCATTAGACATGAATGTATTTCAAATTATGTGTTGAATTATACCAATTTGTTTTTTTTATATCACTAATGGGCTTTCATTTGATCATTTTCAGAAGAGAAGTTGCTAGGAATAAAAGTTATGGCAGAGGTGCTCCAGGAATACGCAGATGGATTGGAGACTGTCAGGTAAAATGTATATCAGGCTTACACAGTCCCAGAAGATTTAGCACGGCACCACGTTTTATACTAAAGAGGTAAAATTTAATGCAGGTTTTTATTTTTCACCATGACAGGACTATTGTGCTATTTTTATGTTTGAATATATGAGTCTGAGAACAAACAGGAAAAGCTACAAGCCATTTGAAAAAAAAGGCTAACATTTTAAAGATTAGATACAAGGTACAGGTCAGGCTATTTATAATCATAAATAGCAAAATCAGCTAAAAATTAAGTATGCAGAAAAGAACAAAAATGAAACTCCCAGTATTTGTGGTGTGGTGGTTAGGAGGATGTCTGTTGTATGTGTGTTTGTTTGATGTGTTGAATTTAGAATTTGGGAAACCATCTTTTTCCCTGTTCTCAGCAGATGTATTCCAACTGTCTTCTGCCCCTTGTCTCTTCTTCCCATCTGAGTGAAAGAGCTGTCCCTGCTCCCATGCCATTGCTGACCCTTCCAGGTGGATGAGCCTATTATCCCCTCCTGTATCTGTGAGGAACTGGCCTCATTAATCACTCTCTCTTTCTCCTGTATTTTATATCTTTCCTCTCCCTGGTTGGTGTCCACATTATATCAACATGCTCAAATCCCTTTCCTTGTACAGCTACCGACTGATCACATACCACCGAGACTTAAGTCTCTAATTTCTCACTTACCATTCGCTCCTCAATATCCAGCAATCTAACCTTGTCCACCAATACTCTATTGAGACTTTTCTTTTAAGGCCAGTACTGACTGCTGACTTCTTACCTTCCTCTATGATATTCTTTCCTTAACGATTTGGCCTTTTGGTGGCACATGATGCTGTAGAGCACTTGATCTTTTTTGAATCTTATTCTACTCTTCGTTTCAGTGATACTGTTCTCTTCTGACTGTCTCCTTCCCTGGCCATTCCTTCTTTATGGCCTCCATTGGCTTCTTTGCTGCTTTCCCATTAAATGTCAATTCACCTGGTTTGGAATTTCCACTCCCTACATTTCTGTCTCTACATTTGCACTGAACATCTCTGGACCGTCTGGAGGAAGAGCATTTAGAGAAAGGGCAATGTCTTAACCACTTGCAGTTCCCCAGGGATATTTATGCTACTTTATACTCTGTGTCTTTGCAACATACCACTTCTTTCTTCCAGAAGCCACCTGCATCTTCTTTATATGATATCCTTTAACTGGTCTTTCAAAATTCAGCCTCAGTGGTTAAACTGGGAAACCTTCTGGATTTGGTGGAATGATTTAGATGTCCTACTCTGTGTTCTGAGAGAACCTATGGTTTCCTCTTTCCCTGAGGAACAATAAGGTACTCACATGTCTCTTTACTATATTGTAAGTTCCATTAGGACAGGAGTCAAGCCATAGTAAAATCTAGCTTTTAGTCCAGTGGTTGGCACATAGTGGGCCCTCCAGTGTATGTCTGAATTAAAAAATGGACTTTTTAATTTCTTCACTTGTCAAATATTCCTTAACACCAACATTTTAAAAATAAGAAAAAATGATGTTTCTCCTAGTTAGGCTTTTCTGCAGATCTTCATTAAATAAGCTTATTAAATTATGTCATACATCTCACATCACAGTAGGTGTATTTAACACATTTAACATGTCTATTTTAAAATCCAATCAACATATTTCTCTTCCTTTGTAGCCTTGAAATTACCTTTTACAATCTTGTTTGCACAGATGTTCTTGCTTAAAATCAGTTTGATTTGTATATAAAACTACTGTGCTTATGATGAATTTGCATTCTGTTTTATTTTTACCACTGGAGATGCTCTCTTCTTGGTTATAGAAGCTCAAGGAGGATGAGAAATTCTGTGAAGATCTATTTCTGTGTTCCATGTGTCAATCTGCATTAAACCTCTATAAAGATGTTTTTTTTTTCTTTTTCTGAGAAATTGATCGTAGCGACTCAACTTCAGAATTCAGTTGAGAAAATCTGAACTCAGCAATTCTTTTATTGAAATACCAATATGCCATACAGTTGTGTGAAAATTAACCTACCTTCCTGAGTTCAGTTCAAAGTCACCATTATTTTCACCTAAATCCCATTGTCTGCCTACATAAAAGGCTTCCTTGGGTGACAGTCCTGTCTGAAATATGCAAGCACAAAAAATATATATTTAGGCAACAAAATGCTAGTGAAATAGACTACCATGGTTCGCATCTATTTTCTTTTATCTTTAACTGTATCCATGTCACAGACATCAGACAATTAATTGCAAATATCTCACTGTCCTTGACAAAATACAAAAGAGTGGAGAGTCTTGTAGTTCATGCACTAGGAAGCAAAGCAATTTACAGATTAATTGACTTTAACACAATGAATATTCCCCCACACCTTTGTGCGGTAGATGAAGAGGAATACTCACAAGGAAATTCACAAGAATTTTGATTTCAGTATGATGGTATTAGAGTATTATAAATGTTAACATGATTATGTCCCCTGATAAGTATTTAGATACAAACAAAATTATTTCCATAGAATAGTTTGTGTACCAAATGGTTGCTGAGGACATACTTCTCTTTATCATATTTAATCCAAACTACCTAAACTGTGGTAAAGCAACTGGCCACTATTCTACTCATTCATCTTACTCTGAAATTTTGGAGGAAGCTTTTAACAGACCTTCCCCAGGTCGAAATTAGTTCCTGCTTTTTGTTGTCATACAGGCTTGCCAAATGTTACCTATTGTTTTCACCTGTTTTTTGATTCTACAACTTCCTCAGCTTCCACATTTGTCCCATTCTTGTTCATCTACTGAACATTAGATCTGTAAATAAAATTCACAGTAAGAAATCATGAAAACACCTGGAGAAATTTAGAAACAATATTCTAATGTTTATTGACATATTGACATAAATGGAAATTTTCATTTTATTTTAGCAAAAGGAATCTCTTTTCCCTTTCTTTTCTTTTCTCTTTCATATAATTTTCATACTCTGTATTATTCCACTCTCCCTCTCACCCCCTTATCACAAGATCACCAGATCCCTGTTCACCTCTCAAGGCTACCCTCACCAACCCTCTCCCTCTCTACTGAACATCCAAACCAGACATATACCTACTGAGTTTGCTCTCCCTAGAATCTTAAATCTTTGAGCACATAAGGGTTTTTATTGGTTACACATAATAGTAGATTGTTTCAATTGTTTTATCAGAGGTCTTTAACAGTTTCAGGCAAAGTACTCGAATAAGCTGTGATGTTATGAAAGGGACACTAGATACTGTTTCTTGCTTTGGTACTGTATACTTGGCTCTTATCTTTTGCAGGTATGATCCACCTTGCTTATGTGTTCTTGACCTTTGTGTCCACGTCTAACATCCTGTCCCCATGAGTAGTGCTTAAATGAGTGGTTAACCTTACCCCAAATTGCATTTATTAATTTATGCTTACTATAACACTACAGTGTCAGGTTTTAAATAACTAACTAGAAGGTATGCTTTACAGCGTGGCAGCTATAAAAATGCAATAGCACACACACAAGGGGATGAGGAAAAATAATAAACAGAAGTGCTCAGCAGATTGAGGCAGTCTGCACCTGACTGTCTCTTAGCATTCCCATTGCTATGTCTGAAAGCAGGAAAACATCCAGGAGGAATTTAGTCTGAACTCTGGGCATCCCAGGCAAGGCCCCAGAGTGAATGATGACAGCTTCTCTGCGGCAGCACCATCAGTGTTTCCGCAGAGCTGCGCTCTAGGGAGACCAGCAAGATGGCTACGGTGGAAACTTAGACCACCACTCACAGGATGCTTTGTCAGAGACTGTTTCAATGTCATTTTCAGGCAAGGTGTTAGCCCACGTGATGACGGGTGCTTCAGGCTTTTTAGTACTCTGAAGCTGTTACAAGAAGTCATCCTGAGTGATGGGATGTGGGAAGGAAATTATATTCTCCAAGATTATACAGCCATGGGAGGTATGCATCTGATGTGACAGGTTAACAGTGACAATGATGAGGCATCAGGAAGTAACCAAAAGTTCATTTTCCCCCACAGGCGGAATTAAATGCTGCAGGTAAGCTGGGTTTAGGAAGGCCGGGAGCACTCAGCGTGCATTCTCCATGCATCCAGATAGCGAGTGCCTCTGTAGCTGATTCCTATGAACACATATGGAATAATAATAATAAAAGCAAGAGATGCATATTTTAAATTTAAATTCACCTGAAAGTAAAGCAAACAAGCCAAAAAGAGATGTTGATTACTTATAGCAGGAAACACAGATCACTAAATCACACCGAATGGCAGCATAATAGAGACTTTTCACTTTTTAAAAGCTTAAAGTTAGGTAAGAAAGTAATTTGTCAATAAACTTCTTTAGAACTAAAGTGGTTTGTAGCTGAGTCGGCCAATAAAACTTTTTAAAATGGAGTTTATTTATTTTTAACAAAATGATTGATTTCTGGGTTTACTTTTATAGTAATTAATCTGACCAGGCTTATCAACTTAGCCTGAGTCTCTCTGCTCTCAAAATTTAAGTATTTTGGATAATTTTCAAAGGCTTTTTAATCTTAACTAAGATCTAGGGCTAAACAAAAGAATAGCAGATATTTCAATAAATGGTATTATAATGTCTGGTTCCCTTTCCCTTGATAAACTATATATATATATATATATATATATATATATATTTTTTTTTTTTTTTTTTTTTGCTAATCTGATTAGAACCAATTCTATGAGTGAAAACTTTGGCATAACTCAATTATTTAATCATAACAATAACTTCTATTTCTATAGAAATTTGCTCTTTTTGAAAAACAGACATTCTCCCACATTATCTCATTACTCGTTCCTTTTTCACAAAAGAGTTCAACTATGACCTTTCTAAAAACAAAGGAATGCATCTTGTGCTTCTTTTTATTGCCAGCTCTTAGCTCAGAGCCTAGGACATAGCAGGTATGTATGCATGCATGATTGCTGAGTGCGTGAATGTAAGGATTTCATGCTTTGTGGTACAAGAGTAAATGTTATAAGACATTTAAAGACTTTTTATTTGATTTTTAAGGATCTGGGAATTTGGAGCTTTCTGTCAGTGAACGCATAATGGCTGGGTTAAGCATTTTAGTTTACAAAGGGCTTTCCTTCCCTCACCCTTCCTGGGTTGACATGGCTCAGCTCTAATGGGTAATAGCACATGCCTTGGCTAGACAAAGAGCTCTTCAGAAGCATATGTTTCTTTCTTCTTTATGTTCAGAAATTGGCACAAAGAAGGTTATTAATGGCCCAAATCAACATTTTCAATTCTTTTTTTATTTGTAATTTGAGAGCAGTTATTTTTTTCTGAAGGGAAATAATTGATGAAAAAAAAAACCAAACATTTTGAAAATGATGGGTATTTAACAATATGATAGATAGATATGTTTTTTTCTTTTCCAGAGGAGACACATGTTTGGCTGGGATGGAGCTCTGTTGGCATTGATCAAATGCAGTTATAGTGGAAACTGTTTCTACAATCCAAGACCCAGGGAGCAAAACATTGTGATGGTAGCTAGTCACCTATGGGATTTATCTAAAAGTGAAAGGGTTGCAGTGAATGCCCTTGTAAGAAATGTACTCTATTTCTCTGTAGTAATCTATACTTTATAAATTACCTTCACTCACATGATGTCTTTGGAATCTCACAGCAGTCATGTGAGACAGATGGGGTGGATCTTATGATTCCTATTATGTACAAGTGACCTTGGAAATTCTAGGCTCATACTCATTACTTTTGCTTTTGGGTGGGTTTATGGGTTATGTTTCCTTTGTTATTTTTGTTCCATTGTGTTCTTGTAAAGGATAAGAGGTTGTGTCCAGGTTAGTTTTTCTAAGATACAGTAAATTGCAGACTACATGATATGTTGACAGAAAGGAGATAATGGTCTCCCTGTAGAGGAATATATATATATATTTTTCATATTAAATTCTTATATTTGTATCACCTTTAGGAAGACCTCAGTTGAATTATGTTTTTGTGTTTCCTTGGAGGGAAAAACATTTACCTAATTTATCAAGAGGGCATATATTTAATTACCACCTATTTTACCAGAGGGGGACAAAGAAACAAGAAATGGCACACACAGTGGTCCACTTTGATCATGTAAAGGAGGTCTGAGTAGCAGTTACTTTCTGATAAAACAGTTTTGAAGCCAGGGACTTCAGCACAGGCCCTGGGGTAACAAGACAAGAAATTCAGAGAAAGAAACAGAGAAAGAGCATAGCATTTGGTATCAGCGACTTCTGGTTTTAAAATCAGTGATGTTTCTTTGCAGTTATGTGAGCTCAAGCAAGTAAATTTGTAAATGGAATAAAAATTTCTATCCCTAAGTAGTTCTGAAGACTTAACAAAGTAATATTACCAGGTATTAACTGACAAGTTAGAGTCATTTAACAATCCTTAGCTTTCCTCACCCTTCATTTTACATCTTAAGTTCCTGGTGACCAATTCCAGCCAGAGTTCTGATCCACAGTATGCTCCTGAAGGATGAGGCAAGATATATGAGTTGGCCATGGGGAAGAGTATAATTTTCCAGTATGGGACAAGGAGGGGTCTGAAAAGAAATGTTTAAAAAGAGGAGTCATGGTGTGTTCCTCTCTGGGCTCTATGTCTTAACTAATGGTGTATAAGACCTAATGGAAATTACCCTTTTCCTTATTAATTATTTCTGTAGCTAGTTTTTCTGGGGGAATTAGAACAAACATTATTATTATAAAATCTATAATGAATATTTATGGTATTTATTGAGAATATGAAATTATATTTATAAAAGTCAAGAAAACCAATGAGAAAGGTAAAAGTCAAAGATGATAAGAAATAAATAAGTTAGTAATTTGGAAGACATGTTGTACATAAAGAAAGAAAAGCATATGCATGTGAGATAGATACGGATGAAAAGACCATATAGACACTAAAGATCCATGATACACTAAATATTCATGAGGTACCAAATATTCATGTATTCATGACTTAATATACATAAAGACATATATTATGTTATATACATAACAAAAAAATATACACACACATATATGTATATGTATTTAATATATGTAACACTCTAGATACCCAATATGCATTAAATCTTAATCAGGACTTCCATTAATAACACTCATTGTAGCTCCATCAGTCCTCTACTCATTAAAACCATACCTGATTAGGCCAGATTACCTGTCAAGTGACTTGTCTCTGAATCCCTCCAGTGGAGCAAGTATGGGTCACTGGCCCCATGCACTTTTCATCTTATTGAGATTTTTCACCCAAACTTCATGTGACCTGACTGATCACTGGTGTGTGTGTGTCTGTGTGTGTGTGTGTGTGTGTGTGTGTGTGTGTGTCTGTGTGTGTGTGACAGAGAAAGAGAGAGACTGAGAGAAAGAGAGAGAGATTGAGAATTCAGGTCATGTATTCTTTACCCATTTATACCCTACCCTAAATTTTGACTTGTCCCTCTTTCTTATTCCTGACTTTTCACTGTAAGTTTTCTTGATTACATATTTGAAGGCTACCATTGTATCAAGTCAGTTCTTCACATGGCTAAAGCAATAAAGAAATTTTAAAATGGGTAATGCAACAAATTTTATAACATATCAAATCTGTAAATCCCTTTATGTTCAATTATGGTTTAAAACAGTTTCAAAATGAAATGTAAATATAAGTATGTAATCCTTATAAACTAGAAGTTCTTCATCCCATAGCTCAAGTCATTCTGCAATACAATTTCTTAACATAAAAAGAACTCAGAAATAGGCTTCATGATATTTTGCATATTCTTGTCAATGAGTAAAAATTAAATAATGTAAACTTATAAAAAATGTCACTCTTGATGTAGCAAAGTATAGGGTCTTCATTGCACAAAATCAAAATATAATGAACTATTTTTGAATGAGGTCAGCAAAATGTTGGACTAAGAGGCCTTTCACAGAGACACAGGGTTTATAAAAATAAATGGACCAGAATACCTCTGTGAGAACTTTAGAGACAAGTTGAGAAGCTGCAGGGCCTAAGTCATGTAAGACAGTGAAGGGCTTACAGTGAAATTGGTAAGAAAAATTTACATACTTGCCTACCCAATTATGCTTCATCCCTTATGCAACATCTCAGGAGCAGCCAAGAGGAAATGTTCCATATCAGGGTTCCTTCCTCAGGAGGAAAACAAAAGAGTGGACCTGAATCCAATGTTCTAACTTATCTAAGGAGGTTACCTGAGGGACTGGTTTCTGTCACCTCTGCATGCAGACAAGCTTGGGGCCAGAGTTTGGAAGCTGCTGAAAAGAGAGACAACCAACATGTCAAGGATACAGATCCACAGGCAGACAACAAGGGAAGCAAGAGATCAGAAAGTTTGCAAGGTCCTAGAATTTCTAGCCAGATTAATTGGTGAAGGTCTTCCTCTGCGAGAAGATGATACACATAGATTTAGATAGGCAGTAGCTTCTTCAAATGTCCAAATCCCAGCATTAAAAAAAAAAAAAAAAGGGCGCCTGGGTGGCTCAGTGGGTTAAGCCACTGCCTTAGGCTCAGGTCATGATCTCAGGGTCCTGGGATCGAGTCCTGCATCGGGCTTTCTGCTCAGCAGGGAGCCTGCTTCCTCCTCTTTCTCTGCCTGCCTCTCTGACTACTTGTGATCTCTCTCTGTCAAATAAATAAATAAAATCTTTAAAAAAAAAAATCACAAGGCATAAAAGAAATATAAATACATGGTCCAAACAAGAAACAAATTAAATCTCTAAAACCAAACTTAAAGTAATGTAGCCTGACAAGGACTTAAAATACATATAAAGATGCTAAGTGAGCCAAAGGAAAACACAGATGAGCAACTAAATCAAATCAGGAAAATGATACATAACAAAAGGATAGTATCAACAGAGATAGAAAATATTAGGAAAAAAAAAAACAGAAATTCTGGGAGCTGAAAAATATAATAACTATTCATTAGAGGGATTCAACAGACTTGATCAGGCAGAAAGAAGAATCAGTGATGCTGAAGACAGATTATTTAAAATCATCAAGTCAAAGAAAGAAAAAAGACACAAACAATTTAAAAAAAAAAAGCAAGGAGAAACTAAGGAGATTATGGAATGTTATCAATATGCACATTATGAGACTCTCAAGAAGAGAAAAGAGAGGATAAAGGGGCTTATTATGACTGAAAACTTGTCAAAGATGAGGATAAAAGCAGATATATACTTCCAAGGAGCTCAAAGAACACCATCTAGACTAAATTCAAAGAGACCACATAGAATTATTATAATCAAACTGTCTAAAGTCAAAGACAAAGAGAATCTTGGAAGCACCAAATGAAAATCAACCTCCACAACATATAAGGAAGCTTCCATAAGATTATCAATAGAGTTGTCAGTAGAAACTATGAAGGCCAGAAAGGGGGATAATATATTCAAAGTGCTGAAAGGAAAAATATCTGTCAATCAAGAATACTGTATTTGACAAAACTGTCCTTCAAAAATGAAGGAGAAATTAAGACTTTTCCAGATAAATAAAAGCTAAAGGAGTTCATTATCATTAGACCTGTTCTACAAGAGATGTTAAAGGGAACCTCTCAAATTGCTATAAAAGAACATAGACAGCACCACAATGCTATATGATAGTACATGATTTGCCAGTAAAAGTAAATACATGTACAAATGTAGTAACCTTTACTATTGTGATATTGTTTTATAGAATTTAAATGTTAATAACATAAAAAATAGCTATAAACCTGTGTTAATAAGTAGTAACATCTAAAGATATAACTTGTAACATCAATAACATAAAGTGGGAAAGGATGGAGTTGTAAAGAAGTAGAGATTTGATGTGCACCTGAAATTAATTTGCTATCAGTTCAAAACAGAATGTTTTAACTCTAAGATGTTTTATGTAATTTCAATAATAACCACAGAAAAATAGCTTTAAAATGTATGCAAAAGACAATGAGAAATGAATCAAAGTATATCACTGCAAAAAATTATTCAATGAAAAACAAAGGAAGACAGTAAGAGAGAAAGGGAAGAACAAAAAAAACCTCACGACATTAAAAAAAATTAACAAAAAAGCAATAATTAATCTTTCCTGTTATTGATTACATTCAATGTAAATAAATTAAACTCCTCAATCAAAACACATAGATTGGCTGAATGGATATAAAAACAGGACCCCATTATATGTTGTCTACAAAAGACTCATCTTAAATCTAAGGACACCTATAGGCTTAAAGCAAAATGATAGCAAAAAATTTCCCATGCAAGTTGCAACCAAAAGGGAGCAGGAGTGGCTATACTAACATCAGCCAGCTGGGCTTAAATTTAAAAACTGTTATAAGAGATAAGGATATTATATAATGATAAAAATGCCAGTTTACTGAGAAGATATAACAATTATAAATATGAATTAAACCTCAGAGCTCTGTAATATTTGAAACACATCTTGACAGAATTGAAGAAAGAAATAAATAACACAATAATAGGATGGTACTTCAAAACTCTACTTTCAATAATAGAATAAACAGATCAATAAAATAGAGGAAATGAACAATACTGTAGACCAATTAGACATAACAGACATATACAGAACACTGCTCTAATAATAGCAGAATATTCATTCTTCTCAAGTGCCCATAAAACATTCTCTAGAATAGACCAGATGTTAGGCCACAAATCAAATTTTATTGAATTCAAGAAGACTGAAATTATACAAATTCATAATGAAATAAAACTAGAAATCAATAGCACAAAGAAAACTGAAAAAATATACAAATATGTGAAAATTAAACAATGTACTCTAAACAACAAATGGGGAAAAAAGAAGTCACAAAGGAGGTTAGAAAATACCTTGAGAAAAATGAAAATGAAAACACAACATATCAAAAGTTATAGCATGCAGTGAAAACAGTACTAAGAGAGAAGTTTATGGCTGTGAATACATTCATTAAAGTAAAAAGATCTCAAGTCAATAGCCTAACTTTACACCTCAAGAAACTAGAAAAAGAACTGCGCCACTGCTAATAGAAAGAAGGAACTAACAAGATTCAACCAGAGATAAACAGGGAATTGAAAAAAATCAATGAAAGTAAGAGTTGGTTTTTTGAAAAGTTCAACAAAATTGACAAACCTTAGATTTAAAAAAAATAAATAAATAAAGAGAAAATACTTAATTAAAATCAGTAATGAAAGAGGAGACATTATAATTGATGCCACAGAAATAAAAAGGATTATAAGAGAATACCTTAAACATTGTATGCCAACACACAGGTTGACCTACATTAAATGGATAAATTCCTAGAAATGCACAAGCTGAAAGTACTGAATCTTAAAGAAGTAGAAAATCTGAACAGAACAATAATGAGTAAAGAAATTGAACTAGTAATTAAAAACTTCACAAGAAATATAAGCCCAGGACTAGTGGGCTTCACTCCTTAAACCCTTCCAAAAAACTGAAGAAGAAAGAATATGAATACTTCTAAGCTTATTCCATGAGGCCAGCATTACCTTGACACCAAAGTCAAAGATAGTATAAGAAACAAAAACTATACACCATTATCACTGATACACACTGAAGCAAAAGTTTTCAATAAAATACTAGCAAACCAAATTCAAAAGCACATTAAAAAGATTATGCATGATGACCAAGTAAGATTTATTCCTGGAATGCATGGATAGTTCAACACAGGAAAATCAGTGTAATATACCACATTCACCGAATAAAGGACAAAACCCATAATCTCAACCAATGCAATAAAAAAAAAAAAAAGCATTTGTCAAAATTCAGCAGTTTTTCAGAACAAGAAAGAATGTCTGCTCTTACCATTCATATTCAACCTAGTATTGAACATCCAAGCCAGAGCAACTGGGCAAAAAAAGACAAAATCAGAAAGGGAGAAGTAAAAGAATCTCTGTTTACAGGTAACCTGATTTTATGTAGAAACCCTAAAGAGTGCATAAAAAAACTGTTAGACTTAATAAAAGAATTCAGCAAAGTTGTAGAATAAAATGTCAACACCCAGGCTGGGTTGTATTTCTATACGTTAACAATGAACAAGTTAAAAAGATGATTAAGGGAAAAAAAATTTTCAATAACAATAGCATTAAAAAGAATAAAATACTTTGGAATAAATCTAACCAAGGAAGTGAGGACCTTTAAATTAAAAACTACAAAACAATTGTGAAAGAAATTTTAAAAGACACAAATAAATGGAAAGTCATCTCTTATTTACTTAATTGGAAGATAAAATATTGTTAAGATATCCCTACTACTAAAGAGATGTACAGATTCTATGCAATCCCACTTAATAGCCCAAAGACACTTTTTTTTGCAAAATAAGAAGAAAAAATACCCCTAAAATTTGTATGGAATCTCAAGAAACTTCTTATAGCCAAAGACAATTTTGAAAAACAAAAACAAATTTGAAAGACTCACAGTTCCTAATTTCAAAACATATTGCAAAGCTACTGTAATGAAAACCAGTGTGGTAGTAACATAAAGACAGACAAATAGACCAATGGAAAAGAATAGAGAAATAAACCACATATAAACCCTCACATAAATAGTCAAATGATCTTTGACAACAGTGGCAAGACTATTCAATGTGGAAAGAACAGTCTCTTCAACAAACAGTCTTGGGAAACTGGGTAATTACATGCACAAGAATGAAGTAACACCCTTAATATATACCTTTTACAAAGATTAACTCAAGGGGCATCTAGATGGTTCAGTTGGTTAAGTGTCTGACTCTTGATTTTAGCTCAGGTAATGACCTCAGGTTCATGAGGTTGAGCCCCACGTTGGGCCCTGCCCTGGGCATAGAATTTGATTAAGATTCTTTCTCTATGTCTCCCTCTCCCCCTCCCCTACCTCTCTCAAATAAATAAATAAATAAATAAAATAACTAGAAATACATTAGAGACACAAAACCATAAATCTCCTAGAAGAAAAAGGTGTTCAACGTGACTAATCATCAGAGAAATGCAATTCAAAATCACAATGAAGCATTACTTATTAGCCATTATGATGGCTATCAAAAAAAAAAACCACACAAACACAAACACAACAATAGGAACTAACAAATGTTGGTGAGAATGTGGAAAATTTTGAACTTGTGCATTGGTGGTGGGATGATAAAATGATGCAACCAATGTGGAAAACATTATGGACATTTCTCAAAAATATGAAAAATAGAACTACCATATGTCTCAGAAGTCTTTTAAGTAAAAACCCAAAACATTCAAAAGTAGGGTCTTTTTTTTTAATTTTATTTTTTATAAACATATAATATATTTTTATCCCCAGGGGTACAGGTCTGTGAATCGCCAGGTTTACACACTTCACAGCACTCACCATAGCACATACCCTCCCCAATGTCCATAATTCCACCCCCCCAACCCCCCTCCCCCCATCAACCCTCAGTTTGTTTTGTGAGATTAAGAGTCAAAAAGTAGGGTCTTGAAGAGATATTTGCACACCCACATTCATAGCAGCACTATTCACAACAATCAAGAGGTAGAAATCATCCAAATGTTCACTGCTGGTCGAATGAATGAGCAAAATATAGTATGTATGAAAAAATGAAATCTTGCCATTTGCAATGACATGGATGGAACTAGAGGGTATTATGTTAAGTGAAATAAGTCAATCAGAGAAAGACAATTATCATATGATCTCACTGATCTAAGGAATTTGAAAAACAAGACAGATATCATAGGGGAAAAGAGGGAAAAATGAAACAAGATGGGATGGGGGAGGGAGGCAAACCATAAGAAACTCTTAATCTCAGAAAACAAACAGGATTGCTGGAGGGGAGAGGGTTGGGAGGGATGGGGGTGGCTGGATGATGGACACTGGGGGAAGTATGTGCTATGGTGAGTGCTATGATTTGTGTAAGACTGATGAATCACAGACCTGTACCCTTGAAACAAATAATATGTTACATGTTAATAAAATATATATATAGTATGTATGTGTATATGTATTTAAATATACATATAGGGGGATATTATTCAGCTTTTAAAAAAAGAAAATACTGTCACATGTTACAACATGAATGAACCACAAGGACATTATATTAAGTGAAATAAACCATAGAAGAACCAATACTGCATGATTCCACAATTAGTAATCTAATTCATAGAGACAGAAAGTAGAGCGGTGATTATCAGGGGCTGAGTGGGGAGGAGAGTTAGGGAAGTTGTTTAATGATTATACAGTTTCAGATTTCAATATAAAAAAAGTTCTGGAGATCTGTTTTAAAACTGTGTAATTGTGCTTAACACTTCTGAAGTCTACACTTAATAATGGTTAAGATGGTAAATTCTATATTATGTGTTTTATGTTTATATATTATGTATTACAATAAAAATTGTAATACAGTTTTTTGATGCACTGTAAATATCATTAGAAGAGGAATTTCTTTGTAAGTGAAGTTATAACAAATAAAACTTACTTGGATGAAGGTCAAATCCCTCAAGAAAAACACATTTATAATACCTAGAAAGAAAAAGGATCATTTTTATATACACATAAAGTTTCCATAGAGTGCATTTATGAATATCATGATACTATTAACATGGTAAGCAATCAGCAAATATTAAATTAAGTAAGTTAAGTACTGCTTGAATGTCAATAAACCCAGGATTTAAAATCCACAAATGATCAGGTAAGTTCTTCAAATTTCCAGTTTTTCTTTTTCAATGTTGTGATGCTTGTCATTCTTTTTCTCATATGAGAACAATTTTGTATTGTTGAATCTTAATCTAAATGTCTAGAACTCTGGGCACTACACCTAAAAATAGCAAAATAGACAAGTACAATATGGAAAAAATGGGGAAGAGTAATTGAATTTTACACATTTCTAAGTAGTATTTTATTGAACATGCAGTGAATTTTTATAAATCTCGTTTTTTTAATTTTATATAAATCTCATTGTTTTTAAAGGATGTCTTTTTTTTCAAATTGCCTTTAAAGGAACTGGAATGACCACTTATACAATATATTTTCTCCCTGTGTTTACTAACTTATTCTTTAAAGAGAATCCACATGACACTTTCTCTCCATATGAACTTAAAGGCATCCACCACTCCAAGTTATGTCCTCACTCCAGTAGCTGGCTCTCATAAAGTAGGGTAGAGATATTGGGCTGCGCTTGGTGGAAGGAAGTCCCAGCAGATCCACGTTTCATCAGTATTGAGTATGTAACAGAAGATATCTGTAAGTATATGTGACTATAGCATCTATGCCTGAGTAGGTCCAACAACCACATTCCCTTTCACTGCAATGGACTCAATTAAAAATATCGGGTGGCAGAAATAGATTCACACAACTACACTCACCTTAGTTTTGACAATGGTGCAAAAGCAATTCAGTGGAGGAGGAAGGACCGTTTCAATAAATAGTGCTGGGAAAAAAAAATAGTGCTGAAACAACTGGACATGAGTAGCTGTAAAATGATCCTCAAACCTAATCTTCAACCTCATACAAAAGTTAACTCTAAATGGATCATAGATCTAATGTTAAAGGTAAAACTATAAAACTTTTAGAAGACAGTATAGGAGAAAATCTTCATGACCTGGAGTTAGGCACATTGTTCTAATATATGACACCAAAATCATGAACTAACCAAGAAAAAAATAGATAAATTGGATTCCATAAAAATTTAAATTTTTTATTCTAAAAATGATTCTGTCAAGATGATGAAAGTTTAGCCACCAAACTCTCTAATTTCCACAGTAAAGGGGAAAAAAAAACCAATTCAATTAGAAAAATGGAAAAAGACAAACTGCACCAAAGAAAGTATATAGATGATAAATAAATACAGGAAAAATTGTTCAACTTAGCATCGCCTTAGGCTAAGGTCACGATCCCAGGGTCCTGGGATAAAGCCCCACATCCGGCTTCCTGCTCAATGGAGAGTCTGCCTCTCCCTCTCCATCTACCTCTCCCCCACCTCATGCTCTTCCTCTCTCGCTCTCAATCTCTCTCTCAAATAAATAAATAAAATCTTTAAAAAAAATGTATTTCTAATATCGAATGCTGACAAATGTGCAGAGGAATTTGATCGCTCATACCTTGCTGGTAGGAATGTAAAATAGTACAGCCACGTTAGAAATCATCCTGGCAGTTTTTAGAAAGTTCAACATACACTTACCATGTAACCCAGCATTTATCTCTTGGGATTTATCATAAAGACTGAATATTTAAGGGCAACTGGATTGTTCAGTCCGTTAAACATCTGACTTTGGATTTCATGTTCAGATCATGATCTCAGGGTCAGGGGATTGAGCCCTGCTTAAGATTCTTGCTCTCTCTCTCTCTCTCTCTGCCCCCCTCAACTTGCATATGCACATTCTCTCTCTCTCTAAAAAAAAAGACTGATCATTTGTATTCACACATAAACCTGCACATGACTGTTCATAACAGCTTTATTTGGAGATAGCCCAAAAAAGGAAACAACCCAGGTGTCCTTCAATGACTGAATAGTTAAACAAACAGCAGTTCTTCCAAAACAAAAGGAATAAATTATTGATACATGCAACAACTTGGAAAAATCTCAAAAACATTTATGCCAACAGAAAAGAGCTAATATCAAAATGTTACATTCTGTATGATTTCATCCATCCTAAAAATATAAAATTATACAGATGGAGAATGTTTTGGTGGTTACGGAAGGGAAGGAAGGGTGTGACTATAAAAGTGTAGCATATGGAAATTTCTTTGTGGTGATAGAACAGTTTTATTTCCTGATTGTGGTAATGGTTATTAAAATCTGCACATATGATAAAATGTCTTAGAATTATACACAAAGATATTTAAAAATGACTTCATGAAAAATTTGGTGGGTCCAAGTAAGAACTGGAAACTTGTTACTGGTATTATGCCAATATTGATTTCCTGGTTTGGATAATGTATGATGCCTATGTAAGATGTTACCACTGGGAGAAACTTGGTGAGGGTACAGCTGATTTTTCTGTACTGTTTTTGCAGCTTCTGTGTGTCTAAAATTATATCTATATGTGTATATATTTGAAAACGAGGAAATTTTCCATTAGTTATGGAAGTCAAGTCCAAGAAAAATGGTCAATAACCTCCTTGGATTGAAGCTTTGATACTTCATACAGGAAAAAAAATAAACAATCTAAAAGATCTTGGCATTAATGTGGATGAAATGAGTACTTAAATAATAAACTGATTTTAAATAGTGCTATAAATACATTTTTCAAAATCCATCTATTCATTCACTCGAAAACAAGATGCATGAGAACATTATGGAAATCTGGGTTGGAATACTGGCTCTCCCATATAATAGCTATGTGAGCTTTGGCAAGGTCTTTGTATCCTGCTGTGTTTTTGTCTATAAAATGGGAATAATAGTAGAACTAAACTCTTAGTTTTGTGATGATTATATGTATTAATATATACTAGAAAAGTGTAAAGTATATATTGAGCACCATCTAAGTGTAAGCTATTACTACTATTATTTATGTATTCCTTTATTGAAAGTTTGTTTTGTTCAAAGTAATTTACTACAACACACAGAAGATAAAAAGGTAATTTGTTTAAAGTTCCTTTAAACAAATGCGTGTCCTTGAGAATTTTACAATTTACTGGGAGACAGAGATGGAAATGGATAGTGCAAATAAAAAGCATAAAATCCTAAGTTCATAAGAGACAACCGAAATTGGTATTGAAGAAAGGAGAGCTAGCCCAGCATGTTGAGGAAATTAAGGAGGGATTGTTTAAAGGGTAATGTCCGAACAGGGCTTGAGAACTAGATTTGATTCATATATTGTGAGGAAAAGCATTTCAAATAGTAGAAACAACATGACCAACAACAAGAAGTAGAGTAGGGGTTGTGCTCTAGAAACAGAGTTCCGTTAGACTTCTGTACAATCTGGAAAGAGATGTGAAACTGATTATAAACACCAAAGCACAGAATTATTTATTCCTTTGTTTATTATTTATTTTTTATTTCAATTTGATTAACATATAGCATATTATTAGTTTCAGGTAGAGTTCAGTAACTCATCAGTCTTTTTTTTTTTTTTTGATTCATCTGTCTTATATAACACACAGTACTCAATTACATCCCATGTCTTCCTTAATGTCCATCACCCAGGTATCCCGTTCTTCCACTCATCTCCCCCCCAACCCAGGAACCCTCATTTTTTTCCTATCATTAAGAGTCTCTTATGGTTTGTCTCCCTCTCTGATTTTGTCTTGTTTTATTTTTCCCTCCCTTCCCATATGATCCTCTGTTTTATTTCTCAAATTCCACATATGATTAAAATCATATGATAATTATCTTTCTCTGACTAATTTTGTTTAGTGTAATATCCTCTAGTTCCAGCCACATTGTTGCAAATGGCAAGATTTCATTTTTTGATAGCTGTGTAATATTCGTGTGTGTGTGTGTACTGTTATGTCCCCTCAAAATGGGTCCGTGATTTAAGGAGCGAGACTGATATAAAGCGAAGGTCAAGCAAAGCTTTATTTCATGCCAAGCATCAAGAATCAAACTGACTGGCCAGGGCCGTGCCTCTTACAAAGAGGGCCACCTTTCTCTGTTTCACAGACTAGTTTTTAAGGGCAAAGACCATGCGGTTGGGCCTAGCCACGCACAGGTGGCGAATGAAACTGTAACACACAGAGAAAGCTACACAGTCATGCTAGGTGACCAATTGAATTACAATTTACCCTAGTAGACATTTGACCTAGCCTATTACACTTTGATTAGAATTGGCGCCCAAAAGGCTCCCAAAGGGTGGGGCCCATACTCCTTGGTAACTAGGGAGACAGTATGCATCCCCCCCACTGATCGGATGTTTCCACCTGGCCTGACCCACCCTTGTATTTGAGCTTTGTTACCTGAGGCTGGTTTCTGGGGCTTGTTTTTAAAGTAAGTCCCCTGGGGGAAAGAGAGCAGGGACAGTTTAAGGGTTAAACAACAAGGTAATTGTTTAACCTTAATGGAAGCCTCTTGCTAAATAGGTCCTTACATGTACTACATCTTCTTTATCCATTCATCCCTCGATGGACATCTGAACTCTCTCCACTCTAACCACAATAGGTTAGCTATTGTGGACATTGATGCTATCAACACTGGGGTGCAGGTGCCCCTTCAGATCACTACATCTTTATCTTTGGGGTAAACACCCAGTAGTGCAATTGCTGGATCATAGAATAACTCTATCCTCAACTTTTTGAGGAACCTCCATATTGTTTTCCAAAGTGACTGCACCAGCTCGAATTCCCACCAGTAGTCAAAAAAGCAGATTTAAAAACAGATCATGCCAGCACTGAACACCAGAATAAAGACCTATTGAAAGAGGTATGATCATTCTTTTACTTAAAGAGAATTCCAAAGCTATGAATTCTCTCCCTTCTGCAGCACGGATCAGCTGCAGAGAAGCCATGCTTGGCCTTTGTGCAAAATTTCCATCTGATGGAATACTGAGGAAGGGACATATGTTGAGATACTTCAATTGTTTTCTTAATTGCATCTCTGCTCTTCCTGGTGGTTTTGTGAGGGAGAGAAAATACCATTCTGTTTGCCTGGGTTTGCTCCACTCACTCCCCCTAAAAGATTTGTCTAAAAGAATGCAACTGGCAATTGTATTGTTCAGATGATAGGCAGGTGAAACAAAACAGTGTTTGCAGTCCCTGTGAGGCAACTTTGATTGGAGCACTTAACACCCAATGTCGTGGCATTGATTCAACCCCATCCAGCTTTGAAGTGGTTGGGTAGCTGTGTAATTCTTCACAGAATCCTGGCTTTGCATTTTGGACTGAAAACAGGGCAATTTCCAGATGATGCCCTGGAGACAAGAGGTTTTTTGTTTGTTTGGGTTTTTTTTTTTGTTTTTTTGTTGTTGTTGTTGTTGTTGTTGTTGTTGTTGTTTGTTTGTTTTTTGTTTTTTTCCCCCTAAGAACTATTCCGAAATGTCCCCCTGGGAAAGAAAAGTTGCTTGTTTAAAGGAGAATAAAAGGTTAATGCCCTTGGGGAATTAAAAGGGCATGAAGGGAATGCTTTAATATTTTCAGATGAAGATCAGTGTTCACCTGTGATAGGTTTTAGTGAAAAATGAGAATTTCTTCCTTGCACCCAGTTTATGTATTGCACTGTAGGCAAAGGGACATTTTCATCATCCATATTCAAAGACATTTATGTGCCAGGGATAAGCTCCGTATGTACTACATCAAATGCAGAATTAGACAAGTTCTTACTTGGAACGCCCATGATTTTAATGCTAAGCGATGTGCCAAGAGGAAGATGACCTCTTTCACTTCCTTCCCTGGAGTCCTTTCCATCTTTTCACATTTCCTGGCTATGTATTCTCCCTCAACACCACCCAACTCACGTTTTTATGTAAAGCCAGAAATTTGGGAAAGTGACTTTTTAAAGCACTATTTCCCATCATTTTGTACTTTTAAAAGCAGAGTTTCTTTGACAAAGTATGTTCTAGGTATAATTCCCAACTGAGTAACTACTTAAGGTTCTTTCGGTAATCTGTAGGGACAAAAGGATATCAGGTAATAAAATTCATCATTTTCTTTTAATCGCCCCCCACTTTTAGTGCATTTTCAACTTTCAGTTTCCCATTTCTTCTTTACCTTAATGGCTCGGAACTATCATTTATTTCACTTTTGCCTTCCACATTGAAGACTATCATAAACCCTTTAATGGAAAACTTGGAAAATACTGAGAACATATCTTATGACAAGGGATCATCAGAATTATATAAGATGATCTGAAATCCCTGGTTCTGAAAGCTCTTTATCCTTCTACTTCATGCCATGTGATGGCTTATTCTTTTGAAAGTATCCTAAGCTTGACACAGAAATAACAGTATAATGTAAATGTATACTGTTAGAGCAAAGGCCAGTCTTGGGAGCTACTTTATTGTTTTGTTTTTTTATTGATTGAGAGATTGTTACTTGTAACTGTAGTATGGGTGTATATATAGTGGTATAATTAAAAAGATGTTGTCAAGCTAGACATTTCTATTTCCTATTCTCATTACCCAGCATCCTTTTCTCTTACAATGAGCCACTAATGGAATCTGAGGACACAAAATAACATACTCCCTTAATCAGATATTGAACTGTGTGGAGGTGATCAAAGGTTAAGGGGCCACCTGGCTGCCTTTGATCACCATCACGAGTTATGACAAGTTGGCATTCTTTTGTTCACCCCCAAGGGTTCTTTAGCCTGAAGGAAATTTATGTGGCTTAGATGAAATGAAAAGTTGAAGAAGGCAAATTTCTAAACATTTTTAGATAAACCAAACAGGAAAAGAAAAAAGATGGTTATATAGTTTAATAACAGAAGCTATGCATTAGATGTCTTGCTGTCACAAAGGTGTATAAAATCATCTGAAAATTAAAATAGCCAGAGAGAACGAAAGGGGCTTATTTTCAGCCAAGGTGAATAGCAAGTTAAAAGAAAACATTTTTCATCATATTTATACCCTTTTAATTCCCTGTTCTTAAATGAATAATGAAGAAGTCTTATTTTGCCTTTTGTTCTATACTATATAACTACATTCTCCCAGAGTTTGATTTTAGCCCATCTTACCTTTTTTTTCTCCACTTAGATTCATCCTAAAAGGAACAGTGTTTCTTTCTCCTCAGTTTGTTTCCTGCTCCTTCACATCAAGTCTTGGTGATCAACCTGGATCCATCAAGCCACCAGGATAATTTCTGTTTCCTTGCTCTTTAAATCTAACTTTTCTTCCCTCCACTTGCCCTTTATGCATAACTTCAGGTCCCTGATATTGCTCTTCAGACGCGTCAATCATATTTCCTCAAAAAAATATGAACATCTGCAGCCGAATTCCTACCTTTATTCCCTGTGGATTTTACATTGCCTCTTAGCAGCAGCTATAAAATGTGTATGATCACATTCTCAGAAAAACATTAGTATGTGCTTTATGCATTCTCAAATGTCCTCCTTAAAGTGTCTCTTTGAAAGTCCTTGCCTCCCTTCTTTTTTATCACCACTTTATTTCCAGGATATATTCTTAATTAGAATGAACTACATTTGACAGGATAAATTAAGGAAGCTTGAATTTAGATACCTGAATTGATTACAGTGGGGCAGTGCTGAATAACAGAACCAGATGCTTCCCCCACATCCACCTGATGTCTTCACATTACTCTTACCCTGATTGAAACAGTCCAGACGTGTCAGAGGATGGGTAATGTGACAACTACCAGTGCCACAAACTATACTCGGCATGTGTACACATATGTATTATCCATAGACATGATGTAAATTCTAGAATTCATACAGAAAAAAATATATATATAGGCTACAACCCTAACATACAGAGTTTAAAAATATCAAAATTTGCATATTTGCCTCAGCTTTTTAACTAATGAAATAAAACTACAGATACCACAAACACTTTTTCCAACTGGTGCCCAGATAACAGAGAACCTGAAACTCCTTTATACACTTTTCATGCATGTACCTATAGTAATATGTAGTAAACGTGACAGATTACAAATATTAATTATTCTTCTTGACAGGTATCATGAGCAAAGTGAACACAATAAATTGGGAGGAGATATTTGCAATGTAATTAATGAACAAAAAATTAGCATCTCAAGTACGAAGAGAGTTACACAAACTTAGAAAAAGAGAGTTCGGTAGTGGAAAGATGAGCAGGCATTTGGAAATGGGTTCAGCACTTGCTCTCTCTTGGGTGGGAAGGCTGCACTCATTGTGTGGGTCTTCTTCACACAAATGTGGGAGGGCAGCTGTTCAGAAATTCCACCGACGGGATTTGACAAGGTATCAGTTTCAGCACTTCATCATCCAAGTCAACAATCTGCATTATTATCCCTGTTTCTGTAGAACAGAACTCTAATTCTGGTGAACAAAACATTAAAGATTTTAAATTTGGGGACAGGTAGTCTATAAGAATCTTATAGGATATATCAGCCTGAGGTCTCTTGAAATTGCAAGGGGCTCTGAGTTAGTCAATTCCTGAAGCTATTTGACTATTACTTTGTTTAACAATTAGATAGACCTATTTTATTTTCCAATAAAATGGGTATCAATAATATGATTATCTGGTCACAAGAAAGACATGAAAATAAAATCAAAATTTCATAGATGCTTTGACAAAAAAGAGCTACATATATTTTTTATATACCTTACATATTACAGGAATTTAATAATTGTATAAGAACTTATTTATAATAATTATGAAATTAAAACTATGTACAGATGTGACAAAATATTATGTTATATTTTATGGCAAACTTTTTGTTTGTTTTTGCTTTACACAGATACCTCTAAAAAAAGAAAGAATGGAGAGTGCTGATCTTTCCCTCTCTTTTTCCCTTTTCTTTAGCCAGTTCCCAAGGAACTAAGTGAGGGATGACAAATAATTAAGAGAACCTACAAGATATAATTTTCTCAGAAGAGAAATGGACACATATAGGAAAGAAGAAATTTAAAGGAAAAAAGAAAAAAAAAAAGGATCGCTCTTGCTTGGTGGCAAAGTACTTGCAGTATTCATCATGACCTAGCCACATTCTTGATCATTGTTATTTTCATAAAATTATTGTCTTTCAATTACACCTGATTTAGTTGAATTATTCTGAGAAGTGGATGCCAAGGTGTAAGAGATGTGGGGCTGGGGAGAAAATGTCTGAGAAGGGTAAAGGGAGGGAAGTAGGGATGAGCAGGAAAAGATGCAGTTATGATGAGTGTCAATGAAAGGGGATGAAAGAGCAGAGAGTGCAGCACAGCTCTGAAGACCTGTGGCCTAACCCATGGGAGTCTCCATGCCAAGGTCAAGGAATATGCCCTTTGGCTCTGTCCTTTGGGTCCTGATACTGGGTAAATCTGCATTGAACAGTGGGAAATTTCTAGAAATTTTCAATTTCTGAAAAATCAATTGCATTCAAGGATACCAAATTCAGAGGAGGATAGGGGACAAATCAAGAGGCACTGTAGATGTGGTGAGCAGACTAAAATATTCTCTAATATAATCCCCACCTCCTAATAATCATGCTCCCACATCATTCCCCCCTACCCCTGCCCCAAAGCATGGACAGGACCTTAGACTTACATCTAGCCATAGAACTGGGCAACTGTGAGGGATGTTACTTCTGTGATGAGGTTAGGTAACAAAGATATCCATCTTGATAGCAGATTCTCTTCTTATTGGCTTTCATAAAGTTGTCCGGTTGGGGAGGTCCACATGGTAAGGAACTAAAGTGACCTCTAACCAACAATTAAGAATCAAGGCTCTCAATCCAATAAAACTTGCAAAGACTGGAATCCTGTCAGCAACCATTTGAGCTTGGAGTGATCCTTTCCTACTCAAAACCTTAGACGAGATCACAGCTTTGGCTGACACTTGGATTGCAACTGAGCCATGACCAGATTTCTCACCTACAGAAAGTTTAAGATAATACATTATATCTTATTTTAAAACATTAAATTTCTGGTAATGAGTTACCTAGCAATAGAAAACTAATACAAGATCCAAAAGAATACAGCAGGTTGGAGTTTCTAGGTGGCTCAGTGGGTTAAGCCTCTGACTCTTGATTTCATGCTCAGGCCATGATCTCAGGGGTTTGAGACTGAGCCCCTGGTTGGGCTCCATGCTAGGCATGGAACTTGCTTAAGATTCTTTCTCCCTCTCCCTCTGCCCACTCACACCACTAGCCCTAACTCTTGTTCTCACTCTCTCTCTTAAAAAAAAAAAAAATATATATATATATATATATATATATATATATATATATATATATCAGAGTATATATTAGATATATCAGGTCAATAGATATTTTGGGACTTTATTTAATTAACTTCTTTAATGGATTCTGTGATGTGTGTGGTGTTCTTTAGATTTTCAGAATTTTTAGTTTGTTATTATATTTTATTCATTCCAATCTTCAGTGATTTATTAGCTTTTATTTTTTTTTTAATTTTATTTATTTATTTGACAGACAGAGATCACAAATAGGCAGAGAGGCAGGCAGAGAGAGAAAGTAGGAAGCAGGCTCCCTGCTGAGCTGAGAGCCCATTATGGGGCTCAATCCCAGGACCCTGAGATCATGACCCAAGCTGAAGGCAGAGGCTTACCCCACTGAGCCACCCAGCCCCCCCTCTTTTTTTAAGATTCCATTCTTAAAATTTATTAGTTTTTAGATAGTAACTAAGATTGAATAAAGTGTCTGGCACATAGTGAGTTGTTAGAAATAGTATCTGCCATTTTACCATGGGGAAAACACTCAAAATTAAGTTTATATACAACAAATTACTAGTGGTACACACCTCCTTTTCCTGTAGATCACTTTGATGTAATATAATGTCATCTCCTATCCCTTAATTGCCCTTATGTTCCACAATAAATTGAATTTAACAGCATGAAAATCTTAGATGTCATAGTAATCTGAGTCAGTATGTAGTAAAGTCTACTGATATAAATTATCCTTGGACAATAAAAACGACCTGTTCACAGAGTGGATTTAACTGGGCGATTATGTGGCAAATATTCGGAGAGATAAGGATTCCTGCCTTCTGTGTGTTAAATGTAGTACTGCCCTTTTTATTTTTGAAAATTCAAATTTGACCCAGTATACTGCATGTAACATGTTGCCTCAAGTTCAGCACAATATTCCACAATATAGTGAAATGAGTCACTCTTCTAGGACTTGGCATTCTCCTTGCAGGGCAAATCCATTCTTTTATCTCCAAAAGCAGGTGTTAATGTAAATTCATTGCACACTTTTGGAAAGGGGGAAGAAGCTAAAGGTTTGGGCTGTTTGCAAATCGCCCGTTATTGTACCTCTTTAAACTACTCTCTTTGACGGCATGAGGCTTTGATAGCTCATCTAGTTGCAATAGCATGAGTGTAATGCTGCAGGCCTGAAGCGATTGGGGGCAGTGTGTTATTGACAGAATATCCTGAATGATGATTTATTATGAACATCAATGGGAAC
Source organism: Enhydra lutris kenyoni (assembly GCF_002288905.1). Classification (NCBI taxonomy): domain Eukaryota; kingdom Metazoa; phylum Chordata; class Mammalia; order Carnivora; family Mustelidae; genus Enhydra; species Enhydra lutris. The sequence continues at coordinate 2,486,159 of NW_019154147.1, forward strand.
AACACTTGTTCTTTCTAAAAAGCTTGTTTGTTCCTCTTGCCTCACCTGGGAGGAGCACACTGCCCGGCACTGAGACACTGTTTATACTGTTAGTTAGCCTTTGCACAACTGCTATATTTTCACATGGGTTGGCAATTTTTTCTGGACTTTTCTATTTTGATGACTTCCAATCATTTAGAAGTGTGATGTGCCCAGAAATATCTGAAAGCAAGACCATTTGGCAAGAAATAAATAAAACAACTAAGAAAGAAACTCCATGATAAAATAAAAATGTAGTTTGCTTTTTAGGGTACCTAGGTGGCTCCGTCAGTTAGGTTGAGCTCTGATTCTTGATTTCAGCTCAGGTCATGATCTCAGGGTCATGAGGTTAAATCCTTTGTCAGGCTACACACTGGGTGTGAAGCTTGCTTAAGATTCTTTCTCTCTCTCCCCTTTAGCACTTAACCCCCCCCAAAACAAAACAAAATAAAATAGTTTGCTTTTGGTCCATAGTTGGTATCCTAAAATGAATAAGAGATGTTCATAGCATGAATGTATTCATGTAAATTTAATCTAGAACATAAAGAATCTTATGTGTCATGTGTGTAACAGGCAGGCTAAAACACAAAACTGATTATTACGTACTAAATAGCACCAAACACACCACCTCCCTAGGCTAATTCCTGGCATTTTGTACACAGCTAATCTTGGTTCTGCCCTGCCTCTGTGAATATTTTTTTTCTTTTTCTTAAAGCAGTTTGGTAAATGTTTAAAAAAAAAATCTGTTCTCTTCAGATACTTAAGCAGATCCTCAACTTCAAGTAAATTAAATGAATTAAGAAAATTACATTTTAAATGACATAACAAAAGGTAATATTTAAAATTAAAAATAGTAGTTGCTTCAAACCAGTGAGAGAAACAATCCTAACGCAGACTTCAGCCAATGCATTAAAAAAAACAAATTTTAAGCCGTAGGCTAGACTCCACACAAAGGTAGCTTATAAAAAATATATATGTATATGCATGCATGTGTGTATACATATACACACACTGCACATATATGTATATTGTACTATGTGTATATACATGTATGTATAAACTACACATATACATGTATATGTATACATACACATGTGTACACACACACATATATACTGTTGGTTTCCTCCTTAACTTTATATTTTCACCTAATCAAAAATTTCTAAATCATATACTAATTCAACAGAAATAATGCTAGCAAGGAGTCAATGCCTTCCTCAGGGAATACTAATTATTCAGGTTTAATATTGACCAAGGACAATAAAATAATTTCTCATTCAAACTAATAGAATTTTGTCAGACACGATACATTTTTCAAAATATTTCATTTATTTATTATTTGAGAGAGAGAGAGAGAACACAAGCAAGTGGAGGAGCAGAGGGAGAGGGACAAGCAGACTCTGCGTTAAGTGCAGAGCCCGACGTGGGACTCAATCTCATGACCCTGAGATCATGACCTGAATTCAAGAGTCAGACACTTAACCAACTGAGCCACCCAGGCCGCCTTGTCACATGCTATTTAGAAAACTTACCATATTTTTTTAAAAACTGAAATTGTCAAATGACAGTAGTGAAGCAATCTCCTAATCACTGTTTGGTAGAATTTTACTCTGTAAGGTGTGTCTTCTTGTTCTAAAACCTTTGGATGTAGATTTTTAAATATTTTCTATACAACCAAAATTATTAGTGCTGGATAGCCAACCTTCAGTATATATATCACTGAGACATACAGCATTGGTAAGTTACTTAAAATCATGGAAAAGGTAATTTCTATATTATTGACCTTATGAAAAATGTTTCCTTCAATAGCTAGCTAACTCAATAGGTACAGTCAGTCTTCTCTTGTCCAATTATTAGGGCAAACATATGTATTTTGACTACATACATAATGTCCAGTTGTTATCAACATTGAATGAAGATTTGGTACAGTTTGGTGTCTACCAAACTACTCACTGTGAATCAAACTATATGTGTATTGACATTGAGGAGGAAATTCTGCTACTTACAGAGCAGTACTCTTCCTTTCTGCATATATAGTTTATGCTCCAGTGATACATTTTCTAACCTTTATCATGACCTATAGATAATCTTAACTGCACAAAATAACTTTTATCTTTGTGCATGTGTTATAAATTATGAATGGAATAGGAAACCATCAAACTTCTCCTTCACATGTTCAGCATCCACTAAGCAAGAGCTGATTCACACTGCAAATCACTAGTTTCTCCCAAATGTAATGTCAAATATCTGCTCAGAGATATGTGATGGTAACTGCTCTTTTGTATTTTCTGCATGAATATTTTGCAATATCCAGTGGATATCAATAGACTCTTAATTTCTCACCAAACACATTGACCTCAATGAGCATTGCACTTATGTAGTGTCAGTCTACCCCTCCCCCATAGAAGGCCTTACCTCCAAGGAAAGCTATTTTATTTTAAAATTTGATAAGGCTCAATGGCTTAATTCTTCTCTTTAACAAGCTTTCATTACACTTGGAACTCAGAGTAAATGGAATACCAATCAAATAAAACTGAATTTTTTTTACATATATCCATTTTTGCAATTCCTAACCTCATTTTTCAGCTTCTAAGCAAAATTATCACATTTACAGATTCAATTGTCCCAGAGTAGGTACATTCACCATCTATATTCATGCCATAGTCCTCTCTACATAAAAACATATGTGATGCCAGTCTGGATCCTAATTATCTATTTTAGCAGTTTTCCTAGTAATTTTTTGTTCCACTGAACTATGTACTCATTACTGTGAATTAGAGATTATATAATTTTTTATTGCTGCATAAAAAATTACTACAAATGTAGAGCTTTAAACAATACCCATTTATCATCTCATAGTTCTATAGGTCAGAAGTTCTGATGTGCTTGGTTGAACGATCAGCTTAGGGTCCCTCGGGTTGAAATTAAGGTGTCACTACAGATGAAGGGCTGATATCCAAGATCTATAAAGAACTCCTCAAACTCAACACACACAAAACAGATAATCACGTCAAAAATGGGCAGAAGACATGAACAGATACGTCTCCAAAGAAAACATACACATGAAAAAATGTTCATCATCATTAGCCATCAGGGTGATTCAAAGCAAAACCACATTGAGATATGACCTTACACCAGTTAGAATGGCCAAAATCAATAAGATAGTAAGCAACAAGTGTTGGTGAGGATGTGGAGAAAGGGGAACCTTCTTACACTGTTGGTGGGAATGCAAGTTGGTGCAGCCACTTTGGAAAACAGTGTGGAGATTCCTTAAAAATTTAAAAATAGAGCTTCCCTATGACCCTGCAATTGTACTACTGGGTATTTACCCCCAAAATACTGATGTAGTGAAAAGAAGGGCCACCTGTACCCCAATGTTCATAACAACAATGGTCACAGTCGCCAAACTGTGGAAAGAACCAAGATGCCCTTCAACGGACAAATGGATAAAGAAGATATGGTCCATATATACAATGGAGTATTATGCCTCCATCAGAAAGTATGAATATCCAAGTTTTGTATCATGAATGGGACTGGAAGAGATTATGTGAAATAAGTGAAATAAGCAGAGAGAGTCAAGTATCATATGGTTTCACTTACTTGTGGAGCATAAGGAATAATATGGAGGACACTGGGAAATGGACAGGAGAAGTGAGATGGGGGAAATTGGAGGGGGAGACAAACCATGAAAGACTGTGGACTTTGAGAAACAAACTTAGGATTTTGGAGGGCAGGGGGGTGAGGGGCTTTGGTGAGCCTGGTGGTAGGTGTTATGGAGGGCACATATTGTATGGAGCACTGCATGTGGTGCATAAACAAAGAATACTGAAACACTGGAAAGAAATAAAATAAAATAAATGGAAAAAAGAAAGAAAAGAAGCCTAGCTTAGCTAGGCTCTTTTGTGGAGGTAGAATTCTAAGGAAGAATCTGCTTTCAAACTCAGTTCATATTGATCGCAGAATTTAGTCACAAGTGGTTTTAGGTCCAAGGTTCCTCTTTCCTTAGCAAACAAGAACCTCAGTGCCCCTTAAGACTGCCCACATTACTTCTTATGTAGCTCCTTCATCCACAACACCAGCAATAGCACATCAAATTCTTTTTATGCTTTGCAACTCTCTGACCTCCCCTTCTGCCAGAAGCAGGAAAATCTTTCTGCTTTTAAGCTCTCATATGATTAGATCAGGTTCACCTGGATAATCTAAAGTTCAATAGTACCTTACAAAATAACATAATTATGGGACTGATAACATGAACTCAGAGGTTCTGGAGATTAGGGCCAGATATCTTTAGGGGCCATTTAAAAATTATGCCTACCATAGAGATATAGCACAAACTAATTCCAATTCAATTTAAACATTAAAATATGAATATTTAAAAAAAAACAAAAATGAACAACAACAACAAGCCAGCAAAAAAAGGGAAACAAATGAACATAGCCTAAAACTGTTGGCAAAATCCAAGTGAGTTTTATTTTCTCAATGTAAGCAGAGATAAGAGACTAACACGGTCTTTGAAACAAATGTGTAATATTGAAGATCCTAATGTTTAGACTTTGATGATGAAGGGAGGAAAAATTCTCCTCTGCTATCTTTGGGTCTCTGGCTGAGCCTATTAAGTTAACTGACTTAAGACAGATTCACAGGACAAAAGAAGACAGATTTTACTGACTATTTTACATGTGCATGGGGGATGGGGGCCATCTAAAGAAAATGAAGACCCGAAGAAGGGGGTCAAAGCAGGACGCTTTTATACGTTTTAGACAAAGAAACGATAAATTTGTGAAGAATTGACAAGACAAAGTGTTTTAGGTTAGGGGTAGTAAATGGAGAAGAAGTAACCAGGAAGATAAAGGTTAGTTTAACGAAGTTTGTACAGATTTCTTGGCTCCAAATTCCCTGTCTCCAGTGATGAGAATGTCTGTCTTCCTGCTGGTGCAGGGAGGGAACTTCTTACATGGGAGATTTATGTCCTGCCCTTAACAGGATGAAAGAGGGTCAGAATGTCCTTCTTGAGCTGGTTATTTTTTAAAGTGCCTTTAATTCAAAATAATCAATATGCTCAAGTGGTATATTTTGGGATGACATGTTCTGAATCTCCCTAATGATATTCTATGAAAGTTATCATTATTCTTATGGGATGTTTGTGATCAAATTGCTTTGTTTTGTTTCATTTTCTAAATCAAACCAAACCTCCTTTGTACTCTAGGATAAACCATAAAGATCTGCTAGTGGTCTCTCTGAGAAACACCAGTCAAGATACTTATGATCCTCTTTTCTTGTCCCTCTAAACATTCTCCCTTGGTTATCTCATTGGCTGTCATGGTTTTAATTTTTATCTATAAAATGGTATTTTATAAAATGATGTCCCATGTAAAATGATAGACCAAATCCACCTCTTCATCTCAATCTCAACTTAGAAAATATGATTTCCATCTTCCCACTGGATTTTCAGAGGATTCTTAGGCCATGTATCCAATGAACTCATTATCTCTGCCAATTCTAATATCTACTCCTAATTCTGATGGTGAATATAAATTTATATTTCAAATAATCATTTTTCAAAGATGTTTGGCTGACCCTATATAATCACTTCCCAGCAAAATCTTATTCTGGAAATATTTTCCTGTTCATTTGTACTTCATTTCAATTTGTTTTTTGCAAAAATATTTTAAACTGTTTCTATATCTTGTAAGGATTGATGATAAACAAACTGGTAAGAGTAGTGAGAGCACTACTGTCAATAGTACATGCCATATATATATATATATATATATATGCCCACATATATATACATACACAGATATATATGATTATAAATATGTCATATATAATCATATATATATATATATAGTTGTCAGGAAGAAGTGACACACATTTCTTAAAAGTGGCTGTCTCACATAGAGATTAAATGCAAGTAATGCACCAATCTTAATATGAAACAGTAGTTCATCATTTAGATAAAAATAAATGTAAACAGGAGATCTAATGTTTTCTTTCCACCTATGCAGTTATGGATGCGTACCTATTTTAGGACACTATTATTATAGCTTCAACAGCAAGTTTCAGCCACTCACTGCTTGACAGCTTTCTTTGTCCAGGGGAGATCTGTATGGCCTCCATGGGGGAGCACAAGAAGTTCTAAGACATTCAGGTTCAGGGGTGACTTTTAACCAAAGACTGGGAAGTGGTGAATAGTTATCAGTTTCCTAGCCCCTCATCTGAGATTTCCTTTGACACATAGTCTACACTGTCTGCTAGAGTTCCCCAGCTAAATTAAATACCAGCTGCACACAAGAGTAGCCTGTTCAATAAAGCAGTTTTTGTGCAACACATTTCCTTCCCTATTTTACTTCTCTGATTCCTTATTCATGCTTTCTGGGATCCCTCCCCGAAAAGACTTAGCACATGTTTGTCTTAGGGTCTTCCCCTAGGGAAACCCAACTTAAGACAATATATCTATGTATCAGCTTGTGCTCTTCCTGGAAGCCATCCACCACACTTTGAAAACCACTCTTCTCTAAGATAAAAATCTACATATCTAGTTTTGTAAGGTTCCCCTCATCTCGCGTTTGCCTATTACCTGCTATTTCTCACCGACCCGATCCTCACCTGTATTACAGACACATGGAAAGTCTAACTCATTTAGTAACAGCCTCATTTTCCTTCATATTCTAGTTCATTGTAACTTTCTGTGATCTCTCTCCTGTATGAGTTGGTCAAATACCCAGGAGATCTGTTATTTTGGGGGGTCTAGAACAAAATAGAAATTTTTGAATGTGGCATAGATGAATGAATGAATGGGCTAATGATCAAGAGTACATCTCCAGCACTATCTAAATAAATTCAGTAACTGACAAACTTTTTTTTTTTCAATCACATGTTTCATGTGTAACATAATAGCTACAATATGGTAGAGCAAGTTCTGGGATGACTCTAGGATAGCCATGAGAGAAAGTCTTTGAAAGGTACAGATGTAGTAGTAAAGATGTCACCTCTACCACAACAAAACAAAATTCTCTTATTTTCAAGAACTTGGTAGGAGTTCTTGAAAAGGAGTGACATAGATGAGCCATGTGAAGTACACCATGGGAAGTACATCAATAATGTGGATCCCAAGTGCTTTTTTTTTTTAAACTTTATTTATTTTTTTTTGACAGAGAGAGAGAGAGAAAGTGAGCACACAATCAGGGGTAGCAGCAAGCCGAGGGAGAAGGAGAAGCAGGCTCCCTGATGCGGGCCTCGATCCCAGGACCCTGAGATCATGACCTGAGCTGAAGGCAGACACTTAATTGCCTGAGCCATCCAGGCATCCTCAAATGCTTTTTTTTTTTTTTTTTTTCAGTAATAACTTTTAAAAAAAATTTCTATGGACACATAGTGCCACTCACTTATTCACCAAAGGTATATGTAGATTAGCTTCCTCACATCCAGATTGAATAATATATACAGGTATCACCAGAATTGATAAAATGATTTTAATCATTGGAAACTCACATCTTTTATAGATGATCATATCAAGGAAAGAATGTTTACCCTACTCCTTCTAAATGACATTGCATGGTTTGTACCCAAAAGTGACAGCATGTGCAGACCCAAACTGAACATCCCACATGTCCTTTCTGATCTTAATGCCAAAGCAATGCCTAACCACAGCACAACCAAACCTGGGTGATGAAATGAAGGAAGGAAGGAAGGAAGAAAAGAAGGAAGGAAAAGAAAAAGAAAGAAAAAAGGAAGGAAGGAAGGAAGGAAAAGAAAAGGAAAAAAGAAAGGAAGGAAAGGAAAGAAAGGAAAAAAAACAAAAGAGAGAAGAGAAAGAAAGGAAAAAAACTTAAAGATTGAGCAGCTCAGTGGAAGCATCCATTAAATCTGATGTAAAGTTGCATGCAAAACAGGATTTAGATTAAATAATACCAGTTGTTTCATTTTGCAATGTAATTTGAAAAGGCAGAAGTGAAAGTTTTAAGGGGCAACATAAAGATCAAAATAAATTTTGCCATTTTGACCTTTCATATGTTCCCTCTACACATTTTCATCCCTCCCGCTCTCCCCTATTTTATCTTCAGGTGGATGTAACAGAAAGTAAACTGTCAAAATACAAAACATGCAAACACTCCAGACATACATTTTCTTCAAACCTTGATACAGCCATCATCTGTCACAAATTGCATTCTGAAGCTTAAAAAGAACTCAGCACTGAGAATTAGAAAGAGGGGAGATGTTCTCAAATGGGGCTTTGAGAATCTGCTTCAATTGTGTTCTAATCAGCTGATTTCCTTGTTTTCAAGGAACTATTCCTTGTTTTCAGCCTTTGAGAGTTCTGACTTCGGAACAAAACCAGTTTATAATGACAAATAAAAACAAATGAGTTCACTGAGGTTTTTTTGTTTTGTTTTGTTTTTTCTTTTTTCTGGGTTTGCCATAAGAGAAGGCCAAAGGATTGTCATGGGGAGTATGTTTGGAATCTTCAGATTTGCCTGTCTTACACACACACACACACACACACACACACACTACATCTCTATCTGAAGTCATTGCTGCCAAAATAAATTGACTTCAGGCAGTAGGTATTTCAACAGAAAATAAACTGGATGGATTAGACGCCTGAGTTGCTGTGTTAGGAAGTCCAGATGGAAACACAGATCAAAACACTAAATGGCTAGAAGGCATGGTAAAAAAACAACAACCACCACAAAAAAAACCAGGCCGATGAATCAGTGCCTGCTCTTCTTAAAGTACCACCAAAGACACAGGGGTCTTTGAGCTTTGAAGGGAACATATAGGCAAAATATACAGGAATATAGACAAATATACATTTATACACATATATGTATAACATATACATATATAGACACACACTATATATACGTATATAGTGTATATCTATACATATATAGACACATACATATGTAAATGGAGTCATCACGGCAGGTGCTGTCTTTTTCTCCTCTCCATTGCACTGGCGGTGTCGTAGAACCTAAGCGCGGGTAGGTGCAGAATAGTATACTTTAAAGTATGAACTATGCATCATCCTTTAAAATCAAAATAAAAATCTAAGTCTTCATTATAATCTGCTATCTCCACTTTAACCCACTGTTCAGCTTTTTCTTAGATACTAAGTTTCTTTCTCTTTCTTTGCCTCTGGTATTTTTGGAGAAAGATAGTGGTGAACATTTAAATTCTCTCACCATCAGAAAGCTGAAGAGAGGAATACAGCAAATTACGACATTCAAAAAGTAAAATGAAAATGCTACGGACTCAGAAGAATACATCCACGTAAACATCCACTAAGCTGATAGGAATGGATTGCCTTAACACATTGCCTTCCTTCCCCATCATAAATACAGCATATTGCTCTTATGGATTGAAAACAAAAATGCGGTTCTACTTACTGAATATTCCCATAGTCAGCTAATATTTGCCACTGTAATCCCTTTACTAGCTAAAAGGAAGCTGAATAACAAATTAATCTTACACAAAAACAATGGTTTTATTATCTTGTTGTCTCTTGTATTGTGAAGCAGATCCCAGCAGATGTTTCCATTTCTGTTGTTATGCATATCACAGACTTCTGTATAAACCCTAGCATCAAGCACTCTATATTTGCATTGATGTTTTTCTTTTGACTATTTGATTGGAATGATATTATTATTATGCTCGCTTAGTATTTATTGAGCACCCACATGAGTGCATTGCACAGCTGCGTAATACAAAAAGACAGCCCCAGTGCTATACAGAGATTTGATTTTTTAAAAATAACAAAACTCCCTTTACTCACATTAAGTAGGTTATTACCTAAGAAGTGTTTTATTTGTTTTAGTCTTGCATGGTTACCTGTTTTACAAAATTAGATCAATTTTTAATGACTCCATTAAATTGGCAGTATCTCCATTCAGAAAATGGACCAAATAAAATCCATTCTTTAGGTAGTTAAAAAGCATGAAAATAAAACTTGGCAGAATGCTCCATCATTTCCGTGAGTATGACTGTAGACAGAAATAAGAAAGAGGCATGTAGTTAAAATCCAGATGTTATGATTTTTAAGAAAATGTTTTTCTTCCCAGGGCAGCATATTTTTAAGGTTAAAAAAAAATCACAGCAAAAGACATATATTATTTCCAATGTTCTCGGAGAACCATGTGCCGTATAAGCAACAAATGCAAACTGTCTATCTGAATTGACACCAAGTCCTGGGAATAATCTAGAAACTACAGATTTAGGCCTTGTCTTTGCAGGCAGGGACTATATATTAAGACTATCAGAGGCTGGAGCTCTCGGGTAATTTCCATCTCAGTCATTATGAATGAAATCAGCATATTTACAACACTTTCACTTCCAGGTAGAAGTTGCTCATTCCTGTACGCTTGAAATTTAGAATGAAGGATCTTTTGCGTATGCACGCAGTGTGTAGAAATTATTCGTAGACACTCTTATGTGGAAAGGTAAACATGATCAAAAATTTTAGTCCAGGATTTTAAAATGTTTTCAGTGACTGTGAAAAAAAGATCATTCTATTTAACTCAGAGATCCAACAGTTTTAGTTCATAAGAGTTTACTCAGTTACTCCATAGTATTTATTGAACACTTACTATGTGTTTGGCGCTGAGCTAATTGCTAGATATTCAAAGGTGAAAATTAAGGAAAATAATTAAAAAATATATGGTTTCCAGTTTTTGGTCAGGAAGAAAGGCGGAGCTTAAATTAAAAAGCAAGACAAAACAAAATAAAAAACACACCATATAATATATTGCAAATAATGATAAGAGCAATGAAGGAAAAATATAAAATATTGTGACAGCATACATGGATTAGAAGAACAAATATTGTTGAGATGCCCATCCTACCCAAAGCGATCTACAGATTTAATTCATTCCCTACCAAAATACCAACAGCACTTTTCACAGAACTAAACAAACTAAACAAACAAACAAACTAAAACAAACAATCCATACAAACAAATTTGTATGGAACCAAAAAAGACTCTGAACAGCCAAAGAAATCTCGTAAAAGGAGAACAGGCTGGAGGTATCAAAATTCCAGACTTCAAGTTATATTACAAAGCTGCGGTATCAAAATAGTACAGGCACAAAATAGACACACAGATCAATGAAACAGAATAGAAAGCCCAGAAATATACCCACAAATTAAATGGCCAATTAATCTTCAACAAAGGAGGCAAGAACATACAATGGGAAAAAGTCTCTTCAACAAATGGTTTGGGAAAACTGAATGGCAACATGCAAAAGACTGAAACTGAACCACTTTCTTATACCCTACACAAAGATAAATTCAAAATGGATGAAAGACATAACATGTGAGACAGGAAACCACAAACATCCTAGAGGAGAACACAGGCAGCAACCTCTTTGACATCAGCTGTAGCAACTTCATACTAGACACATCTGCAGAGGCAAGGGATGTGAGAGCAAACATAGATTGACTATAACAAAATAAAAACCTTATGCACGACAAAGGAAACAATCAACAAAACTAAAAGATAACCTACCAAATGGGAGAAGATATTTGCAAATGACATATCTGACAAAGGGTTAGAATCCAAAACATTTAACATTTTATACAATTCAATACCCAAAGAACAAGTAATGCAATTAAAAAATGGACAGAAGACATGAACAGACATTTCTGCAGAGAAGACAGATGGTCAACGGACATGTGAGAAAATACTCAACATTTCATCATCAGGTAAATGCGAACCAAAATCACAATGAGATGCCACTTCACACTTGTCAGATGGCTAAAATAAAAAAAACTCAAGAAACAAATGTTGTTGAGTAAAAGGAATCCTCGTGCACTGTTGGTGGGAGTGTGCATAGCCACTGCAGAAGACAGTGGAGGGTCCTCAAAAAATTAAATCAGAGCTATCATATGATCCAGTAATCGCACTACTAGGTATTTACCTTAAGAATATGAAAACACTAATTCAGATGAGTATATGTACCCCTATGTTTATTACAGCATTATTTACAATAGCAAAATTATGGAAGGAGCTCAAGTGTCTATCGGCTGATGAATGGATAGAGAAGATGTGATATATTTATATATATGAATATTTTTCAGGAATTAAAAAGAATGAAATCTTGCCATTTGCAACAACATGGGTACATCTAGAGAATATCATGCTAAGTGAAATAAGTCAGTCAGAGAAAGACAAATACCATATGATTTCACTCATATGTAGAATTTAAGAAACGAAACAAATAAACAAAATGAAGAAAAAAGAGAAACAAACCAAAAAAAACAAAAAAACAAAAAAACAAAAAACCCAGACTCTTAACTATAGAGGACAAACAGATGATTGGTTGGGAGGTGGGTGGTTGGGAGGAGGTGGATGGTTGGTAAAATCAGTGACAGGGGTTAAGAGTACACTTAAGATGAACACTGAGCAGTATATGAAAGTTGAATCTATATTGTACACCTGAAATGAATATAACCTGTATATTAACTACACTGGAATTACAATTTAAGAAATTAAAATTAAAATTAAAAAACACTATGAGAGCATAACACTTTGAGGAATATCCAATTTGAATTAGGGAGTCCAGGGACCTTTCTAAGACAGGGCTTTCCCAGGCTCCTTCTGCAAAATCTTCTCCTCCAGTTGATGTGCTCAACTTCTCTCACTCTGACCCATCTTTGACCTCAGTAAGATCAAGTTGAGGTTACTTTCTCTTTTCTTCCCAATCCATCTGTCCCTTTTTTATTCTCCTTCCTAATTAGCTTGCTTACATTTCAAGTGCATTACTTTACTGTCCCTTTGGCCAACACCTTAACTCTCTATCACTCTGTCTTCTGGTTGCTCCCCTCTGGCAAAACCCTCTTAGAACTCTTGCTTGCTCCTTCCTCCTGCACCTGAGCTCTGAGTGCTACTGGAAGAAATCCATGTGTGTTGGTCCCCCGGTGCATTTATGATCCCAAAACTTGAATAAGCCCTTAAAACCACCTGCTTGTCCTACTGCATTTCAAACTTTCTCCTTTCACCTCAGATTTTTCTTCTCCCTTCTATGACTTCACACTCAATATATCTGCTAGTTCAAATGAAAAAGCACAGAAGCCATCACATTAACTCTTTATCTTCTCAATACTAAAAATGCAAGCCTGCTCAATCTTCTATTTACTGTTTATTGCTATAAAAGAGAATGTCTTCTTATTATTTAAAACTAATTCTCCTCTCACTTTCTCAGGAAGGAACTTAGGCATTGAACATGGAAATGTTCTTGATATTTCACTTCTTTCTCTCAAAGATTTTTCCTCCTCATTAAAAAAATAAAAAGAAGGAAAAAAAAGTCCCAACTTGACTACACATTCCATCCAATTCCAACTTATCTATGATTCTACTCAGACCTAGTGTCATGGAGCATTGTTTAGAATATAGATACTCCAATCCTATACATCTTATTATCTCTGATGGATCTCTCCTCTTGCGGTTTCCATGGCATTGCACATTTCTTATGTTCCTCTCAGCTCTCTGGCTTTGAGTTTTCTGTCTCCTTTGGAATGTTTCCCCTGCTTAGCCATTAACGTTGGTGTTTCACAATACTCAGTAGGGTCCTCCTCTCTTCTCAGTCTATACTCTGTCCCAAGGCAATCGCATTTGCTATTTCTCTCCTATACACACATATTTTAGATTTACATCACTGCTTTGACTTTTCCACATGTCTATATAAAAAGTACTTCATACCCATACTCCAAAATCTAAAACTTAATTTATGATCTCCTCCCTCCACTTTTAAAATATCTGGGCCCTTGGGACGCCTGGGTGGCTCAGTTGGTTAAGCGGCTGCCTTCGGCTCAGGTCATGATCCCAGCGTCCTGGGATCGAGTCCCACATCGGGCTCCTTGCTCGGCAGGGAGCCTTCTTCTCCCCCTGCCTCTGCCTGCCTCTCTGTCTGCCTGTGCTCGCTCACTCTCTCTCCCTCTGTCTTTGACAAATAAATAAATAAAATCTTTAAAAAACAAATAAATATATAAATAAATAAAATATCTGGGCCCACCCCCATATTTCCTTTTACACCAAATGGCAATACAACCCATCTAGTTGCTCAAGCCCAAAACCTAGGAATCATTTTAACTGCCCCTCTTGTGCCCCAAATCCAATCTATCATCAAGCTTTGTCTCTTTAATCTTCAGAGTACTGCTTGCTGAAAGTATCTGTCCCCTTTTTTCCATGTCTGTCACTACCACCCTAACTCTAGAGTATCACCTCTCACTTAAACGACTACACCAAGTGTCTGGCTGTTTAAGGTGCAGCTCCTTATAGTCTGTTATCCAGATACAGGCAGAATTATATTCTTGAAATATAAATCTCTTCATATCATATACTTACTGAAAACATTTCAAAGGCTTTTCTGAGGCTTCGTGATGAACAAAACGCCTTGAGATAGCCTGAATGATCCTGTGTAAGTCAGCTCTAACTAGGTCTCTGGTCCATCTTGAATCTTGCCTCCATATCCTTCTCTGTGTTCCAGTCACAGTGACCTTGTTTGAGTCCCAGGTCTGAGATATATATACATACACGTATATGTTTAATTTGGCCCTGTGCTGTTCTGAACATGCTGTTTTGTCACACTATAATTCCAAGGAACTTTTTGAAAGTGAAAGGAACCTCTATTACAAATGAGCAGGGAAACCAGACATAAACAAGGATGACTTAGTGTCAGTTCTAATTGAGGTGTTAATGTGATCATAATTAATAGAAATCAAGATACTCTGGTGAGTATGAAACAGATTCATCCCCACCACCTCAGTGCTACTCATGATAGTTAATGATTCATCTACATAACACTCCCGCATCATTCTGTATTTGGAGCTGTTTCATTCACCATGATTCCTCACAGATCCCCATTCCCATGGTTTCTTCATTATAAATTCTAGTGAACCTAGGCTCAAGCATTTACATATTTTATTACATTGTATTTAATACAAATAAATTTTCTATTATTTGGCTTCCATATTAAAACCAGAATTTTTTTTCAAGTGTGTATCAGATAAGTTACATCATCCATGAATTTAAATCAGAACAGCAAAAGAAGCTTTACAAAACATTCACTGTATGAAAGAAACACTTTGATGGATGAGGTTGAAAGCCACAGGGAAATGAGAAGAGTTGAGCAGGGAGAAAATAGGAGTAGTTGGGTCAAGGGAGGGAGTTTCCCTTGGCAGGACCCAAGTGGGGCGAAGAGAAGATGGACCACAAACCAAGTTCGGAGTTTTGGTCCTTACGTGGTGTGATGTTCAGTTTTATGTCTCAGCTTGGCTAGAGAATAGCCTTCAGTTATTCAATAGAATACTAAGCTAGGCATTTCTGTGAAGATACCTTGCAGATATAATTAATGTGAACAATTTGCTGACTTTAAGTAAGGGAGACACTCAATAATCTGAGTGGATCTGATCCAATCAGTTGAAAGACCTCAAGAGCAGAGCTGAGGTTTTCCTGAGAAATTAGAAGCTTTGCCTGGGATGAGAGGGTGAATTCCAGTTGGAGAGCTCCCAGCCTGCTCTTCCTGATGGCCCACACTGAAGACTTCGGGGTTGCCTAGTCAGCATTCACAGTTGAGCAAGCCAAGTCCTTACAATAAATCTTTTATCATATATATCATACATACATATGACATATAACACACACACACACATATATATATATAACACATATTTTATACACACACACACACACACACACACATATACTGTTGATTCTGTTTTTCTGGTGAAACCTTCACAGATGCACATGAGATAGGACATTTTAACTCTTGAAATATAATTGTTTCCCCTACTAAAAACAGTGAGTAAAAGAATTAATATCTGAGAGTGACCAGAAAAGGTCAAGACCTGCCCAAATCCTCATCTGCAGAGGGGGGTGGATATTTATTCTTATTGAATAAAGTTAGAAGAATGGGGAGGGAAACAAAGAAAAGTTGCATCCTGATTCAAGACGGACATCAGATGTCCTCAACATGCAGGTTGTCCTCTTCCTTTTTATCTTCTTTTGGTTTACTCTTGCTCATCTTTCATTTTTGACCTGCAGGAAAGAGCTTTGCATTCTTAGTAATCCGAAAGCAATGTTCTGTATGATCAGAAAGTAGCAAGTCAGGAGGAAAGGGGTATCAGGTGAATTTGGAAGGTAGGATGGAAGGAGGAGGAGAGCCAGATGACAGAGTACTTTGTTGGTCACAATAAGGATTTATATTTTATCCTAAGTGCTAATGGAAGCCATGGAAGCATTTGGAAAACAGAAGTGATATAATCTAATTCAAGTTTTAAGATCACTCTGATCACTGTGTGGAGTGGAGAAAAGATTTGAAAGGGCCAAGAGCAGAACTCAGGGGACCGGACAGGAGACTTTTTTATAGCACTCTAGGTAAAATAGCCTTTTATGAATAGATCCTTAAAAATAATCTTAAGTAGGACATTTTATTTACAAGGATGCTTTTTGTAGGAGTTTATAAATATAGGGATTGGTAGGGCTTCCAAAACAAAGGTTGTTTTGGAAAAATTATTTGTTTTTGTTATTATTGTTATATTGTTGTTATTACATAACAACAATTGTTATTGTTATTTTGTCAAAATTATTTCTCCTTTCAGTCATCAGACTGTCCTCTAAATTACCTATTATCTGGGCTGGCAACATTCCATTTGCGCCTGTAGATCCAGTTTCTCTCTTCTTTACCTGCCATGTAGAGCTGTGTGTGTGACCCATTCGGACACATGGCCTCAGAGGGTTTGCCTCTGGCTTTCCAGTGATTGGGCCAACAGGGAGGGGGAGCAACGATATCTGGGAGGAGAAGAGGGAAGGAAGAAAGTGAGAAAGGAGTATTATTCCCCAGGTTCTCTCTCGATAGAAGACTGAGATGGCTCTTTATTGAAATCCATAGTAATACTTGGTTTCTCTGCTATGAAAAAGGCGAGCATTTCTTATGAAATCTTTGGTAAGCCATATTGACTTACAGGAAAGAAGCAATTGCCATTTATATAAAGGGGAAAAAATTAGTGTTCCCAGGCCCAAAAAATAGCCTTTCTTAGAATTTTCCGATACCTTAGGACACATCTTGCTAACAGATGCACAGAATAAATCGAGATAAAGCCCAGATGCTTACAGACACAGTTCAAAGCTCTGGGGGCCTGATGCTGAGTCACTGAGTACCCAGGAAAGGGGGTTTGGTGGCGCCACTCTTGCTACTTGGGATGTGCACTACCTCTTAGCTTGCTGCAAGATAAACACTGAGTGCTATTTTCACTGCTTGCCT
This sequence comes from Enhydra lutris kenyoni, assembly GCF_002288905.1. Classification (NCBI taxonomy): domain Eukaryota; kingdom Metazoa; phylum Chordata; class Mammalia; order Carnivora; family Mustelidae; genus Enhydra; species Enhydra lutris. Next base: position 2,503,438 of record NW_019154147.1, read on the forward strand.
TTTTTTTTTTTTTTTTTTTTTTTTTTTTTTGGTAAAAGCAAAAATCCCTCAGGTTCTGTCAGTTGATCAAAACAGCAACTAAGGGGCACCTGGGTGGCTCGATGGGTTAAAGCCTCTGCCTTCGGCTCAGGTCATGGTCCCAGGGTCTTGGGATCGAGCCCCACATTGGGCTCTCTGCTCGCCAGGGAGCCTCCTTCCCTTCCTCTCTCTCTGTCTGCCTCTCTGCCTATTTGTGATCTCTGTCTGTCAAATAAATAAATAAAATCTTAAAAAAAAAAAAAAGCAACTAATACAGGTCTTTTGTAAAAGCAAAGTGGCATAACTCGAAATTTCAAAAAGCAGGGAATAGCTGTATCATGGCAAAATGGGGAGAGGAGGGGGACACCTGTCCTGAGTTGAGCATTCTAAAGGACCTTGGTCAGGCCCTCATCTAACTTTGCCAGAGAATAAAGGATGTGTAAGCCAAGGGGACATGCCCTCCCACCCAGAGTCTGGCCTCATGCTCTTGGTACACAAGTTCTCAGCATTTTCTGGTAAAAAAGGTCTGAAACTACTGTAGGACTCTTTGGGAGGATGGAGATCAGGGTGGAGACAGTTCAGTAATATGGGCTGGGGTGACCACATATGTGCTTAAAAGTATCTTTCAGTGTGAAAAAAGAGACAGGGGTATGATGAGAAGGAGGAAGTGGTGGGCCCGTGGTGGCAGCTTGTCCTCATACTGCAATTTTGTCATTGCAAAATTCCATGGAATCTGAGAATCCTAAATACAAATATGGCCTCCCATGTTATTGTGAAGTGTATTAATTGAGGCAGGATGATAGATATATATCATTTTTTCTTTTGTTAACTTTGTTAACATGATTTATAACTTAAATATATAGATGTATGATTTGTAGACCTCAAGTGTTACTCTTGTTCAAGGCTACACAAATGTTGGTGGGGGGGACCAGGTCCGCAGTTCTGTCATGAAACCTTCTTCATACACGTGACTCTCCACCTTTTGTTTCAGCTCCTATTACCAGACCATCCCTACTGGTCCTTTCAAACCCCTACCCCCACCTTTGTAAAGAATCCTTACATTAATTGCTTCTCAACCAACCAGCCTGAGGGTAACATCTGTTTCTTACCAGGACCCTGACAGGTGCAAAGTCTAGAGGCCAAAAGTTGAAAGCACAATAATACAACCCAGTTATAAACAAATAATTTGACTTCAGGGGTAAATTCTGTGTTAAATATCAGTTTGATATTAACTTTTAATATATAATGCACATAGACTAACTAGTTGCTTGGGCAAAGAAGCCCCATTCTAGAGCACTTGGCTCTCTTTAACTAAAGTTGTACAGTTTAGACCAGTTAAAGAAAAAAGCCTCAGTTTTCTCTCTAAGGCACAAATCCAGTCCATGCTGTTACTGTTTTACCTTTTGGAATATGTTATAGGAATTGCTGTTCCTCCTCTGAAAGGATGAGACAGACAGAACTCCTTGGGAATCCCCCCAAGCTACCAAAATACAGTTTACCTCTCTGCTCTATGTTTCATATGCACACTGCCTGCCTACAGGGAGTTATTCTGTAACTCTTGACTGGGGAAAGGAATTCCACTTTTCTTCCCAGCTAGGACTCAGAAGGACAGGAGACGACACCAGGGCTTGTTTTTACATCTATTTGCTTTTGCTTTCACTGAAATATATGTATACCTATGCAGAAAAAAAAAATGTTTATCAAATATATAAAAAATTTATAAGAGTTGTTTTTGGATAGCTCCAATATATATTACTTTTACTTCCTGTTGCACAGTTTTCTGTATTTTATTTAATTAAACAACCTTATACTCATTTTTAAAAAATGGCTTTAAAATAGAGGTGATTGGGGAACTTTTTAGTAAGTGTCTGAAGTAGAAATAAACATAAGTAACCCTAAAGACAGAGAGAACAAAAGACCCAGACATCCTTCAAAAGTCAGAAAACTTGGTTCTGTTATTCTGACTACAGAAAACTAGAAAATGTTATTAGAGTTTTCAGCAACTCTATAAACACAGGTCAAGTGCATACAACAGCCATTTCAGGAGAACACACAAAAGAACACTTAGAAACTTTTCTTAGTCTTTTCTAAGTATCAGGATAAGGGGGTCTAAGGAGTTTCTAAAGTATCTGTCACTAATTCATTACACTACACAAATCCATTACATTATATTAGTGAATGCTTGCTGTGTACCAGACAGTGTTTGTGGTCCTATAGATATAGCAATGAACAGATAAGTCAAGAGTCTCTTTTCTTAGAATTTGTGTAATTGGGGGAGGGAATAAACAAGTAAAGTAAAAAAATGACAAGTTGATATAGTATTAGGTACTGTGAAGGCAAAAAAAAAAAAAAATTAAAATAGAGAAGAAGGTGAGAAGGAACTGCTATAGATCACTGGTAAGCAAAGACATCTTAAGAGCTGACATGCAGCTGAGCCCTTAATGGCAGGACCAATGGTCCAATAGAAGGACGATAAATTCCAGGTTTTTAAAACGAAAACGAACTTGTCTCTTTCTAGACACACAAAGAACAGTGAGTGGGAAAGTCAGATGAGATGGAGTCTCAGATTAACATATGATTTTCGAGTCCTTATATGGAGTTGAGAAATCTCAAATCTCGAGCACCCTACATCAAAGATTTGACAAAGAATGATTGCAAAGGTAGCTTTCAAGCTCTGAAGTACCACCAAGAGCAACTTTTACACATGGGTCTTTTCAGCAGGAAGAGGACCAGTGCATACAATGGTGATGCACATATGTAGGTACTGATGAAAAGGAGGTTGTGTTATTATTACACACACACACACACACACACACACACACACACACACAGTATGTTACTATATATATACATGCAGTATCAGAATGGCACAGAGTTGTAGCACTTCATCTAGGTTGCACAAGTTGTTTTATGGGATGTAATTGTTATCTTCCAGTATGGTTAATGGTTTGGATAAAAATATGACAGATGACAGACTCCACAAGGGCACCAAACGAGTTCTATGCAATAAAGTGAGCCAGCCTGACTTATGGGTGTTAGTGCCCCGGGAGTGGATTTATTTCCAGCATTATGCTCAGCTCTCATGCACAAATATGTGAAATTGATCAATTAACTATTTCGCAAAGATTTTCCTTTTTATTCAGGGGTATGAATCAGATCACTATTCCTTTACAGAATTTTCCCGGGAGCTACATGTGAATTGAGAAAGGTTTATTTTAAGAGATTCATAACTCCTTCATCCTTATAGCCTCCAATAAGATGATAAAGGGGAGGCAAAGTTTACTATTTTCTCCCCATTTGCTTTGGTGTTTTTTTTTATTTCCACTCTGTAACTGTAGGCAAGCCTTGATTGATGAGTATAATAAAGGATATGAGTAGTTTAAGAAAATAAGGCAAGCTAATAGGAATAAAACTGACCATTTTTCTTTTCCATAAGTCTTGAAATATATTTAGGATGCTACACCAATGGCCCTATGGATGAAGACAGTTTCTCTGCAAGTGGTTCTAGATTAATGGACCATTCTGTTTGCTAAGAAAATGTTTATAGTTAAAGTGATTTTCATGCAATGACACATCATCTTTTTTGATAGGTATATCTAATATATATATATATATATATATATATATATATATAAAATTTAAAGGCAGAAAAATTTGAAAAGGACTAATTATACCCTTTATCACTTGGAAGTGCCAGTTTAAGTCAAATCACTTCTATGAGATTATTACTTTTTAAGGATTAAAAGGGAGTGGTACTAGGGTTTTTGTAAAGTAATCATAACTTATGTAAAGGTATGAAACAATCCCACAAATTTTTAAAAGGAAATAAACATTATGTGCATTTTAAGAACCATTAGCTGTTCTGTGTCCCCAGAAAACCCATAATTAGGAATGACCACAAAATACTGCAATAAGTGAGCAGTTATGAAATGATTCGACTCTCTTCCCTTATTACTGAAAATGATGTGAGAGAGTCCAAAGAACAAAAAAGCAACTTGGTTTATTCCTGGCTGGATTGGAATCAGGACACACATGGTCTGGTCCCAGCTTTGCTATTAGGTAATTGTGTGACCTTGGATCCATCATTGAATCTCTCTGAGCCACAGTTAACTGATCTGTAAAATAAGATTATTGGAGTAGATGACATTCAAGAGTTCTTTCATGTAAGCTCCAAAATCATATTTCTGTTTACTCCTTAAGAATCCATATGTAAAATATAAGGGGTATAACTGTATCAGTTTGATAAAACTGCCATAACAAAATACCATTGACTGGGCAGATTAAACAACAGACATTTCTCACAGTTTTGGAGGTTGGAAGTCTGAGATCAAGTTTGTCAGCAGGGCTGCTTTCTCCTGAGGCCTCTTTCCTTGGCATGTAGATTTCTGCCTTCTCCCTGTGTCCTCGCATGGCCTTTTGTCTGTGTGCTTGTGTCCCAGGACCTCTTCCTCTTCTTAAAAGACACCAGTCATACTAGATTAAGACTCCACCCTTATGACCTCATTTACTTTAGTTAATCGTTTAAAGGCTCTGTCTCCAAATATAGACCCACTGGGGTTTAGAGCTTTAGTATAGGAATTGGTGGGGGAGTGAGCACAATTTACTGTATAACAATTTCTTAATAATAGTGAAAAAAAAAATAATAATAATAGTGATGAATATAAATACTAAGTGAATTAGAGTTTTGAGGTTGTATAAAATGGATCGACAGCACCAAAAAAGTTTTATGATTCTATATTATAGGTATATATACACATATATGGAAGTACATATTTTCATTTATTATTGGAATCAAATTAGAATTTACCTAGCTAATGGTTCATTTTGAGATTCTTGACTGCTGTTTCCTTCATGGCCCCAGCATATGGTCATTAATTTCATAGATTCAGATTTTTAAAATATCAAAAATAAGAACAAATAAAATAAAACCAAAACCCATAATAGATAACTCAGTCCTAAAATTAGCTCTTTATCTGCATAGCAGATTATGGTAATGGGGAAAGTTTCCCTCTGTAATGTTTGCGGTAAAAACCAGAGGTTCTGAGTAGGGTGCCATTGTCCTGTTTTCCACATCGTCTCTGAGTCTGGGTTTCCATTGGGCTTCAATGCCCCTTCCTAGTTGTATGGCTTTGTGAGAGGCAATAGTTGTTGGCTGTGCAAGCACCAACTGGAGCACACTCCACCCTTCCACTGGGTCTGTGGCTTCAGGTCATTAGTGGGCATGGGGTGTCTTTGTCCAGTTCACAACAATGAGTCACAAACAGTTGCAAACTCTCTGTTAGTTCAAAGAGGCTTTTGAGAAAGGCCTCAGCAGTGTTCTCAAGCTGCTTGATGAAAAGCTCTAATTTACACACACGTTTAAGAGAACTGCTTTGGGAATGCGAGGAGATTCTATTGTCTGCTGGACAGTGTTCTGTTTCTGGTTAGTTTATAGTGGTATTTGTGTTAAAAGTCAAGCTGAATGCAGCTCTCTGCTTTTAAGAATAGTACAATATCATGGTTCCCAAATATGTACAACAATGATCAAAGGAACGCATCTTTCTGATCAGGACGAAGGTCACAGTAGAGTGCCCAGTGAGCAGAGCATTATTGATAATACAAAAGAGTGGATAGAAAAGATAGCTACTCCCAAAGTTCAGGCAAAAATCACAAATCCTGTTCATATTAAGCTATCTCTCTGGGAATTCTCCTAATTCTGGCAAGCGAGGTTGTCTGATAAGTAATTATATTTCCAATTTCATACCATCATTATAATTTACACATTAACTATGACCCATATTATGTAAATTGCCCTTGAAACATGTCCAATGTGAAATTTTAAACATTTATAACCTTGTCCACAAGCTGTGACTTAATGTGATAATTCACAGATTTGTATTTGTGAGTTATACCTAGTCAGTCAGTCCTGCACTAAAACCCTGAGAGGCAAAAGGCCATGGCTAAGGCGTGGAGTCTCAATTTGGATTGCTTGTGTTCCATATAGGACAAGTTGACTTTACCACTTATGGTCATGTGAGCTCCATCATGTCACTCAATCTCTTAGACTCAGTTTCCTCATGAGTACAATGGAGATAATGATGGGTCCCACCACACCAGGTTGTTGTAGTAAGGCTCCAGTGACAGGCTACACACCTTAGTGGAGTGCTGGGTGCAGTGTAAATATGCAGTAAGAATCAGCTATCACTGCTTTGCTATTTCTTGGGTTATTACCATATTCCAGTCTAGGAAGCTGGATGTATACTCAAGAAATAACTAAAAAATAAACACAAAATAAAAGGTTCAATATCACTTCTAGGTGTAATTTGTATGATGGAAACTATGTATGAAAAACATCAGCAAATAAAAAAGGCACTCTTGAATCAGAAGACATTGCAGTTTTTAAATTATGTCTATATAAATGCAGGTTCCTGAACTGACATTTGCTTTCATGGTGAAATAATAAATCACCAGCTGATTTTTAAAAAAGAGTGCACTTGTGATCTTAATAATAAATTCAAATGTATTTTCATATATTATATTTTTTTATTTTTGTTCAAAATCACTGAAACAAACTAACGTCGAATAATAATTATGGCTATATCTATGTTGAGAATTACTTCGAGTAGCTTAAATGAATTAAGGACACGCTCACGCTCATATAGTTCGTGTCAAGGAATTCAAAATCAAGATAAAAATTCCTAGTAATGAAATGATGAAATGAAATGATGAAAAGAGAAATATGGTTATATTGTGATCCTAATAAATGTATTTACTGAAGGTTTCAGAATTGTGGCAGATGCTTGATCACCATCAACCACTCCTCCCCCTGCTCCCTTGCTGAAAGAACATTTCCCACTGCAGGAACTGAACACGCTAGCTTTACCAGCCTCTTCTTGTAGCTAGGACACAGGCACCTGCTCTCAGGGGATCTCTCCCTCTGGCTTATGTGAAAGGACTTCGTCCCCCATGAAAAGAGCAAAACATCTTGCCTTTACGTGCTATTCCTTGTAGAAGGGAAAACTGGATGTGGAGCATCTGCCTTAGGATCATAGGGTCAAGCAAAGAGACTTTTCAAAGAAGCCAATCTAGAACCTTCTGGATTCACCAACCTGAAAGCATTTACCTTCAGATTTCTTATAATGTGAGGTAATGAATCCATATTGTTTAAACCTCTTTTGTCAAGCCTTCTGATAGTTGCAATTAATATAAGAGTTCTTATGGAAAAGTTATGCTGATAATTGCTTTCATAACCATATAAAATTGTTATAAAACCATTTAGTTTAATTAAAATAATCAACATCATATTGATTATTGAGAAATAATTCCCTAGTCTTAAATCAATCTTACCAACTAGCAGAAGGAAGAAATTGAGCAAGGAAGTTTACGATACAGCAAATTTAATATGATCCTATTTAATTGAAGTGGGGAAAAGGGAGAGAATGGAAGAGAGCAAGTGTGAGAGAGAATATCTAGATATTCCCCAAAATTTTAATGCTGGTTACCCCTGGGTATCAATTAAAATAAGTTTTATACTTTCTGAAAAAGTGATTTTAGGCTCATCCCCATTTTGGGGGTATTATTTAACTTTTATCAATATCTAAATAAAACCTATAGCTATTTCCATTTTGGAAAAATTTTAAATAAAAATAAGGATAACTCAGGTCTTTTCTAATAACCTGTGTTGAGGTTGGGACAAAACAGAGATATTCCCATATACTTACTGTGGAAGTGTGATTTGTGCAAATGTCCTGGTAAACTGATGTGTATCAAAAACTGAAAACTATGTTTCTTTTTTACTGAGAAAAACCACTTATTGATCCTTGATGACTTTGCTGCATAGTTTGGACTAGCAAAAATAGACAAATCACACATACGTTATTAGATTAATGGCAGTTTGACAACAGACATGCAATAGAATACTCTCGGGTTAGATATATATGACAGAGAGAGATGGTCATGGCATATTTAAACTTTTAAAATATATGTATGTATGTATATGTTATCTTCACAGCTTCTGCATAAATGTGTGTGTACAGGTACATTTAGACAAAGGAAAACATTTTGAAAGAATAATCACCAAATTCTTAATGGTGGTTTTAACTAAGGTAGAGTATTATGGAAAAGAAGAGGACTTTCACTTTTTACTTGTACATGCTTTTATTCTTTGATTTTTATTATTTGATTTTTTTTCCTTGGGCTTATATTAACAGAGTAATTTAAATTTTTTGAATAAAAAAAGGAAAAATAAAGCATGAACTTACTTCTGACCTTTTATTTTTTAACTTTTAATGTTTTATTGAAATACTGTTGACACACAATATTACATTAGTTTCAAGTATACAATATAGTGATTCACCAACCCTTTATGTTATACTATGCTCACTACAAGTGTAGCAACCATCTGTCACTATACAACACTATACAATACCATTGACTATATTTCCTATGCATGCCTTGTATTTCCATAACTTATTTATTCCATAACTGGGAGCTTGCACCTCCTACTCCCCTTCACCATTTTGTGCATCCCCCGTCTTCTGGGAACCAGCAGTTTGTTCTCTATATTTATGGGTCTCTTTCTGCTTTTGTTAGTTTTGTTTTGTTTTTTTAGATTCCACATATAAGTGGAATTACAAATCATACAGTTTTTGTATTTCTCTGACTTATGTCACATAAGTGACGTAATGTCACTATAATACCTTCTAGCTCCACCCATGTTGTTCCAAATGGCAAATCTCATTCTTTTTTATGGCTGAGTAATATTCCTTTGTGTGTGTGTGTACACCGTACCCACCTTCTTTATCCATTCATCTATCAATGGATCAATGGATACAGGTTGTTTCCATATCTTGACTATTATAAATAATGCTGCAAGAAACATAGGGGTGCATATATCTTTTTTAATTAGTGTTTTCATTTTCTTTGGGTAAATACCTAATTGTTCTTTCCCTTTAATCTATAATGCTAAAACACTAAAGAGACTAGCTGGTAAGCCAACATGTCTGTGTCTAAATTGACATTGAATGTTAATGTGAAAAATTAGCTTCTACCATAGTATGGTGACAGTAGTTGCAGAGGATATTCTATAAGGTGTGGTGGCTCTTGCAAGAGACCACAGTACACAAGACTGCTTGGTGTGTCTGTATTCAAAACAGGCAAGGTTGTTTGCTTTGAAGCATATTATTTTCTATTCTAGCTTCCAAATAAGATGAAGCATTATCAAAAATAATTTTAGTTTGCAATTTTAATCACTAAGAACTCTCTTTTCTCAATTGACAAAGAAGTGAAGTGTGTCTTTTCATTCTTTCTACACTCAACTCAATCCACTAGTTGAGGATGTCCAAGTACCTAACATCTCCCTCTCTAAACAGATACTTAAGTCTTTGTAGGAGCTACCTTTTCCTAGCCTTCTTTTCACCCTCCTTTTTGATGCTAAATTTCCCCCAACTGATATCAAATCAAGATAATTCCATAAAAATTCAAAGAAAACAGGTGTTTGATAATCAATAATTTTAACTCTGGATTATACTCTTCACTTCTGAGTGGATGGCAATTGCATGGACGCTGTCTCTATTTCTTTCAGGTATAAAGCAAGTTTCCTTGGCCAAACAGTTCAAAGAATGTTTCTTCTCTCATTTAAGAGTACACTCGCTGGGGGAGGTTTCTATTTTGTATTTTTCCCTCCAGATCCTTAATGAAGAGCAGGTCAGTGAAGTAAGCAAGGGAAAAAATAAGCATATGAGAACCTAGCATAACCAAGATTAAGCACTCAAGATATTTAGTCTTACTGTATAAAAATTTACTTATTTATTTATTTATTTATTTATTTATTTATTTCAGAGAGAGAGAGAGAGTGCAAGGGGGGTGAAGGGGCAGAGGGAGAGGAAGGGAGTCTTAAGCAGACTGTGCTGAGCATGGATCACAGAGCTCCGAGTAGAGGTTGATCCCATGACCCTAAGATCACAACCTGAGCTGAAACCAAGAGTCACTTAACCAGCCATGGCCACCCAGGGACCCCAAGAAGTCAGGGCATATGGATAAGTATTAAAACTATTTCCACTGCTTAATCCATTCCTTTAAAATTTGTTTTCAGCTTTCCTAAGAAAGGCTATTGTACAGATGAGGAGTCCATACTGGAGCACAGATGCAGGTTCCATAATCTCCATTTCCTAAAAGACTTCAGTGCTCACCCCAGGCTTCAGGAGCTCCTTCCAGTCAGTATCTTCAGGCCTCTAATGGGTGAGATTGAAAATCAAGTCTTATTGTTGAGGGAATGCATTGCCTATTTCTGAGTCAGTTGCCTATCTGAGTTCTCTTTCACTCATGTGGAATGTAACCATTTTCTTTAGTTATCCATTTTGAGTTTACCAAAATGTTAGAAGAGGATATTTTTCCAATTTCCATTAAGCTCACATTAGCTTTGAATTTGTATTTATAGCAAACTATTTTAAAATCTTGTATCAGAATAGTCTTTCATTTTTCCTTCTTGAAAGCTGGAATAAAGACCTAGAAATTTTTGTGTTAATTTACCTATCAAACATTCATTATGTTCTATAAAGGATAAGAGTAAAGTGTTCAGAAGGAATAATTTAAAAATCCAATTTAGATTTGGTGACATGGGAGAAAAAATAATTCTAATAATATTCTCATACACAAAATAAGCAACAGGACAGTACACTTTTTAGGTAGCGCCAAAAAGCTAGGAAGAATCTGAGGCTTGTACACAAATGATTTCCTTTTCTGACAAAATTATGGAAAAATCCATATTAACTAACTTGCCCTGCTTCACTGTGTTCGATAGCCTTGAAATGTCTCATTTTCTCTACCAGTTGCAAGGTCTACTGGAACCATAGCAATTGCAGTAACACTATGAAGGGACACTGATAGGAGATTTATTTTAAATCTTGTGCTAAAGGTTGGTGCTCATTAAACTGGAGGATTAATAACACTCTCCACTAGAGCCAGGTATAAGGCAGGCAGGCGTGCAGGTGTCTGAGTGCAGCTCCGCAAATCCTCCTTCATTTTGACCTGCTCGCTCCTTGTTTGAGGAGAGACTCCAAATCATGTCAAATTGCTCCACGGACTTTGCAACTTCTCTGTATAACCAGGGAAAGCAGAAGAGTAGCATGAAACTCCAGTTTCTTGTCTGACATAGAGAAGAATGTGGGAAGGAATAGTATTGTGGTCTACAAGATGATAAATGGAAAGAAGTTTTCTCCAATCAAGTTGAATGAAAATTACTGACCTCAGCTTATGTCTACACTAGAAATGGTTAAACTCACTTTTTGCTTAAGTACAGGATGGAAAAGATGTATGAAATGACTTGTCATTAGCTCACAGAGGGATGGTCTTAATTATATATAGAAGAGATTAAGGGAACATTTGGATGTGACTTCAAAAAGGAAAATTAGGTGTATCTATTGAAAGAAAGAAAGAAAGAAAGAAAGAAAGAAAGAAAGAAAGAAAGAAAGAAA